>NC_134566.1:10736724-11045794 GCF_025594145.1 Primulina tabacum
TCTGGTATTCTGCTTTTGCTCTTTCATTCTCCGTTTTTAATTTACTCATCTCAACTTGTAAATCATTACAGCTGTCTACTTGCAAGCAAGTTAACTTACTGTTCTGATCTTTTAAGTCCTGATTTTCGATCTTAACTTCCTCGAACGATTGAGAAAGTCTAGAATACTCTTCTACCATGTCGTGTAATACTTTGACTAAATCATTGCGTGTAAATTCATCAGAGTCAAAGTCAAATACCTCTCCGGATGTCGAGGTTGACTCAGTATTTGCCATCAGACATTTGATCTCATCTTCATCACTTTCACTCGAATGGCTTTCAGAACCAGAAGATTCAGAACTTGAGTCTGCCCATTTGGACTTACTTTCTTCTGCAACCATTGCCTTCCTGTCTCTTCTGGTCTTTTTATCATTGCGTTTGACACCCTTCTTCCTCTGGTCATCCTTCTTTGGTTTTGGACAATCAGCAATGAAGTGTCAAACTTTTCCACAGTTAAAAGCATGCCATATCACTAGGTGATGATTCCTTTTTGAAATTGCGGTTGGGACTTTGAAATGTTCTATGATTCTTTCTCATGAATCTGGAAAACTTCTTAACAAATAATGACATCGCGTCATTGCTTATCTATTCAGCACTTCTCTCAGAAGTGTTTTCTAAAGCAGTAGCAGAAGATGAACTTGGAGCAACTGTAGTAGTAGAGTTAACAGTAGTTGCGAGAGCTTTGGTTGGTGCCTTTAAATCCGAGAACAAGACGTGTAGTTCTAACTTGTTGAGATCCTTGGAAGCTCTCATTGCCATTGTTTTGACATCCCATTCTCTGGGTAGACCTCTCATTACCTTTAATGCAATTTCTCTATTGCCAAAGTCTTTCCCAAGAGCTGAGAGTTCATTGACGAGGCTGCTGAATCGTTCATCAAATTCATTCATAGTTTCTCCACCCTTATCTTCATATTCTCAAACTTCTGCATGGCTACAGACAGTTTGTTTTCCTTTGTTTCTTCGTTTCCTTCACAGATCTGAATTAATTTTTCCTAGATTTCCTTGGCAGTATGGCACATCTTGATTTTGCTGAAGGTATTTTTGTCGAGTGTCTTGTATAAAATATCCTTTGCAACGTTGTCAAGATTGGCTTTCTTCTTGTCCATTCATATCTTGGTTTTTCAAGCATATGAGGTGCACCTTCGGTAATAACAATAGCTGGATTTGGCTTTAAGATCTTTAATGGACCATCAGTGATGACATACCACATGTCATCATCTTGAGCTGCAAGATGAGCTTGCATTCTAATCTTCTAATCATCAAAATCTTCCTTAGAGAACATAGGAACTTTCGAATGATGTGCTAAAATCCTGTTAGAGATTTTAACGATTCTTGTTCAAGTATAAAGACCAGCAGATCACAAGATAATGTGCGAAAAACGATCTGTTGGTTAGTGGGTGAAAAATAATAAAGCCAAAAAGCAGTAGATAGCACAAGGTTTGTGTCCGGAAGTTCGAAGATGAATCTTCTACGTCTCCCCTTATTCTGTTTCCAGAAGGTATCACTAAAAGACTTTGGTGAATACAGCACAACAATTGTACACACCCACTTCAACAGGACTTACCCTTCGCCTATTGAAACTCTTAGCTTTACAACTCAACTTCTTGAATGATCTTAAGTTCTGGAAAAGACTCTTTTCCAGTTACAAATTCTTCTATCAATGAAATAGTGAAGTGAATAGCTTGAGAAGATATAACGAAAAATAGCTAGCACAATATGATCTCAATGATCAAGAGTATGCAATGAAGCGTGTGCTACTTTTTCAGTGTTTGAGCTCTTTAGATAACTGAAAGTTCTAACAATGCTCGAATGACGTTTTTCAATTCAGATTTTTGTTCAATGCTGCGTACTACTTCACGAAATCCTTCATCTCCATATATAGGCTCTATTCAACGTTCAAAAACTGAACGGTTCTTTTCTTTTTGGTGGTTCAGCTTTATTGCTTAAAATGGACCCTGCAGAATACATCAAAAGTAATCAGACGCAGTTCATTCCAAAAATGGTATACCGTCTTAAATGTTCTTGTATAGCATTTAATGACATTTAATGAAGCAATAAATGCTGGTGTCACGTTAATAGATCAACGGTAATATTTAGAGACTTTGAGATACGCAAGATTCTGTTAGTGTATATTTCGAATTTTGTATCCTTCTAGTTCTGGTTTTAGCTAAGAAACAGTACTTGATGAGTGCTACAAGTGCTTCTGTTTTTCTGCTATTTTACATCTACTGGTTTTTACTAGCATCTCCACTTTTACTAGTATCTCCACAACAAATTTAAGTCTAACATAATATGATTAATAAAAAGTAATAATAATAGTTGGAATATGCAAATTAAATTCTTAAATTTTTGTACGAAAAATTCTTAAATTTGTGCTCTTTTTATTTTTATAAAAATAATAATAATAATAATAATAATAATTATTATTATTATTATTATTATTATTACTAGAAAAATTTAAAATAAAAAAATAAGTAGACCTATACAGACATAATTTCCTTAAATTTTTCGAAAATAAACCAACACATATTAAAATAAATAAAAGAATTTTTTTTAAAAAAATTAAAAGAATACAAATTTTTTCGAAAGATAAATTGCCTAATATTTTAAAAATAAGGAAATTTTTTAAATAGTTGAATGGTTCACCATTTGAAGGTGATTTATGTTTCAAATTAATCCACATGCGAAAAAGTGGAAGTTGATATTCAAATTCAATAATTTTAAAATAAAAAATTAATTGGATCTAAACCGCACACCTTCCTTTATTTATTTTTTTTTTGAAAACTCAACCAACGTATATTTAAATAAATAAAATAATTTATTTTAAAAAATAAAAAGAGCACAAATTCAAGAGTTTTCATACGAAAATTCAAGAATGTGCATATTCAACTTTCATTATTATTTTATTAACCACATTACTAGTAAAAATAAAATAAAAATAATCCGACCGATACACATGCTCCTTGATAATCAGCTGAACACGTCATCAGTTAAAAAGGATATTCAACCGACAACAGTACAGAGCAGACTGCAACTAGTAGTGGAACGCCGCATTTCAGAATTTACAGTGTACGAATGTCAGAAGTATATTTACGTGGCAATTAACGGGTATAAAGATTCAAATATTATTTAATGTTACCGTTGAAGAGAAGCCTATAAATAGGCGAGAAGAGCAGTTGAGAAAATAACTCTTATCAATACGATTCATCTATTTTCTCAAGCTTGTTGTTACCCTGCTAAATTTATTACTCATTTGAGAATCAAAAAGCTCACACTTACCAGAATTATTCGTAGCATTTGAGGCTACTTTCTGAGCTTACTAGCACAAATCATTTTATTATTTATTTGATCTAAGTTAAATCAGTTGTGCTATGTCTAGTCGAGAACTATGAAAAAGTTAGTATACTAAGAGTTTCAGTTTTGACAGTGTTAAGTCCAAACTGAAATGGGTCTGTACAAGTTTTGTATTGATCAAAGTCTTTTAGTGCATATCATATCCTTGTGATAGAAAGGATGACGTAGGAGTTATTCAATCTCTGAACATCCATAAATCTTCGTGCTGTTCTTTCAGTTATTTATTCTATCTTTCATTCAGTTTACTTCCGCAACTGTATTCAGTTAAACTTATTGTTATCAACTGACAAGATTCCAAGTATGAGTTTGTCACAGAACTGACACTTCATTCGAAAAGATTACAAAAAAAAACCGTTTTTGTTTATTCAACCCCCTTCTAAACACATTTCAACTTTACAACCGATCCTATCAAGTGGTATCAGAGCAGTTGAATCTTGTCTCAGAATATTCTTACTTACAACTGATCAACATGTCTTCATTCAACAAAATACCAATGTTTTCCAGAGAAGATTTTGACGACTGGAAAATCAAAATGCAGGCTAATTTAGCTGCACAAGATGACGACATGTGGTATGTCATCACTGATGGTCCCATGAAAATTCTAAAAGAAAACAGTGCAGTTGCAATTACAGACGGGGCACCTTATCAAATAGAAAAGCCCAGAGATGAATGGACAACTGAGGATAAAAGGAAATCCAATCTAGAAAATGTGGCTAAGGATATCTTATACAAAACGCTGGATAAAGTCGCTTTCAGCAAAATCCAGATGTGCAAAACTGGAATAGAAATTTGGGAAAAACTAATCCAGCTGTGTGAAGGA
This sequence comes from Primulina tabacum, assembly GCF_025594145.1. Taxonomy (NCBI): domain Eukaryota; kingdom Viridiplantae; phylum Streptophyta; class Magnoliopsida; order Lamiales; family Gesneriaceae; genus Primulina; species Primulina tabacum. The sequence continues at coordinate 10,740,937 of NC_134566.1, forward strand.
AACGAGCAAACAAAAGAGAACAAGCTATCAGTTGCCGTTCAGAGATTTGATAACATCAAGATGAAAGCTGGTGAATCCATGCATGATTATGATGAAAGGATCAGTGGAATTATCAATGAATTAAATGCACTTGGCAAAGTGTATACCAACAAAGAAGTGGCACTGAAGGTGGTCAGAGGTCTTTCCAAAGAATATTGGGATGTCAAGACCAAGGCAATGAGAGAATCAAAGGACCTTAACAAGGTCGAACTTCATGATTTGTTTGCTGATCTAAAGGCTTACGAGTTTGAACTACAAACCAGAGAAAGAGAACTTTCTACACCTGCTGCCACAACTGTTGTCAGACAGGAACCAACTGGTTCAATTGGCAAATCTGCTGATCAACTGAGCAATGATGCTATGTCATTGTTTGTCAAGAAATTTGGAAGGTTCATGAGGCCAGAAGCAATATCAGAATAACCAATCCAAATAAGAATCATATATTTGCTACAACTGTGGCAAATCTGGTCATTTCATAGCAGACTGTCCTAAGCCAAAGAAGGACATTCGAGTATCAACTGATAAGGGAAAGAAGCCCTATGAGCACAAAAGAAGGACCAAGGATGACAAGAAATCATTCAAGAAGAAGCATGAAGTGCTTTTGACTGAAGAAAACAAATCTAAGTGGACAGTGATGAGTCAGAACCAGAAAGCCCAAGTAGTTCAAGCGATGATGAAGAGGAAGTCAAGTGCTTAATGGCAAATGATGCTGAACTGGAGTCAGCAAGTGAACAGATATTTGACTTTAGCTCTACTGATTTCACTCGTGAGGAACTCATTATCACCTTGCATGACATGGTAAATAAGTATCACAAACTTGCTCGATTATTTCATAAGATAAGAACTGAGCAAACTGATCCCAATGACAACAAGACAGAAACTGATGAGTCAGTTGAACTGTTGAGTCTGAAAAGGGAGATTGCACAGCAAAAAGATGAAATGATAAAAAATCAGGCTTTGATATGTCAGTTAAAAATAGATATTTCAAAACATACTGAACTGATTCAAAATTGGAACAAGTCTTCAGTTGCATTGAATGAAATGCAGAATTCTCAAAAATCAGTTGATGATAAAATTTGTTTAGGTTTTAACAGTTTCTATGAAAATTCTGCAAGTGAAGCTCAACCAAAGTTGAATAAAGGCAAAGGAAAGTACATTACCTTTGTAAAATAAACTATGATAAATGAATTCTCGGAACTTAGTAGACCAGCTGTTCAATTGACTGAAAGTAAGAACAAAGGCCAAACAGTATGGTATTGGATATAGCTCATAGAGTTCAACTGAAACAAGAAACTGGTCTCCTAAACGATTCAGTTACAAAAATCAGTACTCAAGGAATGACTATTACAATTACTACAACTGTAAGCCAGTTCAGAAACGACATCAAAAGAATAGTCAGTTGAAAAATGATACAAATCATACTGTTTCATCCTCACATCACACACATATTGCCAAAAATTTGAGAAAAACCATTTGGAACACAGTAATTGGAAAATCAGTTAGACTGATTCAAGTCTGGGTTCCTAAAGGCCTAATCAGTTTAGGACCCAAATGAATATGGTTACCAAAGTTATATATATTATGTTATTGCAGGTAACAAGTACAAGAAAAGAATCTATTTGGTATCTAGACAGTGGTTGTTCGCGACATATGACAGGAGATGCAAATTCGCTATCTCAACTGATCAAATGTACTAGACCAAACATCAGTTTTGGAGACAACTCCAAAGGTAAAACTGTGGGTAAGGGTAAGCTTATCCATGGTAACTTTACAATTAAAGATGTTTTGCTAGTTGAGAATTTGAAGTATAACTTGATAAGCATCAGTCACTTATGCGGCAATAATTTCTCAATTCAGTTTGACAGACACACGTGTTCAGTTAGAGACTCAACTGATGAGGTCATACTAACTGGAAATCCTTATGGTAATACTTATAAGGTTAGTTGAACTGAACAACCTTATGCACCAGTTTGTTTCATTGCTTCCAAATCTTCTTAAAACTGGTTGTGGCATAAGAGATTGAACCACTTAAACTTTAAATCTATTTCCTACCTGAGTAATCACGATCTTGTAACTGGTTTGCCTAAAATAGATTTTTCAAAAGATAAAATTTGTTCAGCATGTCAATTTGAAAAAACAAGTAAGATCTTCATTCAAAAACCGAGATTGTAAATCATCTTCCCGATGCTTAGAACTGTTGCACATGGATCTTTTTGGTCCAATACCAATCATAAATTTAGGGGGAACGAAGTACACCCTAGTAGTTGTGGAAGACTTTTCAAGATTTACTTGGGTAATTTTTCTCAAATCAAAAGACCAAACTGCTGCACAACTAATTAAGCTCTTCAAAAGACTTTTAAATGAAAAACCAGTTGGGATTGATCGAATAAGGTCTGACAGAGGGACTGAATTTGTAACGTACCGTACCTTTACTAAAAAATTTGCGTAAAAATTTAAAATTTTCTTAATTGAAACGTGAACAATCAAAATTCGATAAAAGATATAAACTGTACGTCTCACAAGTTGTGGCAACAAAAGCTTTAAAATTTAAAGTTTGACAAAAATATTAAATGTTTTCATAAAACTTAAAACATGGCGGTCCTCGGGTTTAGCCTCCCGCTCAGTCCAAGCCTACTCCTTGTTCCCTAACTCCAGCCTCCTCATAAACATCCTCACCTGCATCGATCAAATCTAGTGAGTCTAAAGACTCAACACGTATAAATTGGGAGTAACGAATAATACGTAATAAAACCACATGCAACTTTAAAAAAGAACGTACATACTTGAAACCTGAACTCACGCTAAACATGAACATACATACATAACTTAGATGTGCCATAACGTGAAACTTTTCATAAACATGCTTGCATACTTGTACATACTTGAACATACATGAACTTCAAAATTTTGCGTATAGGCATGTTTCAAAGAAAGTGACCCATAACATAAATCGCCTGATCAGACTAAACCACAGTACTGGGCTGACATGGGCGAACCCACTGCCACATACATGAGATCCCCGTTCATGCTTTAACGGGTGGATTGGTCCCCGTTCATGCTTTACCGCTTTTCAATACTGATCTAAACCCGTTCATGCTTTAACTAGGTGGGTTGGTCCCGGTTCATGATTTAACGCTTTCCAACCCCATACATACATTGGTCACAAGACATTTAGCATACCTCAAAAACTTGAAATTTTTTTTTCTTGCACGTCAACATACTTACTTGGCGTTGAGGGATTCGTTGGATTTCGTTTGGGGCCGTTGCTGCACATACTAACATGAATTCAAATGCTTAACTTGCATAACTTAGACGTAGGTATTCGTGCTCACCACCGAATTAAATAAATAACTTAAGACATTCTAAAACACTCGGGACTTGACCTCATATAATCATTGCGTTGAACCATGATATTAAAACCCTAGAGCACAATAAAGTTTTTCTAAAAACAGATGCCACATGGACCCCGTGCCCAGGTCCGGCTATGGGTCCGTGTAGGTTCGCTAAAAGACCTACCGAAAAGAGGGAAGTACACGAACCCCGTGCTAGGGTCCGTGTGGGGGTCCGGGTAGCTTCGCAAATTTGACACCGAAAAGAATTAAAGGCATGGACCCCGTGCCCTGGTCCGTGTGGGGGTCCGTGTCAGCTCACAAAAAGGACAGTCAAGAAGAAACAAAGACACGGACCCCGTGCCAGGGTCCGCATCCGGGTCCATGTACCCTCGTTGGACGCGAACTCACGAAAATTCTTTACATGCCAAGCTTATTATCCTAGACTCGATTATACAGACCATAAATCGACACCCCAATACCCATCCTAGTATTCCATAACATCGAACCAAACTCGTACAAACGCCCCAAAGCAACGACGTTCACCCTACGACACATACGACACAAAAATACGGCAAATGACATCAAATCGTTTCCTACGACTTCTAATTAATCCCAGTGCCTATCGACATGAAACGAAACCTCAATAATACTCCCAACATCATTACCATTATACCTATACGCAGCAACAATCAACCATCGATCCCCAATGAAGCCTGCAACAATAAAACTTCAAGAACGCATCAATACATAATTTTTCTGAAAAACGCAGTTTGAACAATCCCACGAAAATGATCATAACTCACTCAATTTTTTATCCAAATAATTCGAATTTACTGTCAAATCGAAGGTATCGAAAAGTTCTACAATTTTTGTGTTGAAAGTTTTCTCAAAACATGACCGAAAAATCGCAGTATTTAAAAGACAGCAAAAATCGAAAATTTTAGATCTAAAATGGTTTCAAAAGTGTTCTAAACATAATTGCACAAACTTCTACGCATCACACATATATTTTTACGCATAAATAACAACACAACGCATAATATGACGAGATCGATGCAGAAATAACAGAATATACGTGCCTTTTGATGATTTGAAATACCGAACGACGATACTGAAGCGGAGATAGCGTGAGGATTGATCCGGGACGAACGTGGCGCTAAAATCCTTGAAGGAAACCAACGAAAAGGTGCTGGAAATTGAAGGGGATAGAGGCGGCTACTCTGAAATTTAGAACCCTTGGTTTTGCTCTCAAAAATAATAATGAAAGTGCAAGGGAGAAGGGGTGTGTGTGTAGGCGTGAATAAGTGTGTGTAAAAGTGTGTGTGTGCGTGAGTGGTGTAGTTAAATTAGGGAAATTATTGCTTAATTAAATAATTAGACACCAATTAAAATTTAATCAAACACTAACTTAGCAATTCCCCTAATTGAAGTAAAAATACACACTAATTTTACAAAATTTACTAATTAGTAAAATAAGATACACAATGCTAATTTTAAAATTCTAAAGTCACTAGATAAACAATTAAGGCTTATTTAAAAATACTAAAGCTTAGTAAATTCTTTAAAATGCCCCGTCCTCAACTTAAAAATAAAATACCACATTTTAAAAATTGTCAAACTCGTCACCGGTCTCTATTCCTCGATTCCGCCTCGAATAATCGCCTGAAATATGAAACTTGAAAAATATTTCAACGTGCATCACATAAACATTAAAATAATGCAATTTAAATAAATCATGCATCACTAACATCACTTTAAACTTAAAAAAAATTTTAACAATTTAAATAATGCATGGGTTATACGTGTACTGAATTTGGGCACTACAGTTCCTCCCCCACTTATAAAAATTTTGTCCTAGAAATTAAATCTTACCAAACTACTCCGGATAGCGGTTCCTCATATCCTCTTCTGACTCCCAAGTGGTTTCCTCCACTGATTGGTTCAGCCACTTGATTTGACCAGCTTGGTCACTTTGTTCCGAAGTCTACGCTCCTGTCTGTATAGGATTTGGACAGGTCTTTCCTCATATGACAGATCTGGAGCAAGCTGCAACGGCTCATAACTCAAAACATGCGAAGGGTTAGCTAGGTACTTCCTCAGCATTGAGACATGGAACACATTGTGCACCCCGGCCAGATTCGGCGGAAGGGCAACCCGGTAAGCTAGTGTCCCAGCTCTGTCAAGAATCTCGAAAGGTCCAATAAACCTTGTACTCAATTTGCCTTTTTTCCCAAATCTCATAACACCCTTCATGGGTGCTATCTTTACAAAAACGTGATCACCTACAGCAAACTCGAGATCTCTCCTTCTCTTATCAGCATAACTCTTTTGGCAACTTTGGGCGTTCTTCATCCTGTCTCGGCTCTTGACCACCACATCTGCGGTCTGCTGAACTATATCTGGACCAAGTTCTATTCTTTCACCGACTTCATCCCAATGAATCGGCGATCTGCACTGCCTTCCATACAATGCCTCGTAGGGAGCCATACCTATGGATGATTGAAAACTGTTGTTGTAGGTAAACTCTACTAGAGGTAGCTTTGATTCCCAAGTTCCCTGGAAATCGATCATGCAGGCTCGCAACAAATCCTCCAAAATCTAAATCACTCGCTCACACTGCCATCTGTCTGCGGGTGAAAAGCGGTACTGAAAAGTAACTTCGTCCCCATGGCTGCATGTAAGCTCTTCCAAAAGGATGATGTGAATTTCGGGTTCCTGTCGGACACGATTGAAACTGGGATCCCATGCAATCGAAGTATCTCCTTGATATAAAACTTTGCATATTGCGTCATGGAGAAAGTCGTCTTTACTGGTAAGAAATGTGCTGACTTGGTGAGTCGGTCCACTATAACCCAAATAGAATTTGATCCTCTGACTGACCTCGGCAAACCAACCACAAAGTCCATTGTAATATTCTTCCATTTCCACTATGGGATAGGGAGTGGCTTAAGTATTCATGCTGGCCTCTGATGTTCTGCCTTCACCTGTTGACAAGTGAGGCATTCAGATACGAATCTGCGGATGTCTCGCTTCATCCCTAGCCACCAATGCAAAACCAGCAAGTCTTTGGACATTTTGGTGCCTTCTGGGTGAATGGAATACGGAGATGCATGTGCCTCTGTTAGAATATCATATCTGATCGAATCAACGCTAGGCACCCACATTTTGCTTCTGTATCTCACAATACCATCTGACACTGTGTAGAGAGCACTGCCCTTGGGTTCATCCTTCAGCCTCCATTTCTGTAATTGCTCATCTGAAGGCTGACCTGTATGAATACGGTCAAGCATGAAAGATTGGACTGTTAGATTAGACAACCTGGGAGCTCTGCCCTTGCGATAAACTTATAAACCGAACCTCTGAATCTCTGACTGAAGAGGTCTCTGTACTGACAACTGAGCTACAAATGCGACTTTCCGGCTCAAGGCGTCTGCCACTACATTAGCTTTCCCCGGATGGTAGCTAATTTCACAGTCGTAGTCTTTTACTAACTCCAGCCACCATCTCTGTCTCATGTTCAGTTCTTTCTGTGTGAAGAAATATTTGAGACTCTTGTGATCAGTGAATATCTGACACCTCTCGCCATACAAGTAGTGTCTCCAAATCTTCAACGCAAAGACGACAGCGGCTAATTTCTGATCGTGAGTCGGATAATTCTTTTCATGCACCTTCAACTGTCTGGAAGCATAAGCTATCACCCGAACATGCTGCATCAACACTGCGCCTAAACCGAGCTTAGATGCATCGGTTTATAGCACAAAATCCCCTTACCCTGTTGGCATGGCTAACACTGGCGCTGAAATAAGAGCTTGCTTCAAAGTATCGAAGCTCTTCTGACATTCATCGCTCCAAACGAATTTAGCATTCTTCTTGGTCACTGAAGTGAGTGGCATTGCTATTGAAGAAAACCCCTGAATGAACTTACGGTAGTAACCGGATAAACCCAGAAAACTGCTAATCTCTGAAGCATTCTTCGGTTCAACCCATTCCTTAACTGCAGCCACCTTCGCTGGATCCACCTCAATTCCACTACTAGACACTATGTGGCCCAAAAACGCTACCTTTTCCAACCAGAATTCACACTTACTGAACTTCGCAAATAACTTGCGACTCTGCAAGGTCTGCAAAACTGTCTTCAAGTGCCGACTGTGCTCCTCATGACTCTTCGAGTAAATAAGAATATCGTCAATGAACACTATGACAAATTGGTCCAAGTAGGGCTGGAATACTCGGTTCATGAGGTCCATGAAAATATCTAGAGCATTCGTCAGCCCAAACGGCATCACTAAGAACTCGTAATGCCCATATCTGGTTCTGAAGGCCGTCTTGTGGACATTTGCGTCTTTCACCTTCAGCTGATGATACCCTGATCGAAGATCTATCTTAGATAACATCGTAGCTCCCTGCAACTGATCAAACAAGTCCTCGATCCTTGGAAGCGGGTATTTATTCTTGATCGTTACTTTGTTCAGCTCTCAGTAATCGATGCACGGTCTCATGCTCCCATCTTTCTTCTTTCAAAAAGCAATGGTGCGCCCCACGACGAGAAACTAGGGCGGATGAATTCCTTGTCGAGAAGCTCCTGAATCTGGTGCTTGAGTTCTAACATCTCAGCTGGAGCTAATCGGTACGGTGCCTTAGAGATTGGCACTGTGTCTGGCATGAGATCAATTGCAAACTCCACCTCTCTCTCTGGTGGAAGACCTGTGACGTCGTCAAGAAAGACGTCTGGGAAGTCTCTGACTACTGGCACATCTGATATTGACGGAGTGGGTATGTCAGGTGTTGAAATGATGCTGGCCAAGAAAGCCTGACACCCCATGGAAATAAGTTTCCGCGCCTGCATGCAAGAGATCATGCGAGGGAAACTCCTCCATCTAGCTGGCTCGAAGAGAAACTGCTCCATACCCAGAGGTCTTACTAGCACTGATCTCTTTTGAAAGTCAATCAAGACCCTATTCTTTGTCAGCCAGTCCATTCCTAAAATAATATCGAATTCCGGTATTGGCAACAATAACAAGTCTGCATACACTAAGTGGCCCTGCAGCTCGAGATCGATGTCTCTGACCACGCTAGTAGTTGATATTTCTTCCCCTGATGGGACAGTTACTGAATAACTCACATCGAGTCCAATGGTCTTGATATCCAAGTGACTAGCGAAGGTTTCCGAGATAAATGAATGGGTGGCCCCGGAGTCTATCAGGGCCTGAATAGTTATTCTCTTAATGAAAATATTTCCTGAGAGACGTTAGCACAACACAAAACTTATATCCCCAAAATTTCTAACATTAATCTCAAGCATAGTAGAAATTAATATCCCAAGTCACTAAAATTTTTTTTTCTTGCACATGAATAATCCCAAATATAATTCCAACACGCAAAACAAAAATTTAGTACTGTGCCGAATTAAATAAGTTACCAGTCAAAAGTGTCGTGTATGGGTTCAACTCTTGTGCATGCATGGCGAATACTCTGCCTTGAGTTGACTGCTTCCACTGTGGGCATTCCTTCAGCATGTGGTCACTAGCCCCACATTTGAAACACTTTCCTGACCCATACAAACACTGTCCCGGATACTGGCGGTTGCATTTCGGGCACACCGGGTACTCTCCCGGCCTCTAAGGAGCTTTCTGCTGCTGAATTGGAACCTTGCCCTTTGGCGGTCCCTGATATGGCTTCTTCCCTGGCGGCCCCTGGAACGGCCTCTTAAACTGAGTCGTTGTTGCTATTGCTGTGGAGCCTGATAGGGCCTCTTGCCCTGCCGGTCGGCCTCGATATCCCTTTGATCCTCCTCTGCCGCCAAAGCCCTGGACACGGCAACTTTATAGGTAGTAGGACCAGCTACTCTCACATCACGGCGCAAGATCGGCCGCAATCCATCCATGAAATGCCTCAGCTTCCTCTGGGCATCATTAGCTATCAAGGGCACAAAGTGACACCCCCTCTCGAACTTCCTCACGAACTCCGCCACGGTGCTATCCCCATGACGCAACGTCATGAAATCTCTAGTTAGGCAAGAGCGTACTTCCTCAGTGAAGTACTTTGAGTAGAAAACCTCTTTGAATCCATTCCAAGGCAACACTTGCAGATTGACTGCCATTGACGCACTCTCCCACCATAATCTGGCGTTTCCTGTCAGAAGGAACGTGGCACACCTGACCCTATCTGCATCGGTGAGTTCCATAAAATCAAATATTACCTCGATGGACTTAATCCATCCCGCCGCTATCATCGAGTCAGTGGTACCCGAAAACTCCTTCGGATTTATCCTCCTGAATCTTTCATACACCGCCTTAGGTATGGGCCTCTCCCCTGCGTCTACTGCAGTCTGGTTCCTCACAAAATGTGCGAAGAACTGCGTCATACCTGCAAGCATCTGTGCCTGCATGTCCGGAGGTGGAGGAGGAGGAGCGTCTCTCCTCTCCTCTCGAGCCTCTCTATCCTCATCCCTTGCTTCACGGTCGATCACAAGTCTAGGAGGCATACTGTTCCAATAATTTACCCAACACGGAAACCCCACATGCATGAACATGATATAGACACATAAGATGCACGTACTAGAACTTTAAAATATACACAAGCTGAAATCAGAACTTAATCCTTATTACATAACATAAATTTAAAATCTTAAAACTTACAGACTTGAGGTGTGACTTCGTGAGCTTCTTGCGACTTGCAGTAGGCATAACCCTTTACAAGAACACCGCTTTGATACCAACTGTAACGTACCGTACCTTTAATACTTAAAAATTTGCGAAAAAATTTAAAATTTTTTTAATTGAAACGTGAACATTAAAAATTCGATAAAAGAGATAAACTGTACGTCTCACAAGTTGTGGCAACAAAAGATTTGAAATTTAAATTTTGCCAAAACTATTGAATGTTTTCATAAAACTTAAAACATGGCGGTCCTCGGGTTTAGCCTCCCGCTCAATCCAAGCCTGCTCCTTGGTCCCTACCTCCAGCCTCCTCATAAACATCCTCACCTGCATCGATCAAATCTAGTGAGTCTAAAGACTCAACACGTATAAACTGGGAGTAATGAATAATACGTAATAAAACCACATGGAACTTTAAAATAGAACGTACATACTTGAAACTAGAACTCACGCTAAACATGAACATACATACATAACTTAGACGTGCCATAACGTGAAACTTTTCATAAACATACTTGCATACTTGTACATACTTGAACATACATGAACTTCATAATTTTGCGTATAGGCATGTTTCAAAGCAAGTGACCCATAACATAAATCGCCTGATCAGACTAAACCACAGTACTGGACTGACAGGGGCGAACCCACTGCCACATACATGAGATCCCCGTTCATGCTTTACCGCTTTCCAATACTGATCTAAACCCGTTCATGCTTTAACTAGGTGGTTTGGTCCCGGTTCATGATTTAACGCTTTCCAACCCCATACATACATTGGTCACAAGACATTTAGCATACCTCAAAAACTTAAAAATATTTTTTCTTGCACGTCAACACACTAACTTGGCGTTGAGGGATTCGTTGGATTTCGTTTTGGGCCGTTGCTGCACGTACTAACATGAATTCAAATGCTTAACTTGCATAACTTAGATGTAGGTATTCGTGCTCACCACCGAATTAAATAAATAACTTAAGACATTCTAAAACACTCGGGACTTGACCTCATATAATCATTGCGTTGAACCATGATATGAAAACCCAAGAGCACAATAAAGTTTTTCCCAAAACAGGTGCTACACGGACCCCGTGCCCAGGTCTGGCTACTGGTCCGTAGAGGTTCGCTAAAAGACCTACCGAAAAGAGGGAAGGACACGGACCCCGTGCTAGGGTCCGTGTGGGGTCCGGGTAGCTTCGCAAATTTGACACCGAAAAGAATTAAAGGCACGGACCCCGTGCCCTTGTCCGTGTGGGGGTCCGTGTCAGCTCGCAAAAAGGACAATCAAGAAGAAACAAAGACACGGACCCCGTGCCAGGGTCCGGATCCGGGTCCGTGTACCCTCATTGGACGCGAACTCACGAAAATTCTGTACATGCCAAGCTTATTATCCTAGACTCGATTATACAGACCATAAACCGACACCCCGATACCCATCCTAGTATTCCATAACATCGAACCAAACTCGTACAAACGCCCCAAAGCAACGACGTTCACCCTACGACACATACACAAAAATACGGCAAATGACATCAAATCGTTTCCTACTACTTCTAATTAATCCCATTGCCTATCGACATGAAACGAAACCTCAATAATACTCCCAACATCATTACCATAATACCTATACACAGCAACAATCACCCATCGATCCCCAACGAATCCTGCAACATTAAAACTTCAAGAACGCAACAATACATAATTTTTCTGAAAAACGCAGTTTGAGCAGTCCCACGAAAATGATCATAACTCACTAAATTTTTTTCCCAAATAATTCGGATTTACTGTCAAATCAAATGTATCAAAAAGTTCTACAATTTTTGTGTTGAAAGTTTTCTCAAAACGCGATCGAAAAATCGCAGTATTTAAAAGACAGCAAAAATCGAAAATTTTAGATCTAAAATGGTTTCAAAAGTGTTCTAAACATAATTGCTCAAACTTCTACGCATGACATATGTATTTTAACGCATAAATAACAACACAACGCATAATATGACGAGATCGATGCAGAAATAACAGAATATACGTGCCTTTTGATGATATGAAATACCGAACGACGATACCAAAGCGGAGATGGCGTGAGGATTGATTCGAGACGAACGTGTCGATAAAATCCTTGAAGGAAACCAACGAAAAGGTGCTGGAAATTGAAGGGGATAGGGGCGGCTACTCTGAAATTTAGAACCCTAGGTTTTTGCTCTCAAAAATAATAATGAAAGTGCTAGGGAAATGGGGTGTGTGTGTAGGCGTGAATAAGTGTGTGTAAAAGTGTGTGTGCGTGAGCGGTGTAGTTAAATTAGGGAAATTATTGCTTAATTAAATAATTAGACACCAATTAAAATTTAATCAAACACTAACTTAGCAATTCCCCTAATTGAAGTAAAAATACACACTAATTTTACAAAATTTACTAATTAGTAAAATAAGATACACAATGCTAATTTTAAAATTCTAAAGTCACTAGATAAACAAATAAGGCTTATTTAAAAATACTAAAGCTTAGTAAATCTTTTAAAATGCCCCGTCCTCAACTTAAAAATAAAATGCGACATTTTAAAAATTGTCAAACTCGTCACCAGTCTCTATTCGTCGATTTCGCCTCGAATAATCGCCTGAAATATGAAACTTGAAAAACATTTCAATGTGCATCACATAAACATTAAAATAATGCAATTTAAATAAATCATGCATCACTAACATCACTTTAAACTTAAATAAAATATTTAACAATTTAAATAATGCATGGGTTATACGTGTACAGAATTTGGGCACTACATAATTCATTTATCAAAATCTTTCAACTTTTCTAGGAAATACTGGAGTCAAGCATGAGCTTTCAGCAGCTAGAATACCTCAGCAAAATGGTGTAGCTGAGAGAGGAAATCGAACCCTTAAAGAAGCTGCTAGAACAATACTTGCTGATTCTGGTATTTCTCAAAGGTTTTGGGCTGAAGTAGTAAACACTGCGTGTTATACTCAGAACAGATCAATGATTAATAAAAATCATGTGAAAACACCATATGAGATCTGGCATGGAAGAAAAAGTGTGGTTTCTTATTTCAAGATATTTGGCTGCAGATGTTTTATTTTTGATAATGGTAAAAATAATTTAAAAGCCTTTGATTCTAAATCTGTAGAGGGAATATTTCTTGGATATTCTTCGGTTAGCAAATCATATAGAGTTTTCAATAAAAATTCTTTAAATGTTGAAGAATCTATCCATGTTGTTTTTTATGAAACTATACTAACTGATAAGCCAACTGATCCAGTTGAGCTAGTTGATCGATTTACAGAGATCAGTTTGGAGGATGAAAGTGAAGAAGATAATTATATCTATAGAAATATCCTTCAGACACCAGAATTAGAGGTTTTGGCCCAATCAGTTGAACATGAACCTACTCCTGAAAATTAGTTGGAAGAGCAAACAGAGAATATTCAGTTGCCAGCTGATACAGCTCCAACTGAAACTGAAAACATTCAGTTGCCGACAGAAGCAGTTGCTGATATGGAAGCAGCAAACACTGAACTCAGATGGAAGAAATCACATCCACCAGAACTGGTGATAGGTAATCCATCTGATCCAGTAAGAAATAAAAATCAAATGCTTAATTTATTTGTTCATTCTGCTTTTGTCTTACAACTGGAACCAAAGAAAACTGATGAGGCCCTTGGTGATCCTAACTAGATAAATGCAATGCAAGAGGAGCTAAATCAGTTTACCCATAACAATGTCTTGAACTTAGTTCCAAGACCAGTTTGTAAAATATTTATAGGTACAAAACAGGTATTCAGAAACAAACTAAATGAAGATGGTTCAGTTACCCGCAACAAAGCAAGACTTGTGGCACAAGGATATAAGTAGGAAGAAGGAATTGACTATGATGAAACATATGCACCAGTTGCAAGACTGAAAGCAATCAGAATATTCCTTGGCTATGCATCCTACAAGAACTTTAAAGTCTATCAAATGGATGGGAATAGTGCCTTTCTGAATTGTCAATTGCAAGAAGAAGTAAATGTTGAAAAACCTCCATGTTTTATCAATCACTCTTTTCCTGATTATGTCTATCATTTGAAAAAAGCTTTATATGGTCTTAAACAAGCCCGAAGAGCTTGGTATGAGACACTTTCAGAATTCTTGACTGATTATGACTTTACTGTTGGATCAATTGACAAGACCTTGTTCAAATTCTCTAAGAATGATCATATTTTACTTGTGCAAATTTATGTTGATGTATTTGGGTCAACTAACCCCAAATTATGTGAGAAATTTGCTAAGTTGATGCAGGACAAATTTGAGATGAGCATGATGGGTGAACTGACATTTTTCCTTGGTCTGCAAGTGAAACAACTGGAAACTTGTATCTTATCATTCACACCAAATACACGAAGGAATTGCTCAAGAAATTTGGCATAGAAACATGTTCAGCTGCAAGCACTCCCATGAGTTCATCAGTTAAACTTGACAATGATCAAGGGGGAATATCAGTTGAGACGTCACTCTACAGAGGTTTAATAGGTTCATTATTGTACCTAACTGCTAGTCGTCCTTATATTGTGTTTGTTGTTTTAATGTGTGCTAGATTTCAAGAAAATCATAAACAATCGCATTTTACTGTTGCCAAAAGAATTTTAAAATATTTAAAAGGCACTCAAAATGTGGGATTATGGTACGCTAAAGATTCTTCTTTCAATTTAGTTGGATATTCAGATGAATTATGCAGGATGTAAGCTAGATCGTAAAAGCACCAGTGGATTATGTCAGTTTCTAGGAGACAGACTGATCTCTTGGTTCAGCAAGAAGCAAACATCCATAGCCACTTCCACAACTGAAGCAGAATACCTTGCTGCTGGAAGCTGCTGTGCCCAACTGCTCTATATTCAGCAACAACTGAAAGATTATGGAGTGATGTTAAAGAATCTCTTATATTTTGTGACAACACCAGCACGATTGCAATAACTTATAATCCAGTTCTACACTGAAAGACCAAGAATATTGATGTCAGACATCACTTCATCAGAGATCATGCTTTGAAGAAAGCTATCAGACTGGAATATGTGTCAACTGAATAATAAGCTGCTGACATCTTCACCAAACCATTGTCTGATATTAAGTTTTCTCACTTTCGCAATATACTTGGTTTAATTGATTTATCTTAATCAGTTTTATTGTTGTTTTGTCAGTTACCGCTCATTCAGTGTGTCATTTATTATTTAAATGTTTATCAACTGATTTCAGTTAAGTCACTCATCAGTTCATACGTTCAGTTCATTAACTGTTGGTCAACTGACGCCGGTTAGTCTTTTATCAGGTATGATATTCAGTTCGTTCAATGTCTGTCAACTGATGTCAATTATTAATTATTCAGTTATTAAATATTCAGTTATTGTATTCAGTTAGTGAATTATTTATCAACAAATGTAAGTGTAGTTTTTGCAGAAAGTAAAGAGACAACAATAATGCAAAGCATGATTTTATTAAGCAGGAAATCGAATCCATACAACATTATTCAGTTGCCTTTCTACTGCTTCTTGCCAATCAGTTAACCAATTTACAAGTTCTTGGCTATGCAGTTCTCTGACAAATTCAAAATTAGAGACCTTCCCAAGCTGATGCCATTCTTTCCACAGCATCACATGCCACATAACTATGTCAGTAACAAGCTGTGAAACGTGTCGGACGTTAAAACTCCTGAAGTACTTTCTTGCTATAGCTCTTTGTTGAGTAGTAGGAACTGAACCGTGTCTCCGAATAGACTGAAGATTGTGGACTTTGTTCCAAGAAGACATCACCTTCAAATAGAGAACTCTTCGATGTCTTTCTTCACATCTTCCAATTCACGTGCCCTTTGTAACAAATAGTGTTGATTGCTGCTGCAGGCATCTGAAATGATCGAATCAGATTCATTAGACAAACCAGACACATTTGACATATTGAACTGTTATTATTTAACATTGTTTTCATCTTACTTATAGACATGTCTCATTTAATATTGAAGAATATGAAGAGACTCAAGTCAACTGAATCGTCTTTTGACTCCCACAGACTGAGCTTCTCTTACCCTTTCTCTAAATTAT
Organism: Primulina tabacum; assembly: GCF_025594145.1. Lineage (NCBI taxonomy): Eukaryota > Viridiplantae > Streptophyta > Magnoliopsida > Lamiales > Gesneriaceae > Primulina > Primulina tabacum. The sequence goes on from NC_134566.1 coordinate 10,757,043, forward strand.
ATGCATTTATTAAGGGGGAATGTCAATTCGAAAAGTTAATTGAGAAGAAAATAGTCAGTTTGTCTTCAATTGAACTGACTGAGTTCTCATCTGGTCTTTTTGTAGAGGCCCGTATTTCGTATTTGAAAATTTGCGGAATAATTTAAATTTTTTCTCTTTAAATAAATAACATGCCTCATCCATAAATAAACTCATAAAAGATTTAATGATTAAAGTAGCAGCGGAAGTAAATAATGTTTTCAAAACCACAACTTAAAATAATTCTTCAAAGTAAAAACTGAGTTTGAACAAAAATAGTAAATGATAAACATAAGGTCCTCGGGTTCCTACTACTGCCGACCCAAGCTAGCTCACTGGTCCCCGCCATCGGTCCCGACCTCATCAGTACCTACAACAATCAAGTTTAGTGAGTCTAAAGACTCAGCATGCATATATCGTGGATAACAAGTAAAATATATCATAAAATTTCGTGCCATGTAAAAGTATCATATCGTAAAGCGTAACGTGAGAATCGTGTCGTGGATAATTATAAATACGTGCATAACTGATAATCGTACGTAAAATGTTTGCTCAATAAAGCCCTGCCATAAATACCATATCATAATTTTCTGTCGAGATAATGTTCTACGCAAGTGGCCCATAACATAACATAACATAACTTAACATGCACGTCTAATCAGACTAAACCACAGTATACTGGGCGGTAGAAATTATCACAGCCCTTGGACTGGATATCCGTACCCATACATGAACATGAACCGGTCGTAAGTCACCGGGTGAAGTAATAATCCCATAAGCTGAATCTCATAAGCGTGAGGTGGCCACAAGATATATCGCATATATCTAAAAAATAAACATTTTATATTTTTATGCACGTAATATAATTATAATCCTGCTTTTACCAAATGGGTCGGATCATTCCCAGGCTCGCTGCGACCTAATTCTAACATGAGGAACATGCAAATAAACTTAACTTGACCAACACTTCAACATCGAACCAAAAACGAGACAATTACGCCTAACAAATTTAGTATTCAACCATGGCTTCTTACCAACCCGAACCAATATCAAACCATCATTTAGCCATGATTAAAATACTCCTAAAATATTGGAAAACATAACCATATGGCTGTAATACACGAAAATTGTGCATGGAGGCCAAAATCATGAAACGCTCTTTCGAGAGTCACTTTGACACATTGCACCGTAAATTCTCGTACGACTTCTAAACTTAACCAAATCACAAACGGCCAAAAACATGACCTTTCTAACTCAATAAGGTACTGTCCAGTCCAAGGCCATAGGCTAAAAGCCAACCAAGAACTCGTACGTGACCTCTGAACCGCAGCAAAGCTGCTGTAAAATTCCAGCGGCAGCAGCTGTGCTTGGTTCGCTTCGATTACAAGGCTAATGGTCATTGGGGCTTGAACCACCAACCAGAGCTTCTTCCCAACATCCAAGGTATGGCTTGAACCATGGCTAAGGGCCCTAGGCCAACCACAATCCAAGCAAGCACCCAAGACAATCCAACGCTTCACCCGAGAACGCATACTGCACGCGTGGGGTGTTACGTTTGTTTTGCTGTCAAATAATGGATCCAATGGATATGAGGTTAACCATGGTCCATGCTAGACATACTATGGTATCGTATGAGTCATGGCTAAGGGCTAGAAGCCACCCAAGATGCACCCAACACCTAAATTCAAAAACCAACTCACACAACAAAAACCAGAAAATTGAAACCGAAGGGGCACTTGTCTTGTTTATTTTAAAAACCGATGGAACCATGAACCAAGCCATGAAAGGTCAACTTGGTCACATCAAAGACATGATAAGGAGGGGTTCTAACCATGGTTACAGGCCCAAAAGCCAACCAAGATTCGATCCTCCTTGAACAATCAAAAACCAGAAATTTCGAGACTCAACTTGCAACAATGGTGGAGTTGCTGTCAAGTCTTGAATCCAGCGAGTTGGGGGCTTGAACTAATGGACCAACATGATCTTAACTCACCCTAGTACATGCCTAGATGCAGCCTTGGACGCCTGGAACCAAGCCAACCCCCTGAAATCACAAAACAATACCAAACGTGAAGCACAAGGAAGAGAGCCGAAAATCTGTGCAGAATTTTTGTTCATGTTGCTGTAAAAATTTCGGTTTTGCATTTTAAATCATGCATAAGTAATGTTTTAAAATAATTATATGACTTGATTGAAGAGAAAAAAGATAATATAAACATTCCTTGAATTCTATTGTTCGAAAAGAAACAACTATACGACGACCCGGCGCGGAAGAGATGGAGTTGCTTTACTTTCTTGTTTTCTCTCTTATTTTCCTTGAGCTTCTCTCGATTTATTTGTGCTGAAAGAGATTGAAATTTTCGAAAATGAGGGGAGGAGAATGGCTATGAAAAATGAATGGGAAGTTTACTAATTAAATGGGGGTTGAATGGCAAGATCAAATCTTTCTATCCTAGAGTTTGAGAGATAAGAAAATGAGGTGTGATTTGATTTGATTGAGGAGTGTGAGGGCCGATTTTTATCTTTCAAATTAAGGTAGAAATATTGCTTAAATCATTAATTATTGGTGATTAAAAATGAAGGGATTATCTACCAAGAATGGATAAGGAAGAGAATCAAAGAAAATGAGTTGTCAACGTTGATTAAATCCTACAAGGTGATGGCCGAATTCTTGAAGTAAAATGGAGGGAAATATTGCCTAAATATTGAATTTTTAACACTTTTAAAGTTTTTAAACACTTATTATGTATTTTAGTGAAATAATAAATTAATTTAGGATAGTAATTATCTTGCATGCATGACTAATTCTTTAAAATAAATTACTAACATGTTAAGTTACAATTTCTTAAATAAAATAAGCCTAGATTAACTTATTTCAATTTGTCCTACATTTTAATTAAGCTTTTAATTAATTATTGGGCATAAAGAAACTTATTTACTACTTATCTCTAATTAATTAAATAAATCCTTAAACATTCTTTTACATTAAAATAACTTATTCTTTATCTTAAATTAACTTCAGGAATATTTTCTTATTATTAAACTTTATCTCAATATTCCAACTCCAGTCCGGCCTCACTTATTTAACTGAAAAGATAATAACTAAACTACTGCGTAAAATAAATAATCATAACTCAACCAATTTTAAAAGAATGAACATAAATCCTCAGGTATAAAAAGATCCTTTTAATTTAAATAATAGTAATTATGCATGGCTTATACGTAGTCTGGTTTAACAGGTTCTACAACTCTCCCCCCTTAAAAGAAATTTCATCCTCGAAATTAAAACTTACCGAATAACTCGGGGTACCGACTCCTCATCTCTGGCTCAGATTCCCACGTAGCTTTCTCCTCCGAATGATTAAGCCATTTGACCTTCACTAGCTTCACCAGTTTGTTTCGAAGCTTCTTATCCTATCTGTCTAAGACCAGCACTGGTCTTTCTTCATAAGACAGGTTCGGAATGAGCTGCAACGGTTCAAAATTCAGGACATGCGAAGGATTCGCCATATACTTCCTCAGCATAGAGACGTGGAACACATTGTGTACTCCGGCCAGATTCGGCGGAAGAGCAACACGATAAGCTAGCGTCCCAACTCTGTCGAGGATCTCAAATGGTCCGATGAATCTTGGACTAAGCTTTCCTTTCTTCCCAAACCGCATGACACCCTTCATAGGTGCTATCTTCACGAAAACATGGTCGCCAACAGCGAACTCTAGATCTCTCCTCCTCTAATCCGCATAACTCTTCTGTCGACTCTGAGCAGTCCTCAACCTGTCACGGATCTTGACTACTACCTCGGTAGTTTGCTGAATAATCTCCGGACCCAATTCTGATCTCTCCCCTACTTCATCCCAATGAATAGGAGATCTACACTTACGACCGTACAGTGCTTCATACGGAGCCATACCTATAGACGACTGAAAATTGTTGTTATAGGTGAACTCTACCAGTGGAAACTTCGACTCTCAACTCCCTGAGAAATCGATGACACATGCACAGAAAAGATCCTCTAAAATCTGGATAACTCTCTCGGACTGCCCATCTGTCTAAGGGTGGAAAGCTGTGCTAAACAACAACTTCGTACCCATAGCTGAATGTAGACTCTTCCAAAATGAGAAAGTAAATCTAGGATCTCGGTCAGACACTATAGAAACGGGAATACCATGAAGTCTGACTATCTCTCGGATATACAACTCTGCATACTGAATCATGGTGAAAGTCATATTAATAGGCAAGAAGTGCGCTGATTTGGTAAGACGATCAACAATCACCCAGATAGCATTTGATCCTCTGACTGACTTCGGCAAACCGACAACGAAGTCCATGGTAACATTCTCCCACTTCCACTCGGGAAGAGGAAGAGGCTTGAGTGTACCTGCTGGTCGCTGATGCTCCGCTTTCACTAGCTGACACGTCAGACACTCGGATACAAAACGTCTGATATCTTTCTTCATTCCGGGCCACCAATACAACAACTGTAGATCTTTGTACATCTTCGTACTCCCAGGATGAATAGAGTACGGTGACATGTGGGCCTCGGATAAAATATCTGCTCGAATAGAACCACTGCTAGGAACCCACATTCTGTCTCAATATCTCACAATACGGTCGCTAACTGTATACAAGATACTGCCCTTGGCCTCATCTCTCTGCCTCCACTTTGCCAACTGCTCATCTGCTGACTGTCCACTACGAATACGGTCTAGAAGAAAAGACTGAATTGTCAAAGTTGATAGACGGGGAACTCTACCTCGAGGATATGTCTCTAGATCAAACCTCTGTATCTCAAACTGAAAGGGTCTCGAAATCACCAAATGAGCTATCACTGCGACTTTCTGCTCAATGCATCCGCAACTACATTAGCTTTGCCCGGGTTGTAGCTAATGTCATAGTCATATTCCTTCACTAGCTCCAACCAACGCCTCTGATGCATATTCAGTTCTTTCTGCTTAAAGAATTACTTGAGGCTCTTATGGTCGGTAAAGATCTAGCACTTCTCTCCGTACAAATAATGCCTCCAAATCTTCAAGGAAAAAACTACGGCTGCCAACTCTAGATCGTGGGTAGGGTAATTTTTCTCATTGTTCTTCAACTGACGAGAATCATATGCTATTACCTTCCCGTGCTGCATCAATACTGCGCCCAAACCGAGCTTCGAAGCATCGGTATACAAAACAAAATCTCTGGGCCCTGACGGCATGGCCAATAATGGTGCTGAGATAAGGGCTTGCTTCAAAGTATCGAAGCTCCTCTGGCACTCCTCTCTCCACACAAATTTCGCATTCTTCTTTGTCAACGACGTGAGTGGAACTGCGATAGAGGAGAATCCCTGAATAAACTTCCGATAATACCCTGCTAGCCCAAGGAAACTACGGATCTCTGATGCATTTTGCGGTACAACCCAATCTCTGACTGCTGCAACTTTCACTGGGTCAACCTCAATACCGCTGCTAGAAACGATGTGGCCTAAGAACGCCACCTTCTCTAATCAGAATTCGCATTTATTGAACTTCGTGAATAGCTTATGCTTCTGTAGGGTCTGCGAAACTACGGTCAGATGTCTGCTGTGCTCATCGTGATTCTTTGAGTAGACGAGAATGTCGTCTATGAATACTATCACGAACTTATCAAGATACGGCTGAAATACGCGATTCATGAGATCCATGAAGATCGCTGGCGCATTTGTCAAACCGGACGGCATCACAAGGAACTCGTAGTGGCCGTATCGAGTTCAGAAGGTAGTCTTGAGAACATCAGCGTCTTTCACCCTCAACTGGTGATAACCAGAACGCAGGTCGATCTTAGAGAATACTGAAGCTCCCTGTAACTGATCAAATAGATCTTCAATCCGCGGAAGTGGGTATTTGTTATTCACTGTAACCCTGTTCAATTCCCGGTAATCAATACATAGCCTCATTGTATCATCCTTTTTCTTCACAAACAAGACTGGCGCGCCCCATGGTGAAAAACTCGGGCGAGTGAACTCCTTGTCAAGAAGTTCCTGAATCTTCTTCTTAAGTTCTGCCATCTCTGTCGGTGCTAATCGGTACGGTGTTTTTGAGATCGGTACCGTACCTGGCATAAGCTCAATCGAAAACTCCACCTCTCGCTCAGGTGGCATACCAGAGACGTCCTCAGGAAAAACGTCTAGAAAATCCCTAACAATTGGGACATCGGAGGCTGAATGACTGGGTGCCTCGGGAACGGATACAAAAGTCACTAAAAATGCTCGGCACCCTCTACGCATGAGCTTCTTAGCCTGGACACAAGGTATAATGCGCGGTAAAGGAAAATACCTATCTGTCTCGAATAAGAACTTCTCTCTCCCTGGTGGTCGGACTAGCACAGAGCTCCGCTGGAAGTCAATCAAAACTCTGTTCCGTAATAACCAGTCCATCCCCAGGATGATGTCAAAATCTGGCATCGGCAGCACGATAAGATCCACATAAACAAGATTGCCATGAAGCTCGAGGTCTATGTTTCGGATCACATTAGTGCCTGTCAGCTTATCTCCAGAAGGCAATACTACTGAATACGCCACATCTAGCCCAATGATTTTCACCTTGAGATAATTAGCAAAGACCTCTGAAATGAACGAATGAGTAGCCCCTGAATCTATCAAGGAATTCGTAGCTGAACCAGCTAAAAAAATTCTCCCTGAAAGGTTGGAACACCAAGCTGAACCCAATAATCACACGAACTAAACTTATAGACATGCGAAGGTCAAAGTTCTTCTAACCTAAATTCCCGAAAGTAACACTGATTAGAGCATGCAATCCTATCATCAATTCTATGTTCAAAATCTCAACCCAAACCCTCGAAACAATAACTTTTAAATATAAACTTAAAGCTTTAAGGTACCTGTCAAGAGCATCGTCTCCGGGTTCGTCTCTGCGGCATGAAGTGCAAAAACTCTGCCTTGGTTAGGCAGACTCCCCTGAGGACAATTCTTCAGCAAGTGGTCAGGACTCCAACACTTGTAGCACTTTCCTGATCCATACATACAAGCTTCAGCATGACAACGCGCGCACTTAGCGCAGACTGGGTACTCAACGGCTCCCGGGATTGCCCGTCCCTGCTGCTGCTGCTGCCCTTTGTTCCTGGGTGGGCCGTGGAAAGGCCTCTTATTCTGATGCTGCTGCGGAGGAGGGCGGTGTGGCACTTGGACTGGTCGCTTGCCCTGACGGTCTCTCTCAATATCAATCAGATCCTGCTCTACAGCTAGGGCTCTGGAGACAACGACGTCATAGGTAGTAGGGCCAGCCACCCTAACATCACGGCGCAAGATCGGCCGTAGACCATCCATAAACTGTCTCAACTTGGCTCCCGCATCATTTGCAATCAGAGGCACAAAATGGCAACCCCTCTCAAACTTACGGATGAACTCCGTAACAGTCATGTCTCCCTGCCTCAGGGTCATAAACTCCCTGGTCAACCTGTAACGCACCTCGTCAGTAAAATATTTGGAGTATAATACCTCTGTAAAGCGCATCCAGCTCAGAGTAGCCACATTCAAGGCTACGGATACTCCTTCCCACCATAAGCGGGCGTCTCTTCCAAACAGATAGGTTGCACAACGAACTCTGTCCTCATCTCCTAGTCCCATGAACTCGAAGATAACATCAAGGGACTTTATCCAATCCTCGGCAATCATGGGATCTGTCTTCCCTGAGAACTCCTTCGGTCTCATCTTCATGAACCGCTCATAGGTAGCCTCAGGCTCAGTCTGCCTGGCTACCCCAGTATTGTTCCTCGCAAACTGTGCGAAGAACTGCGTCATTCCGGCTAGCATCTGGGCGTTCATGTCCGGTGGAGGGGGTGGTGGTAAATCTCTCTCCTGCCTATGATCCTCACCGTCCTCATGACGATGCTCATCATCTCTCATGCACTCAGGAATGCGTCCAGGAGGCATACTGTTCCATACATATGACCCATACGTGACCAACATGCATAATTCCATTATTTCTTTAAATTTAAATAAATACTGCATAATCATAATCTTGACAAAAATCATTTCATGGAAACATGCTGTAAAAATATTTCATGTTTTAAATGAAATGCGTAAACGTAAAACTTACAGACCGAAGACGTGACTTCGTGAGCTTCTCGAGATCAGTAGTAATACAACACTTTACAAGAACATAGGCTCTGATACCAACTATAGAGGCCCGTATTTCGTATTTGAAAATTTACGGAATAATTTAAAATTTTTCTCTTTAAATAAATAACATGCCTCATCCATAAATAAACTGATGGGATCGGTTAGGGCGATCACCGTTGAGCTACAATAGCTCGGTTCTTGAAATATTGAACACCGAGGAATTAAATCGAGTTTGGTGTTCAAACCAAGCGGAAAACACTTGAAATAATCCTTCGTAGAAACCGATTAAATATTTTGTAAAGCATTTAAAAATTATGCAAGTTGAATGAGTGAAAATGTTTTGGTGGAAGCATTTTATCAAACACTTGGTATGCAATATTTTGGTATTTGAAGAACACATAAAATGCTTGAACAATGCATCTTTAAAACTATGAAAATGATAAGTAAATGCAATAAACAAATAGACACAAATTTGTTTATCGATGTTCGGAGACTTCAAATGCTCATACGTCACCCCTTCTTCCCCTTGGGAAGGATTCACTAGAAAACTTTGATTTATACAACACCTTGTACAAACCCATTCAGCTAGGACTTACACCACTGCCTAAACTGAACTTCTAGCACTAAAGATTGTAGGTAGCACCTCACAATCAGCATATTGTTTAATGTCTCATATGCAAAGACTACATACACAAGTTTATTATCTTTGTGCAAGACTCACTCAACTAAACTTTGAAGTTCAACTCTCTTGTATATGTGTGAGTGATTGTGTATGAGGAATTTTCTTTACAGTGTACATCTTAAATATATCCTCACACAAGGGCTTGTGCTCTCAACTAGCTGATTTTTTTATGCCAAGTGCCCATGCTTTGAATCCTCTCCAAAAGCTTTTGTTTGATCTTCAAGATATTGTATTTATAAGCCCCAACAATGATATATATGTTAGGCACAAGAATATGACCGTTTGAAAAGTTTCTGTACTGTTTGTGGAATTACAACGGTGCAAATTCGCCTTGCTGACATTTTCCCCACTGGTCAACTCTGGTCAACTCAACTGATCGTTCAGTTCAAGTGGTCAGCAGCTGGTTCAGTTCAGTTTAGTTCAGTTGGTCAACAACTGGTTCGGTTCAGTTCAGTTCAGCTGGTTCAGTTGGTCTGGTTCAGTTCAGCTGGTTCGGTTGGTCTTGTTCAGTTGATCAGCAACTGGTTCAGTTGGTCAGCAGCTGGTTCAGTTCAGTTTGTCTAGTTCAGTTTTAGTTGGTGTGCTGAAATCAGCTAGCTGATTTCAGTTTGTGCAGAACCAGTAACTTCATCGTCATTTATCAAAATTTTAAGCTTCGATTCAGACTTTGACTTCTGAAGATGATTTGTAGATCATCGTCTTATCTTTTTAACGCATACCGAATCGCTTCATTTCAATAAACGAGCTGAGAGATATGACCAAAACACCGTAGCTGCTCAAACCCAATTGATTGTTGTCTTTGTGTGATCAGTTACGATCAGTTGCAATCAGTTTGACCTAGATAACATACGATTTTGGCCAACTGATGTGCAGTACGACGTGTTTCAAATTGAGTTTTCTAATCAGTCTAGTTGACGGATTGGCATTTGGATTATCCAGTTGAGAGATATCTTCAAAAAACCGAAGCTCACCAGAAATTCAGTTTGTGCAGAATTCAGTTTCAGGTTGCTTCTGGTGTTAAAAACTTCACACTTGGGTAAATATGTTAGAAACATAATAAAAAGTTTTGTTAACATCAAAATCAAGATTGCGAACTTGAAAAGTTCCAACAATCTCCCCCTTTTTGATGATCACAAAACTTGGATAAAGAAAGAATTCAACTAACATATTTCTCCCCCTTTTTGTGTGAATCAAAAAGTCATATTTTCAAAAAATTTTAAACAAAATTTTCTCCCCCCCAATATTTAAAAATAATCAACTCATTAAAATTATAATGAGTTCTCCCTCTATATTTTTGGAATTTTGAAATTTATAAAAGAAGAGGGATAACTAACCAATTTTCTCCATTGCTCATTTTCTGCCGCAGCACATATGCTCTGCCTTCAACGAATAAACTGTATTTTCTCGAGCATAACTAGGCTGCAAATTTTATACCGCTATAAACCTCTATGAGTCTAGTTAGCAACGCAAAAAGCGGTTTTTCATTTGGACACTCGAGCAAGGAGATATGCCATTTTTCATACGGTCGCTGCAAGCTGCACGAAAATTCAGTTTTGCATATAAATGTGTAAAAAAAACTGAAATTTTAGAATTTTGAACATCAAAATCAGTTTCAATGTTCTTTCAAGAACACCCGCTCTGATACCAATTGATGGGATCGGTTAGGGCGATCACCGTTGAGCTACAATAGCTCGGTTCTTGAAATATTGAACACCGATGAATTAAATCGAGTTTGGTATTCAAACCAACCGGAAAACACTTGAAATAATCCTTCGTAGAAACCGATTAAATATTTTCTAAAGCATTTAAAAATTATGCAAGTTGAATGAGTGAAAATGTTTTGGTGGAAGCATTTTATCAAACATTTGGTATGCAATATTTTGGTATTTGAAGAACACATAAAATGCTTGAACAATGCATCTTTAAAACTATGAAAATGATAAGTAAATGCAATAAACAAATAGACACGAATTTGTTTATAGATGTTCGGAGACTTCAAATGCTCCTACATCATCCCTTCTTCCCCTAAATCAAATTTTTCTAGTGAATCCTTGCCCTTGGCAAGGATTCACTAGAAAACTTTGATTTATACAACACCTTGTACAAACCCACTCAGCTAGGACTTACACCCTTGCCTAAACTGAACTCCTAGCACTAAAGATTGTAGGCATCACCTCACAATCAGCATATTGTTTAATGTCTCATATGCAAAGACTACAAACACAAGTTTATTGTCTTTGTGCAAGACTCACTCAACTAAACTTTGAAGTTCAACTCTCTTATATATGTGTGAGTGATTGTGTATGAGGAATTTTCTTTACAGTGTACATCTTAAATATATCCTCACACAAGGGCTTGTGCTCTCAACTAGCTGATTTCTTTATGTCAAGTGCCCATGCTTTGAATCCTCTTCAAAAGCTCTTGTTTCATCTTCAAGATATTGTATTTATAAGCCCCAACAATGATATATACGTTAGGCACATGAATATGACTGTTTGAAAAGTTTCTGTACTGTTTCTGGAATTGCAATGGTCGAATTTTCCTTGCTGGACAATTTCCGGACTGGTCAACTCTGGTCAACTCAACTGGTCGTTCAGTTCAACTGGTCAGCAGCTGGTTCAGTTCAGTTGGTCAACAGCTGGTTCGGTTCAGTTCAGTTCAGCTGGTTCGGTTCAGTTCAGCTGCTTCAGTTGCTCTGGTTCAGTTGATCAGCAACTGGTTCAGTTGGTCAGCAACTGGTTCTGTTGGTCAGCAGCTATGTAGAACCCGTAAATCAGATTACGTATAAGTCATGCACAATTTCTAGTATTTAAATTTAAAATGATTTTATTTCATGAGGATTTAAATTCTTTTCTTTAAATTTAATTATTATATGCAGTAGTTTAGTTATTATCTTTTCAGCTAATTAAGTGAGGCCGGAATGGACTTGGAGTTTTGATATAAAATTTAATATTTAGAAGACATTTCTAGAATTTATTTAAGATAAATAATAAGTTAATTTAATGTAAAAGAATGTTTAAAGAAAGTTTAAGAATTTAATTAATTAATTAGAAGATAAGTAGTAAATAAATTCCTTTAGGTGCAATAATTAATTTAAAAGCCTAAAATGAAATATGTGACCAATTGAGATAAGTTAATCTAGAATTATTCTATTTAAGAAATTGTAACTTAACATGTTAGTGAATTTAATTTAAAAATTAGCCATGCATGCAAGATAATGCCTATCCTAAATTAATTAATTTATTCACTAAAATACTTAATAGGTAGATAAAACTCGAAAGATTTAAAATACAATATTTAAAAAATATTTTCCCTCCTTGATTAAGCAAAAATTCGGCCATTCACCATTATAAGATTTAAAAATTTGACAACTCATTTCCTTTGATTCTTTCCTTATCCATTCTTGGTAGATAATCCCTTCATTTGAATCACCAATAATTATTGAATTAGGCAATATTTCCCCTTCATATTTTTTTGTAAAAAAAAATCGGCCACTCCTTGTTGAATTTAAAAATATTTGGCAACTCTCCATCTTTAATTCATTTCCTTATCTTTTCTTTGGAGATAATTCCATCATCTTTTAATCTTAAATAATTAATAATTAAGCAATTTCCTACCCATATTTGATTGATGAAAATCGGTCATCCAACTCTCTCACTCCCTCAATCAAATCTTTTCCCTTATCTCTCAAACAACTAGGATAGCAAGATTCATTTTACCATTCAAATTTCCATATAGCTTGTAGACTTCCCTTCATTTCTTCTAGCCTTCTCTCCCTCTCCATTATTTCGAAATTTCAGTCTCCTTCAGCTCTGAAAAATCGTGAGAGGCTAGGGTAATAATAAGAAAAGAAAACAAGAAAGAAAACAAGAGAAGCAACTCCGTCTCCTCCGCTACGTGTCGTCGTAATCGATTTGTTTTCGTTTCAAACAAATCTAAGGCATGCTTATACCATTCTTTTACTCTTCAATCAAGTCATATTATTATTTTAAAACACTTCATGTGCATAATTTTAAAGGCAAAAACCGAAATATTGTCAAACCATTTTCGAAAATGTAGTGGAGAATTTCTTGGCTTCACCCTATGCCTCACGGTTTTTGCTGTTTTTGTTGATTTACAGGTTGGATTGATTTCCAGGGGCTCAAGGCTGCTTTTAGACATGTTATAGGGTGTGTTAGGAAGGGATTAGTCCATGAGTTTCAGCCCCTTTCCCCTCCAGCCGCGCGTTGGGACAGCAACTCCCATAGTGCAGTTTTTGTGTTTCGATTTCTTGTTTTTCTTGTCTAAGGTGAAGATTCTGATCTTTGCTGCCCTAGGGGCTGTAGCCATGGTTAGAATCCTTCCTTGAAATGTCTAGGACATGAACAACTCGGCCTTTCATGGCTTGGTTCATGTCCCCCTTGATTTTTAAAGCAAACAAGAACAGCGCCCCTTCGGTTTTAAAATTCTGGTTTTGGTTGTGTGTGTTGAGTTTCGAATTTATGGTGTCAAGGGGGTTGTGGTTGGCTTCTAGCCCTTAGCCATGACTCATGCAACACCTTAGCATGTCTAGCATGGACCATGGTTAACCTCATAGCCATTGGATCCTTCATTTGACAGCAAAATAAACAACACCCCCACGCGTGCTCAATGTCGTCTCGGGTGGAACTTTAGATTTGTCGTAGGTGTTGGGTTGGATTGTGGTTGGCCTAGGACCCTTAGCCATGGTTCAAATTCTAGACAGGCAGGAGCGCAGACTCCGGAACAAGGTGACTAAGTTAATCAAAGTCCAGTGGCTAAACCAATCGGTCGAAGAGGCCACTTGGGAGTCATAAGCGGACATGAGGATTCGCTACCCGGAGTTGTTTGGTAAGACTTAAATTTTGAGGACGAAAATTTTTATAAGTGGGGGAGGAACTGTAGTGCCCAAATTCAGTACACGTATAACCCATGCATTTATTTAATTATTAAAGCATATATTTAAATTTAAAACGAGTCTTAGTAGTACGGGATTTATTTAAATGCATTGTTTTTAAATTAATTATGTTTATGTGATGCACGTTAAAATGTTCTTCGAGTTGCATGTTTCAGGCGTTTATTCGAGGCGGAATTGAGGAAAAGACTCGGTGACGATTTTGGCAAATAAAATGCGGTGTTTTTATTTCAAAGTTAGGATGGGGCAATTTAAATAATTTATTTAGTTTTAGAAATTTTTTTTAAACCTTTAAAGATTTAGTGCTTGTGTATTCTTACTTTTATTGGGGGATTTTAATAAGTTTAATATTTGATTTATGTTTAACTAGCAAGTTAATTATTTTTATTTAAACCAAGATTTATTTCCCCTTAATTTCCTTCTAAACGCACGCGCACACACATGTTTACACATACTAAAACTCATGCTAACACACATCACACACACACATTCAGTTTTCATAATTTTAAAAGTCTAGAACTAGGGTTCTTGAGGTAGACAGCAGCCGCCCCTTCCCTTGTCAATTTCCATCCAATTTTGATCGATTTTTATTTCAAGAAATCGAGCCACGTTCGTCCCGGATCAACCTCGCTTCTATCTCCGCTTCGGTGATGCCGTTTCGATAACGTTTGATATCATAAGGCACGTATAATCTCTCCTTTGCTGCGTCGATCATGTCATATTATGTGTTACGTTGTTTTTATGCGTAAAATCCATGTATGATGTGTAGTAGTTTGAGCAGGAAATTTATCGATGCGTATTGAAATAGTTTTTAGATCTAAAATCCCGTTTTTCACTGTATTTTGAGTTACTGCGATTTTTCAGTCGAGAATCTGAGATAGCTTTCAACACAAAAAATGTAGAGCTTTTTGATACCTTTGATTTGATATAAGATTCGAAATTTTTGGATAAAAATTGAGTGAGTTATGGCATTTTTCGTGGGACTGCTCAAACTGCATTTTCAGAAAATTATGATATTGATGCGTTCTTGAAGTTTATTTGTTGCAGGCTTCGTTGGGGATCGACGGACGATTGTTGTTGCATATAGGTATGATTATTATGATGTTGGGTTGGTATTTTGTATGTCGTTTAGTGTTGATAGGTACTCGAGCACCTTAGTAGTCGTAGGAATCGAGTTGGTGTCAATTATCACGTTTTTGAATTGTATGTACCATAGGGTGAACATCGTTGCTTTGGATGTTGTACGAAATTGGTTTGATGTTATAGCATGCTAGGATGGGTCTCGGGGTGTCGATTTATAGTCCGTTCAATCGAGTCTAGAAAGTTAAGCAAAACATGTACAAAAATTTTCGTAAGTTCGCGTTCACAGTAGGTACACGGATCCTGACACGGGGTCCGTGCCTTTGTTTCTTTCACGGTGTCATCCTTGGGAGCCTACATGGACCCCTAGACGGACCCTATCACGGGGTCCGTGTCCTCACTTCTTCCCAAGTTTCACTTTTGCGCACCTACACGGACCCCCACCCGGACCTAAGCACAGGGTCCGTGCCTTCCCTTTTCTTCACGAGTCATTCCACCGCACCCACACGGACCAAGAGCCGGACCTGGGCACGGGGTCCGTGTACTTGAGTTTTGGGGAATATTATGGTATGCTTTGAGGTTTGATATCATGGTTTAGTGCAAGGATTATCAAGGTCGAGTCAGGGGAAATTTTAGAATGTCTTAAGAAATGATCGAACTTGAGAGTAAGCATGATGAGTACGTCTAAGCTATGCAAGTTAAGTATGCAGTTTCATTTTAGTATGTGCAGCAGCGACCCCGATCGAAGTCCAACGGATCCCTCAACGCCAAGTAAGTATGAATGACGTGCAAGAAAATATTTTAAGTTTTTGAGGTATGCTAAATGTCTTGTGACCAAATTATGAATGGGTTTGGAAGTCGGTGAACGTGGCCGAGGACCTCTCCACCCCGTTAAATTATGATAGGGTTAGATCGTGGATGGAAAGCGTTAAATTATGAACGGGGACCAACCAGCCCGTTAAATCATGAACGGGGATCTCATGTATGTGGCAGTGGATACGTCCCTGTCAGCCCAGTACTGTGGTTTGTCTGATTAGGCATTTATTATGTATGGGTCACTTGCTTTGAAACATCCTCTACGCAAAATGAAGTCATGTATGTTTAAGTATGATCAAGTATGCAAGCATGTTTATGAAAGCTTTCAAGTTATGGCAACGTCTATGTATGTATGCAAGTTCAAGCTCATTTCAAATCCAAGCTTCAAGTTGTATATTCTATTTTAAAGTTGCATGCGATTTTATTATGTAGTACTTGCTATTTCCAGTTTATACGTGTTGAGTCTTTAGACTCACTAGACTTGATCGACGCAGGTGAGGATGTCTATGAGGAGACCGGAGGTGGCGACCAAGGGGCAGGCTTGGACTGAGCGGAAGGCTAGACCCGAGGACCTGCCATGTTATTTTAACATTTTTATGCAAGTTTAAAATACTCTGATTTTTTTTTATGTTTCGGTGAGAGATGTTTGGGACAAGTATTTTGTTAGCAAGTTTTATTGGTGTTGGATGATTTCAAAGATACTTTTATGAACGATGAGTTGACGACCGTATGGATGTTTATATTCAAGAAAATTTTAATTTTTCCGTAAATTTTAAGTAGTAAAAAGTTCGGTACGTCACATATTATGTAATTTAGTGAAATAATAAATTAATTTAGGATAATAATTATCTTGCATGCATGGCTAATTATTTAAAATAAATTACTAACATGTTAAGTTAAAATTTCTTAAATAAATAAGCCTAGATTAACTTATCTCAATTGGTCCTACATTTTAATTTAGGCTTTTAATTAATTATTGGGCATAAAGAAACTTATTTACTACTTTTCTCTAATTAATTAAATAAATCCTTAAACATTCTTTTACATTAAAATAACTTATTCTTTATCTTAAATTAATTTCAGGAATATTTTCTTATTATTAAACTTTATCTCAATATTCCAACTCCAGTCCGGCCTCGCTTATTTAACTGAAAAGATAATAACTAAACTACTGCGTAAAATAAATAATCATAACTCAACAAATTTTAAAAGAATGAACATTCCTCATGCATAAAAAGATCATTTTAATTTAAATAATAGTAATTATGCATGGCTTATACGTAGTCTGGTTTACGTAGTCTGGTTTAACAGGTTCTACACTTTTAGCTGCTGATCTAACTGATCTTTTCAAATATGTTAACTGATAATTCGATTAATATTCTATATTAAATTATGTGACTGTTTGTCTTAGCATTAAATACTGTCTTTCAATGAATAGTATTTTGAAACATGGACCCACGTAATCCATTGATTCTTTACAAACGTTTTTACCACACGTACACACGTTCTATATTCAAATTTTCCTAGACTGACACATGTCCAATAATTTGAACAGTCATCTACATTAGTACTATACCCGTTTCAATTCTGTTTCTCTTCTTACGCGCACATTCTAGCATTCAGAGCAAAATCCTATTCATAGCATACTCTTTTTCGCAGATTTTCCTCAATCAAATGGCAAACCAGATCCCAGCTCACCTCATGAATGCCATGGAAATCGACTTCGACTCCGTCTTCACTGCAAAGGATGATGGAATCAAGAATGTCTTTTTGAAACTGGAAACAGCCGGTTTGAAGCAATTTCTGGGATTATCTTCCCAAGAAATTTATGTTAAAGTGGTTCAAGAACTCTACGTCACCGGCTATGTCACTCAAGAAGGCAATATAGCGTCGACTGTAAATGGTCAGTTGCTGATCATTGAGGAGGAGTTTTTCTGCAATCTCTTCCAACTGCATGCTGATGGGCTAGCTAATCTTTCTGAAGTGAAGGCATACAATATTGAGGAGATGCAAACTACCCTCTCTGCTGCTGGTCAAAAGATCAAAGTTTCTGATCCAAAGAAGGAACTGAAGCCTGAGGTACAACTGTTGGCTGATATTGTAGCCAAGTGCATCTTGGCAAAGGCAGGATCATTTGCTGCCCTCACTCTCGAGAAGTTTCAAGCTATGACTGCAATCATGGCAGGAAAGAAGATGAACTGGAGAAACATTATCTTCAACATTCTGAGGAATATGTTTCAGTCATCAAAGCAGTCAAAGGGCTTTGCGGTGCAATTCAGCCATGTGCTGAAGGTTAAAGGAATGGTGACTGATGATTCGGAGAAGTCATCAAAAATAAAGATTTTCAATACCAAGTCTGTCCAGCCACCTAAGGAGTAACTTGACATGTCACCTGAGCAGTTCATTCAGGTGAAGAAGGAAATTGGGACGGAAGGAGCTCCCAAATCGGTCAAGAAAGCTCGGAAGGAGGCTCAAAAGAAGACAATCAAGCGCAAGCTGATTGTCAGCGAAACCGATTATGAGAGGACTCCTTCTCCCAAAGTCATGAAGAAGCCACGAACTTTTAAGACCAAGCCTACTGCTGCAGTTGGAACCATCCCAACTGATCGATTGATACAGTCAGGAGCTGAACAGCCTATCAAGACTGTCCCACTGAAGGATATTCCGACTGAACCCTCAACTGAGGATCAGTTGCCCCTATCTTCAATTATACCAAAGAAGAAGGTCACCGAATCTGGTGACAAGAAGAAGCTTGCTGGAGTTAAGGCTCCATTGATCACTATTTCTGGCTACTGTTCCCTACCTCCTCCCAGACCTAAGGGAATAGTGATCAAAGAGAATAATGATGCAACAACAACAGGGTTGAGCATTCCCCATATCCTAACTGACTCTAAGGGCAAAGGGAAGATGCAAGAAGAACCCAGGCCAACCAATGCGATTCAAACGTATATTGATCTCATCTGGCAAGAGATCAATGAATTTGCAGCAAACAAGCTCAAGGCCTATAATGAATGTGTGAGGTTCAGAACTGAGGTCTTTGCTAAACAGCTTCAGTCGAAGTCTAAACTGAAAAGATTTATTGATCTGGAGACTGTTGTTTTGAAATTAGTCAAGGCTCCTACAATCGTTCAGGCTCTGGAAAGCAAGAGTTATCTTTTTAATCAGCTGAGAGCCAAGAAGCTTCAAAAGATTGTTGCTGAGTTGCGTCGGAATTTTGATCCTTCAAGTCCAACTGCTTTCAATGACACATCAGTGTACAATCAACTGGACTCGGATCTTTGCTCCTTACAGATGCAAATCAAGAATTGGGAAATGGATCAAGAACTGATCATTCTAGCGGCTTCACAAGACTTATCAACTAATGAAGAACCAGCTGGACAGTCAGTTCAAGAGCCACCCAAAGACTCAGCTATTGAAGCCACTCAGAAGGCAACTGAACCGTACACATCAGTTGCTCAATCATCTTCATCTTCAGCACCTCAATCATCAACTGCTGATCCAATGCCATATACTAAAGCTGAATTATCTCTAGCAAATCTAGATGAGGTCATCAGATCATTAACCTCAGATATTCAGCTGGACACTTCTAGATCAGTTGAAGATGAGATTATAACTGAAGAACCAGCTGTTCAAGCTGTCATTTTTGATGAACCAGCTGAGGAGCCCATTTTTGAACAACTTGAAGAGCCAGTTCAGTCAGAATTTGTGACTGAACAGGCAATTTTGGAACAAACTGTACAGACAGTCTCTCAACCAACTGAAGAACCAGTTGTTGAACCAAATGAAGAAACAGTTGTCGAACCAACCAAAGAACATTCCTCTACTTCTCCTCTTTCATCTGTCTCGTCTCCTCCCCAGGAACCTACAACTGAAGGTATTTCAGAAATAGCTGTGCATATAATAGAACCAACTGACAGTACGATGATTGTATTTAATCAACAAGAAAGAGAACAAATTCCAGAAACTTCTGGAGCCATGTCTACTATAATTTCAGACTCTGATGCTTTATTTGAAGAACTTAAAACCGTTCAATCGAACCTAGTCAGTATGATGAATGCTAATTCTACCGTACAGTCTACTCAGCTTGCACACACTTTAAAGCATAACTCGACCAATGAGTTTACTAAGGACAGACTGAATCCACTCAATAAGAGTGTGAATTCTCTATACCTTCAGATGGAAGAAATAAAGAAAGATAGACTGTCGACTGAATCCCACTTCCAAACTCAAGCTTTAGTCGGCAGACGATTTGAATTTCTTGAAGAAAAAGTCACTAAAAGGATTGACCTGCTGCAGAACATTATGATGAATGTCGTATTAGATATTACAACAGATGTCCGCATTTTAACAAGGAAAGTGGATGTGCTTGACAAAAAGGGGAAATTATTAAAGAGACTGAAGAAGACAAAGGAAAGAAGAATGAAGATCAACTGATTTCAGTTTAATGATTGAAGACTTGAAGATTTTGAAGATTATTTATTCTTTATTCTTTGTACGAATCTGTAAATAGGATTAGATACTTATTTCATTCTTTTTACGAATCTGTACATTAGAAGAGTTATTTTATCTACAATGAAATCGAAGATTATTTTAGTTAAGTTAATCAGTTCATACTTTACAAATTTTTTCAAACACTAAAAAGGGAGAAATTGTTAGAAACTTAATTTCGGTGGTTTGACAAACTAAGCAATTAAATCTATTGAACTAACTAATCACGAACTGACATTTGCCTAACTGAAGATTAATGCGCAGGTTATTAAAGGCAACTGAAACCAGCCGAACTGAATCTACTAAGTCAACTGACTGATCAGTTGGAAACTGATCAGTTGAGATATTTAGTTGTGAGGTTACCAGTGTCTACTTATCAGCTGATCATTCAGATGTACACATCATCAGTTGAAATGGACATTCAACCAACAACAGTACAGAGCAGACTGCAACTAGTAGTGGAACGCCGTATTTCAGAATTTGCAGTGTACGAATGTCAGAAGTATATTGACTTGGCAATCAACGGATATAAAGATTAAAATATTATTTAATGTTACCGTTGAAGAGAAGCCTATAAATATGCGAGAAGAGCAGTTGAGAAAATAACTCTTATCAATACGATTCGTCTATTTTCTCAAGCTTGTTGTTACCCTGCTAAATTTATTACTCTCATTTGAGAATCAAAAAGCTCACATTTACCAGAATTATTCGCAGCATTTGAGGCTACTTTTCGAGCTTACTAGCACAAATCATTGTATTATTTATTTGATCTAAGTTAGATCAGTTGTGCTAAGTCCAGTCGAGAACTGTGAAAAAGTTAGTATACTAAGAGTTTTAGTTTTGACAGTGTTAAGTCCAAACTGAAGTGGGTCTGTACAAGTTTTGTATTGATCAAAGTCTTTTAGTGCATATCATATCATTGTGATAGAAGGGGTGACGTAGGAGTTATTCAATCTCCGAACATCCATAAATCTTTGTGTTGTTCTTTCAGTTATTTATTCTATCTTTCAGTCAGTTTACTTCCGCAACTGTATTAAGTTAAACTGATTGTTATCGACTGACAAGATTCCAAGTATGAGTTTGTCACAGAACTGACACTTCATTCCGATCCTATCACTTATTTATTTATTTTTTAAAAACTAAATTATATCATATTTTTATAAATTTTTTCATTATTATTATTTTTTTTTTCTTTTAGAACTTGGATACATATCTTATTTTAAAAAATAGAACATGAAACTACATATAAAAAATGAGAGTTGAAGTTTAGGTTCGATAATTTGAAAGATAGATCGCTGTAAAATGATGTAGTTTTTTAATGAACCAAAGTATTTTTTAATTATTTAAATATGTGTTGGTTATATATTTTTTTTAAAAAAAGGTGAATCAACAAATATGCCAAATTTTTTTATTTTTTTTAAAATTAAATCAATGTAAATTTAAATAAAAAAATTATGTTGGGGATCGATATATAGTTTAAAGGGGGATGAATAAACTCTTTTCTTTCTTTGACGTTTTTGCAAAGGTGCTAGAATCCTGTTAGAGATTATAGCTGATCTTGTTCGCATATATTTCCAGCAGATCACAATAACTTGTGCGGAAACGGTCTGATGGTTTGAGGTGAAAACAATAAAACAGTAGGCAGTAGACAGTAGTTGTTTCTGGAAGTTCAAATATAAAATCTTCTACGGCTCCCCTTCTTCTGTTTCCAAAAGGTATCACTAAAAGACTTTGGTTTTTACAGTACAACTCTTTTACATACCCACTTCAGTAAGACTTACCCTTCGCCTACTGAAACTCTTAGTATCACAACAGAAAATAATGAACACAACAAGGTTCTGGAAAAGACTCTTTTCCAGATTACAAACTCTTCTCAATAAGATATATTAAAGTGAATAGCTTGTGAAGGGATAACGGAACAGCATGCAGCACAAGATGATCTCAGAAGATAAGATATCTGCTATAAATAGTGTGATGCTTTTCTATATATTTGAGCTTGAATATAAAGAGTAGTTCTTGATTGCTCAAAACAACGTTGGATAGAAAGTGTGTTCCTTGATAATGATAATCGTTGATATCTATATTGGATTGATCCTTATATATATAGAAACTTTGAATCCAACGTTTATAAACAAAACTACTCCTTTGACTCTGAGTGAATCAGCTTTATCATCGAAAAAAGGTCCTGCAAAAAGTTTCAGAATAATCAGTCTTTTTTTTATACCAGAACTAGTAAGGCGTGTTAAATGACTTCATACAACATTAAATTGTGTAATTAATACTAGTAATAGGTAAAGTAGCGGTAACATTTAGGACTTGTATCGTTCAAACGAAAGACGTTAAGTTCTGCTTCTGCTTAAGCTATGTTCTGCGTATGCTTTTACAAGCCGTTCAGTACTCGATAAGTATTGCTTCTATTTTAGCGATACCAGTGCTTCTGATATTTATGTTGTCTTCTGTTTTTACTATCACGGCCTACTGGTTTTGACTCTCATCACCACAATTAAATTAAGTCTAACAATTTATCCTTTTGTGATGATGCCAAAACCTAGATGTTAGTAAATATAAAGATCAACAGTTATAATGAAAAGCAGATAGAGTTTATAACAAGATAATCGATAAGTAATTTAAACAAAAAGAGTTTAATCGTCAGTGACAATATCTCTGAAAGTAGTTTCCTCGTTCTGATGATCTTGAACTCTGAATGAAGACTCAGCATGATGTCTGCCATCTCCAGTTCTGTCTTTTGATTCCCCTTTTTGGCATCACTAGCCAGAAATCGAGTGAGCAAGTCATCCACCCGGCCAGTAAGAGTATGAATTCCATTATTCAACATCACGACATATGGTGCTTGATTGGAAACTCGTTCATTATGAGCAAGAAGAGATTGAGATTGGGACTCAATCTTGGTATCAATAAGTTTGAGCTTCGAATCTATAGTTGCAATGTTGTTGGAGACTGAGAGAATAGATAAATCATGATCAGTGACAGTTTTAGTTATCTCATCTTGACCGAGCAAGATGTTACTTTGACTTGTGAAAACAGATTGCCTGAAAATACTTGTTTCAACACTCAGCTTGGCCAAAGATTCTGCCATGCGAGTGACTTCTTTAGAGATGCGGTCACGGATGAATTTGGTAGCACTTACTTCATCAGCATCTTCATGAGACAACTGTTTTATAATCTCCGAGAGATTGTTAAGATTTATTTTCAAAACATCTATCTCAAATTCAAGGTCAAACTCTTTTTCTGGGGATGTAGATCTTTCTTGAAGACGCTGCTTGATTTCTGCAAGATGGACAATGTGAGCAGCTGAATCAGAAGGAGGGACAATCTGTGTAGTAGAAGGGACATCTTCTGGTTGAGTAGTAGATAGAGCAGTTGTTGGTGCTGCAGAAGTGCCTTTAGGAACAGTAGATTGTGCAAGTGTTGCACTGTCTTCTGGTTGGGCTGTTTCGGTGGTTTCCATGGGCTCAACAGTTGGATTTGATTCAGATGGAACATTCAACAGAGCTCTCTTTTCTGCTTGATGTTCAGCAGAAAATTTATCCAAATCTGGCAGTGAAGATGAAGGAGCAGCATATGATTTTTTCAAAGATTGTACTGAAGGTTGAGCTTCTGGATTTCCTTCTGGAAGTGCCACGTCAACAAACTGAGATGCTTTTGCTACAGTAGCAGCATGAACAATCGATTAAATTACTTCGTCAACAGACGCCAAGACATGAACAGAAGTAAGTGATGAAGATTTAGTAGGCAATGTCGGAGATGCAGGAGTACTTGAGACTTTAGCTTCAGAAGGAGCTGTAGTATTTTCCTCAACTGGCTTTAACTTGAGAATGTCTGGGACAAGACCTACTCTGTACTGCAGAGGCTGTGCAAAAGCCTGTTCCTCTCAATCGGTCAGCCAAAATTTGGATTACATCTTGATCCTGAGCAGCAGTAGGATTTGTGGAGTCAAAATTTGACTTAAGAGTCTTCAAAACGGAATCCAGCTTCTGAAGCTTGAGCTGATCAAGAATGAAACTTCTTCTGTTAATAGCTTCGATCAGATTTTTGGTCTTAGCAGAAGAAAAGAGTTGCTTCTCGTTTTTCACCATTTTTTTGTAAGAACCTAGGTTCTTAAATATGTGATGGGGTGGAAAACTCTAACCTTGAGCCAATCATCAAAGAAAATTATATCCTCACTGGCAGATTTTTCGATTTCAATCAGGTGAAGATCAAGGGCGGTTTGAACAGATGACTTGGCACCAATATCATTTGGTTCTTCAATGAGTTTTCCTTTGCCTTTGTCTAATGAGGAGGCAGGTTGCACGGGTCTAAAAGCAGAAGACCCTGCGAGAGGTTCTCTAATGACAACTCCAGATGAGGGTCTGAGGTGTTGAAGAAAAGTGGAAGTAGTTGCAGTAGGGATGGCTGCGGGTTTTGAGGAGGGGAGAGAGACTGGTTTGGACGAGGTGACTGTTGGAAAAACTTGTCTCAACGGAACAGTATCAAGGTTAGCAATGGCTGTTGTCTTCTTGATACGGATTGTAGTTCTTGGTTTCATTTTGGTCGGAGTGGCTAGGAGTGAGGCTTTGGTGGGGGCAGCAGATTCTTCAAATATGGTTTTATCTGAATCAGTCCAGGCAACAACTCTTTTCCTCTTGAATTTCTTCTGAAGTTCTTGAGCCTCAGTTTGAGCATCACCAATCTCCTTTTTGAAGGAAACAAATTCTGCCACAGTTGGTTTTGGCCTTAAAGCGAGTACGTTGTCAGCATCGGCCATGGTGACATATGAACAATCCTGTTCCGATGTAAGTGGAAAACCAGCATCCTTCAGCAACTTGCTGATCTGGACAGCAAAACCAGTACATTTCCTTAAAATCACGTCCTTCATGATTTTGAACAAGAAGCGACTCCAATCAACTTTAGCTTCAGAAGTGATGGACATCATCACTTGGACCTTTTCCTTGGTCAATCTATCGAAAGTGCCAGCCTTGACCAAAATTGCCTTTGCAACAATATCCGCGATTACTTGGTACTCTATTTTCAGAAGCTTCTTGAAACAAGAGGGAGAAATTTCCTCTCCAGAAGCAGAGAATGAGGTAAGAGCAGTAGACATCTCTTCTTTAGTAATAACGGAACATTCAAAGTTACCTTAGAATGGAAGAAAGAATGTTGATCCCAGAAGTGCAGCATCGATGATTATGGATGCATCTCCCTGATAGTATATGATCTTTCCATCCTCAATGGTTGCCTTTGCAGAGAAATCCAGGATGGTGGTCTTGTAAATGATTGCGGGTGCTTCCAGAAATTTTCGAAGACAAGATTTGTGGGGCCCTTAGCTCCTAATCGTTATTACAATGCAATCTGATTATGGTTAACTAATTACAGCGGAAAACGAGTTTAAAATTTCTTTACAATGAGCCCGAAATATTTCTTCTATAATCTAAATACTAAAAATAGTATTTAATCTCACATCATAAACATGCCCACACGAAATCATAACCAATCATATACAAACAACTCATATGCTCGGGAAATGCCCCGGTATATAAATACATATACATATATACTGGGAACAAGACATAAACATAAAACCTCAGCCCAAACTGTGGCTCCCTCCAGAAGTACCCTCTCCGGTCTCCTGATATCCTGGAGTACCTACCATTGTCCACACACAAAGACAACAACAGCCCCCCTTGTGGGTGAGCAAAGCTCCGTATGGAACAACCAATCATATATACCACAGATATCTAAACAATGATATATGGTATGCAATGCATGTATGTCGTGGAGGTATCAGGTCAAATGCCCATCCACTGAGCACATGTCAGAATCAAACGAATCGCTATCAAATCAATGCTCGAGCTAGCACACCGGCATCAATAAGGGATACTCATATGATAGCGTCGACAAAGCGCCATCAAATCCCAAATCTCATATCCAATCATCGGGGCCACAAATGTCTATGCTTTACGGGTCATATAATACCAACATAGCAATTGTGTTCACAAACCCCAGAATCCAATCAAATCATATCAAGGTATCCAAGGATCATAGCTCAACGTGCATGTCATGCATGTATCGATGTATGCATCAAACGATGTGTGTTAACAAAACATTTATTTTATACATCGATATCTCAATCTCAATGTCATGTATGCCACATCAATCAACAAATAAGGCATATAGACACATAATCTCATTTCAAATCAATCCAATCAAACCGACATATATTATATAATACAGATACCTGTCGTATGTTACCCGGTCGCAACATACCTTATTTTTGATTATCAAAACTTGATATCTTCAATGTTGAATGAAATCTACACAAGTCCATATATTTATTTCTATTTCAGTTTCTCATTCGATAATCCAAATATGTCTACCGATTTATTTCCTATGATTCTTCAATTTGTTAAACTAAATTGAAGCAATTATTACTAATTATCATTTTTTTAATATTTAGTTCTCCTTCTCGCAAATCAACATGTGATAGTAGAAAATACAAGAAACTGTTAATTAAAACTATTTAGCTAATCTCTTCATTAATTGACATGGGTGTGTGTATATATATATATATACACTACCTATTCAAATCAAAAACTTCTCCAATCCTAAAATAAACGAAGATAACTCACCCTTCTCAGACAATTTGTAGTAACTCAACAACTGTGATTTCTCAACTAGTACTTCAAATTTTGATTTTTAACGAAATTCCTTGGTCGGCTTCTCCCAGCTTTCGCTCGGTTTTCTTTGCTTTCGTTTCACTCCTGTAATTGAGATTATTTCACCGCCTTGTCTCTTCTTTGTTGGCTTTTACACGTATATTGCTCATGCAGGTGAACAACCACTTATATGTGTGGTGAGGAACAAGTTGGATTCATTCTCCAATCAACAAAAGTCACGTACATATGGTAACATATCATGATATTCCCATCTTTGTATTAATTACACTATTGCTCTTAAAAATTAAATCAAGTATTTTTCACTTTATTTACACAAGTGCCATCAAATTTAATTGAGTATTTTTCTATTAATTCACACAATTGCCATCAACACTTTAATGCAATATTTTCAGATCTATTTCCATAATCGACATAATTAACGTTAATCAAATCATGGGGTCTCACATTTCTCCCCAACTTAAAAGATTTCGTCCTCGAAATCTCAAATATCTCTATATACATAACATTGGCAAACATATATATGTTACCAGTTATAGTACATATCAAAACTAAAATCAGTAAACAGATCAGAATACATCGAATACAATGGAACAGATGGACTAGCATCAAATAAATGCGGATATGAATCTCGCATTTTGCTTTCCAACTCCCACTTCGATTCTTCCACCCCATGTCGTGTCCATTGAACTCGAACTTGCGGAATCGATTTATTACGCAATACTTTCTCTTTTCGATCCATAATGCGAACATGTTGTTCAACATAGGAAAGAGAATGATCAAGTTCAACTTCATCAGGTCCAAGTACATGTGATGGATCCGGTTCATATTTCCTCAGCATAGAAACATGAAACACATCGTGAATGATAGATAGAGCTGGTGGCAATGCCAATCGATACGCAAGATCACCAACTCGATCGAGAATCTCGTATGGACCAACATATCGAGGAGATAATTTCCCTCGCATGCCAAATCGAACAGTGCCTCTAAAGGGAGATATTTTCAAAAACACTTTGTCACCTTTTTGGAATTCCAAGGGTCGTCTTCGTTTATTCGCATAACTCGTTTGACGATCCTGAGCAGCTTTAATCCGCTGCCGAATTAACTGAACTTTATCATTCTTTTCCTGTATCATTTTCAGGTCCAGTCAATTGTCTCTCACTAATCTCATCCCAAAATAACGATGATCTACATCGTCTCCCATATAGAGCTTCAAACGGTGCCATACCGATACTCGTCTGAAAGCTATTATTATAAGAAAATTCAACCAATGGTAAGGCATCTTGCCATCCTATTCTGAAGTCCATCACAACAGCACGCAACATATCCTCTAACGTTTGAATCGTACGCTCAGTCTGGCCATCAGTTTGAGTATGATAAGCAGTACTCATAGCCAAACGCGTACCCATCGCTTCTTGAAAACTACCCCAGAATTTAGAAGCAAATCTGGGATCACGATCAGATACAATCGAGACTGGCACACCGTGCAGTCTCACAACATTCTCAATGTATAAACGGGCCATTCTCTTATAAGGATAAGCCCACTCATACGGAATGAAATGTGCAGATTTCGAAAGCCTATCAATAATGACCCAAATAGCATCACAGCCCTTGGGCGAACGAGGTAAATGAGTCACAAAATTCATAGCAATATGTTCCCAATTCCATTTCGGGATTTCAAGACTATGGAGTAATCCTCCAGGTTTCATTCTCTCGGCTTTTACTTGCTGGCAGACAAGACATTTCGAAATAAACTCAGCAATGTCCTTCATACGTTTCCACCAGAATTGAGGTCTCAATGTCAAATACATCTTTCGGTCTCCAGGGTGAATATTGTATTTGCTACAATGTGCTTCTCGAAGAAGGGCAGATTTCAAATCAGAATCATTAGGGACTACCAGCCGACCATTAAGTCGTAAAGAACCATCAGAAGAAATCTGGAATCCAGACTGATGTCCTGCAGATACAAGTTCTTTCGACTTCTGGATCTGAGCATCACTTCGTTGGGCCTTTCGTATTTTCGATATCAAATTAGGCTCAATTTGCAATGCTGAGACAGTGACAGAATTCCAATTCGAGTGAAAAGTCCAACCAGAAGTACAAATATCCCCGTGTACTTTGGCGACACAAACAGAAGCTAGAACAGAATCGTGAACTTTCCGACTAAGGGCATCCGCAGTAACATTCACCGATCTAGAGTGATATTGAATCTCACAATCAAAATCCTTCAGGAGATCCATCCACCTGCGTTGCCTCATATTCAAATCAGATTGAGAAAAGAGATATTTCAGACTTTTATGGTCCGAATAGATAACAAACTTTTCTCCGTACAAGTAATGGCGCCAAATCTTCAATGCAAACACAATGGCGGCCAATTCGAGATCATGAACCAGATAACGAGTTTCATGAGATTTCAATTGACGAGACGCATAAGCAACCACTTTGCCATGTTGCATCAGAACACAGCCCAAACCTTTACCAAACGCATCTATACATACCACAAATTCCTCCGGTACCTGAGGGAATAGTAAGCACAGGTGCTGTGGTCAATCTCGTCTTCAATTCAAGAAAACTAGCTTCACATTCATCTGACCAAATAAATCGCTGATTCTTCTATGTCAGTTGAGTAATAGGTTTAGCTATTTTTGAAAATCCCTCAATAAAACGTCGATAATATCCCGCTAAACCCATGAAGCTACGGATCTCAGGAACATTCGTAGGTCTCGGCCAATTCAATACAGCTTCGACCTTCGTAGGATCAACAGATATGCCATGTCTCGAAATGACGTGGCCCAAAAATACTACCTTGTCCATCCAGAATTCACATTTGGACAATTTAGCATACAAATGACTAGTACGAAGAGTTTGTAGTACCGGTCTCAAATGTTCAGCATGCTCCTTTTTCGATTTCGAATATACCAGAATATCATCAATAAAGACGATAACGAATCGGTCAAGATAATCTCGGAAGACACGATTCATTAAGTCCATAAAAATAGCAGGAGCATTTGTAAGACCGAAAGGCATAACCAGAAATTCATAGTGGCCATACCTCGTACGAAAAGTAGTTTTGGGCACATCTTCGTCTCGAACTCGTACTTGATGATACCCAGAACGAAGATCAATCTTCGAGTATACAGAAGTACCCTGAAGCTGATCAAATAAATCATCAATACGAGGAAGTGGGTATTTGTTTTTCACAGTAGCCCGATTCAGTTGCCTATAATCGATACACATTCGCATAGTACCATCTTTCTTCCGAACAAATAAAACTGGAGCTCTCCAAGGCGATACACTCGGTCGAATATATCCCTTATCGAGAAGATCCTGCAATTGTTCTTTCAATTCTTTCAATTCCAATGGTGCCATGCGATAGGGAGCTTTCGAAATAGGCGCAGTCCCCGGCACCAGATCAATACTAAACTCAACTTCTTGATGAGGAGGAAAATCAGGAATCTCATCGGGAAATACATCTGGGAATTCTTTCGCAACAGGAAGCTCAGATAAAGAAGACTTCTTCTTCGAAATATCAATAGCGTAGATAAGATAACCCTCATCTCCGCTAGTCAACAATCGGGACATTTCCAAGGAAGATACCAATGGAATTTTTGCTTGGGAACCCTTGCCATAAAAATTCCACTTGGGTCCATCAATCGGTCGAAATCGAACTACTCCATGACCGCAATCCACAGTAGCTCAATTTTTCATCAAGATATCCATGCCAAAAATACAATCAAAGTCGTGCATTGGGAGGACAATCAAATTCACAAATATCACATTATCCTCATATATCAATACAGAATTATGCACAACTCTTTCAGACAAAATAATCTTCCCTGCTGGCGTGGCTATGGACAAAGTA
Source organism: Primulina tabacum (assembly GCF_025594145.1). Taxonomy (NCBI): domain Eukaryota; kingdom Viridiplantae; phylum Streptophyta; class Magnoliopsida; order Lamiales; family Gesneriaceae; genus Primulina; species Primulina tabacum. Next base: position 10,787,677 of record NC_134566.1, read on the forward strand.
TCGTACAACGGGGTACACTCAATATCGTGAGATGCAACAAATGCATGAGATATGAATGAATGAGATTCTCCTGTATCAAATAAAACACGTGCAGGATAATCGCAAAGCGTGCAAATACCTGCAATCACGCCTCCAGGAGCTTCTCTCGCCTGATCCTCAGTCATGGCATACACTCTCACTTAAGGAGGAACTTGGGCACTCTGACCACCCGGTCCTCGATATCGTGGGACACTCGATTGGTGAAAAGATGGAACAGGAACAGCAGGTCTCATCATAGTACTAGGGCCACCTCTAAATCCTGGCTGGGGTTGAGCAGAAGTTGTACCCCTGTTCGGACATACTCGAGAGAAATGGCCTTCCTGCCCACACTGATAACAAGTACCAAACATACCTCGACACTGCTCGATAGTCTGTTTACCTCCACAATGACTACAGTAGGAAACAATTACAGGAGGACTCCCTCGCTGTGATCCACTCGAACTCGAAGAAGACGAAGAAACAGAGCCGATCTTCTTGAACTTCTTACCCCTCGGCCGCAAAGTAGGCTGCTGAGCTGACACCGGAGGTGGAGGAGTATACTGTGGACCTCCTCTCCTAAGTCCAGCCTCGGCTTCCTTGGCTCGTTCCACTGCCTCTGCGTAGCTAGTAGGCAATCTAGAAACAACTTAAGTATATAAAGCAGGATGTAATCCATTTACAAACCTGTTATATTTTGCCCTCGCATTCCTAGCTACGTGAGGTGCATACTTCAACAGAGTAGAAAATTTTGAAGCATACTCCGCAACAGACATCGTTCCCTGCTGCAGATTATTAAATTCATTTTTTTGAGCAGTATAATAGGAAGGAGGGGAGTACTGCTCCAAAAACTGGGCCTTGAAGACATCCCAAGTGACTTCAATCCCGGCCTCTTTCAGTCCAATCTCAGCGGCTTCCCACCAAGATTTACTCGGTCCTTCAACTGATAAAGAGCAAGTTTCAGTCTCCGAGACTTGGAATACTCAACAATATTAAACAGATGCCCAATATCCTTCAACCAGGCTTCAGCTCTTTCAGCACTCTCAGTGCCAAAGAACCTCGGTGGTTTTAGATCCTGGAATCGAGCCATCACTATATCCCTGGACAATCCTTCAAATTGTCCAACAATCCTCTCAGTACTGCTACTCGCAGTTTCATTTGTGGGATCCATCTACAATCAAAGGATGAATATCACAAATCAATAACAATTTCATAATCTCATCATCTCATATCATCAATCTCATCAGATACTTACTCGAATCTAATCAAGTAGGAGAAAGTAATACAAATAAATCAAACACATACGCACAATTCATTTGTGCCTATTCAAGTGTACACAAGACGCAATCGAGCATTCCCAACTATGCTCTGATACCATACTGTGTGGGGCCCTTAGCTCCTAATCGTTATTACAATGCAATCTGATTAGGGTTAACTAATTACAGTGGAAAACGAGTTTAAAATTTCTTTACAATGAGCCCGAAATATTTTTTCTATAATTTAAATACTAAAAATAGTATTTAATCTCACATCATAAACATGCCCACACGAAATCGTAACCAATCATATACAAACAACTCATATCATCGGGATATGCCCCGGTATATAAATACATATACATATATACTGGACACAAGACATAAACATAAAACCTCATCCCAAACTAAGGCTCCCTCCAGAAGTACCTTCTCCGGTCTCCTGATATCCTGGGGTACCTGCCGTTGTCCACACACAAAGACAACAACAGCCCCCCTTGGGGGTGAGCAAAGCTCCGTATGGAACAACCAATCATATATACCACAGATATCTAAACAATGATATATGGTATGCAATGCATTTATGTCGTGGAGGTATCAGGTCAAATGCCCATCCACTGAGCACATGTCAGAATCAAACGAATCGCTATCAAATCAATACTCGAGCTGGCACACCGGCCTCAATAAGGAATACTCGTATGATAGCGTCGACAAAGCGCCATCAAATCCCAAATCTCATATCCAATCATCGGGGCCACAAATGTCTATGCTTTACGGGTCATATAATACCAACATAGCAATTGTGTTCACAAACCCCAGAATCCAATCAAATCATATCAAGGTATCCAAGGATCATAGCTCAATGTGCATGTCATGTATCGATGTATGCATCAAACGATGTGTGTTAACAAAACATTTATTTTATACATCGATATCTCAATCTCAATGTCATGTATGCCACATCAATCAACAAATAAGGCATATAGACACATAATCTCATTTCAAATCAATCCAATCAAACCGAAATATATCATATAATACAGATACCTGTCGTATGTTATCCGGTCGCAACATACCTTATTTTTGATTATCCAAACTTGATATTTTCAATGTTGAATGAAATCTACACAAGTCCATATATTTATTTCTATTTCAGTTTCTCATTCGATAATCCAAATATGTCTACCGATTTATTTCTTATGATTCTTCAATTTGTTAAACTAAATTGGAGCAATTATTACTAATTATCATTTTTTAATATTTAGTTCTCCTTCTCGCAAATCAACATGTGATAGTAGAAAATACAAGAAACTGTTAATTAAAACTATTTAGCTAATCTCTTCATTAATTGACATGGGTGTGTGTATATATATATATATATATACACTACCTATTCAAATCAAAAACTTCTTCAATCCTAAAATAAACGAAGATAACTCACCCTTCTCAGACAATTTGTAGTAACTCAACAACTGTGATTTCTTAACTAGTACTTCAAATTTTGATTTTTAACGAAATTCCTTGGTCGGCTTCTCCCTGCTTTCACTCGGTCTTCTTTGCTTTCGTTTCACTCCTGTAATTGAGATTATCTCACCGCCTTGTCTCTTCTTTGTTGGCTTTTACACGTATATTGCTCATGCAGGTGAACAACCACTTATATGTGTGGTGAGGAACAAGTTGGATTCATTCTCCAATCAACAAAAGTCACGTACATGTGGTAACATATCATGATATTCCCATCTTTGTATTAATTACACTATTGCCCTTAAAAATTAAATCAAGTATTTTTCACTTTATTTACACAAGTGCCATCAAATTTAATTGAGTATTTTTCTATTAATTTACACAATTGCCATCAACACTTTAATGCAATATTTTCAGATCTATTTCCATAATCGACATAATTAACGTTAATCAAATCACGGGGTCTCACAAGATTTCTCAATGTTGACTTGATAAGCATTTAGTGTATAAGCTCCAGCCATTTTCTGCAAGTGAGAAGGATTCGAGGTAGATTGTGTAGTAGAGAGAAATTCGAGAGAAAGCAGTAGCAAGTATGCAACAATTCGTAATCGTAAAAGTGAAATGAAAGAGAAAAGAGGTGGTTAAATATTAAATGTACAGCTGTCAGTGAAAAACATGGACACATGTCAATATGTTTACGGTGAGATTTTGAAAAGTTGAAAGATGTGTGTCAGGTAAGCCAATGATTTTAAAAATTTTAAAAGTCAATAAAAGGCGGGCTGTCCAAAGTGGTTACTAAAAATTCAGAAGATGATTTGTTGTTTTATGATAATATCTACTGGAAGTGATAAAGTACTGAAATATATCATGCACTTTGAAAAAGTCCAGTAGACACATTGGTTTTATCGAAAAGACAAATCTCCTTCTGTTTATGACTTGAAGCAGAAATATAAGTCACAATTAAACAATGTTCCCCCTAAATTAATGCAAATAAAAAAATATTAATTGAGAAGATTAAAGATCAGAGGAAATAACAGATGACTGTTGATATTCTTCCAATAGGAACACGCAGGAGGTGAAAAGTCAAGCGGCTCTTCAACTAGCCCGAGGATAGTTATAAATACCTGCAAATCATTTTAAACATTTAACAAATGGATAATGTTAGCAGTTCAACAGAGTCTGCTTCGGAGTCGGATAAAGCAAGGGAGTTCCAAAGACAACTTGCGGCGTCTCGTAAGAGGATGTTTAGGGACATCGTTCTTAATAGGATGAAGACTTGAAACAAACTTCTGGATCTGTAGATTGAATAATCAGTTAGATTATTCTATATTATAAGATTTAAGCTGCGGAATCATCCCTTTCACAAACCACGATCATGCGAAGAGAGGAAGATGATTCCAATAGGTTCTGGTTAGGATTTCTACTGTAAATCTCAATACTGCTGATATCAACAATTGTAATGCATCTGATTTTATGAATAAAACAGTTCATTTTGTTAAACTTCTTGTTATCTACTTGTAAATGCATAAAAATCAGAAGATAGTAATCAGTAGTTACGACAAATCAATTAAACCAAGAACATTACGAAAATAAGAAAACTTATTCTCAAGAAGAGGTTTCGTAAAGCTATCTGCTGCTTGTTGATCAGTAGGGACATATTCCAGACGAATGTCCTTCTTCTGCACATGATCTCTAATAAAATGGTGTCTGATATCAATGTGCTTCGTTCTGGAATGAATTACTGGATTGTGTGTAATTGCTATAGCACTGGTATTGTCACAGAATATAGGTGATTCAGAGGCTTGAACTCTACATTCCTTAAGTTGTTGTTGCATCCAAAGTAATTGAGAGCAGCAACTTCCAACGGCAAGATATTCTGCTTTTGCAGTAGACGTAGCTATAGAAGTATGCTTTTTACTAAACCAGGAGATCAACCTATCACCAATAAATTGATAAAAACCATTGGTGCTTTTTCTATCCAGTTTGCAACCTGCATAGTCAGCCATCTGAATATCCAATAAGATTGAAAGAAGAATCCTTGGGATACCATAGGCTGACATTTTGAGTACCCTTTAAATATTTCAGAATTCGTCTAGCAGCAATAAAATGCAATTGCTTAGGGTTAGACTGAAATCTTGCACAAATACAAACAACAAAAATAATATCAGGTCTACTGACAGTACGATATAACAATGAGCCAATAAGACCACGTTACTGAGTTACCTCTATTGAAATTCCACTTTCAACTTTATCAAGCTTAGTAGATGAACTCCTTGGGGTGGAAGCAGCAGATCATGTTTCCATGCCAAACTTTTTTAGTATTTCTTTTGTGTACTTAGCTTGATTTATGAAGATTCCTGTATCGAGTTGCTTAATCTGCAGTTCTAGGAAGAATGTCAATTCTCCCATCATGCTCATTTCGAATTGTTTTCACACAATTTAGGGTTAGTTGACCCAAAGATAATGTCATCAACATAAAGTTGTACTAATAAAATGTGCTTGTTTATAACTAATGTGAATGAAGTCTTGTCTACGGTGCCGATGATCATGATTGACAAGAAATTGTGAGAGAGTGTCATACCAAGCCCTAGGTGCCTGTTTCAAACCATACAAGGCTTTGTGTAATTTAAATACATGATGCGGTAAGAAATAATCAATAAAACCTGGGGGTTGTTTAACATAAACTTCTTCTAGCAGTAGACCATTTAGGAAGGCACTTTTTACATCCCTATAATAAACTTTGAAGTTCTTGAAAGCAGCAAAGGCTAAGAATATTCTGATTGCTTTAAGCCTTGCTACTGGTGCATAGGTCTCATCATAATATATTCGTTCTTCTTATCTGAAACCTTGAGCCACCAGTCTTGCTTTATTTCTAGCAACAATACCTTCTTCATTTATCTTGTTTCTAAATACCCATCGAGTTTTAATAACTTCCTGATGATATGGTCTAGGTACAAGAAACCACAATTCATTTCTTTTAAATTGATTCAGCTCTTCTTGCATAGATTCAATCCACTTGGGATCCAGAAGAGCTTCTTCAATCTTCTTTGATTCATCCTGAGAGATAAAAGCAACATGCATTTATTCATTTATCATTTGCCTTCTGGTTCTTAATGGAGCTGCTGGATTTCCAATAACCAAAGATGGAGGGTGTGATTGTCTCCAAATAAAAGGGTTTAGAGGGATTTTTTCATGATTTAATGGGTTTGGATCATGATCAGGTAAAATAGTAGTAGGTTTTGGAATGTTAGCTGCTGGTTCTGGTACATCCTGTGTCTGTACAACTGGTTCTACCATAGGAATGTCTGGTTCTGGATTTTGAGCATCTTTGACACTTAGTTCTGCATCATATTCACTATTTAGTTTCAGATGAATTCTGTCTAATCTGTTACTTAGATTTTACAAGTTAGAAATTTCAGGAGCACTGCTATCTTCATCGAAGACAACATGAATAGATTCTTCAACATTAAGAGTTCTATAATTGAAAACTCTATATGTTTTGCTTACTGTTGAATATCCAAGAAAAAGTCTAACATCTGATTTTGAATCAAATGCTGATAAATAATTTTTTACCATTATTATTCACAAAGCATCTGCAACCAAACACATGAAAATATGATACATTAGGCTTACTCCCTTTTCATATCTCATATGGAGTCTGATTATGCCTCTTGTTGATTATGGTTCTGTTTTGTGTGTAACACGTTGTGTTGATTGCTTCTGCCCAGAAGCGTTGATAGATGTTTGCATCTGCTAGCATTGTTCTAGTAGCTTCTTTGAGAGTTTTGTTTCTCCTTTCAGCTACTCCATTTTGTTGAGGCGTTCTGGCAGGTGAATATTCATGATGAATACCCTTTTCATCCAAGTATAACTCAAGAATTTTGTTAGTAAATTCAGTGCCCCGATCACTTATGATTTTAATGACAGAAACTGATTTTTCATTTTGAATTTTTTCAGAAGATTGATCAGCAGTCCACTGATTTCATCTTTTCCAACAAGAAAGATTACCCAAGTAAATCTAGAAAACTCATCAACAACAACAAGAGTGTATTTAATTCCCCCAAAGCTCATGATAGAGATTGGACCAAACAAGTCCATATGCAATAATTTCAAACATCTTGATGTTGATTTAATACCTTTATTCTTAAATCTATATCTTGTTTGCCAACTTGACATGCAGAAAATACATGATTCTTAACGAAACTAATATCAAGTAGACCAACAACTATATTCTGCTTCTTGAGATTATTGATTGACTTTAAGTTAAGATGATTCAATCTCTTGTGCCATAGTCAATGTTTATCACTTAGGGATGCAACTAAACATGTAGGAACATTAACACGATCTTTGTTCCATGATACTTTGTAAGTGTTGTCTTCTCTTTTTCCGGTTAAGACTATAGACTCATTAGCATCTTTAGCTGTGCATGTGTGCTTCTGAAAAGCTACTGAGTAACCATTATCGCACAGTTGACAAATACTAATTAAATTGTAACATAGATTTTCAACAAAGAGCACATTATTTATAGTGATATTACTATGGATAATCTTATCCTTACCCACGGTTTTAACTTTTGAGTTGTCCCCAAAAGTTATATTTGGTCCATTACAACTCATTATTTCTGAAAGTAGGATCTTTTGTCAAGTCATATGTCTGGAACATCCACTATCCAGATACCGTGTAGAGCTGCTTATCTTGGCTTTCCTCTCCTGTTCTTGCAAACACAAGTTTTAGTAACTGGTAACCCAATCTATTTGGGTCCAAGCCTTATCAGTCCTTTAGGAACTCACATTTGTACAATTTTAGGTGATCTTGTACTTCGGGTATCCCCAGAGGTGCGTGCAACAGAAGGTCTATTGATGTTATTTCTAACAAAATGCATTTTAGGATGTTGTTCTTCCCTTATGTTTTTATCGTCTGGTCTGTATCTCTTCTGAACTGGTCTACAATTATAGTACTGATAGTTTCTAACCTTCACAGAGGGTTGTCCTCCTGAGTTGAATTCTCTACTGGATCCTGCACTCTGATGGACTATACTCTTAGGTTCAACATAACCCAGACCATAGTGTTTACTTCTGTTCATCTGGTCTACAAACCTTTCAATTTGAACAGTTGGTACTACTTGTTCATGTACCATACTGGATTTAACAAAATGAATGAAATCCCTTTGCTCATATTCAGTTTTGGCTTTGTACTTGTTTCAGAAGTGCTTTCATCATTACTAAATCCGAGACCACTCCTGTCTCCAGATTGCTTCTGTAATTCTTGCATCTTCTCTAATGAAATAGAAGAATTATTCCATGCTTTCACCAGTACCGATAGCTTCTGATTTTCAGACATCATCGTCTGGTAATCTGCACTTACTCTTTCATCCTCAATTCTCAATTTATTTATCTCAAATCCTATATCACTGCAGCTGTTTTTTTGCAAGCAAGTAAAATTACTGATTTGATCTTTCAAGTTTTGATTTTCAATTTTAACTTCCTCGAATGACAAAGAAAGTCTTGAGTACTCTTCCACCATATCTTGCAATGCTTTAACTAAATCATTTTGTGTAAATTCATCCGAATCAAAATCAAATACCAATCTAGATGTCGAGACTGATTAAGTGTTCGCCATGAGACACTTGATTTTTTCTTCATCACTATCAATGGAATGATTATCTGAGTCAGAAGACTCAGAACTAGAATCTGTCCATTTTGATTTACTTTCTTCAGCGATCATTGCTTTGCGGTCTCTTCTAGATTTCTTGTCATTTTGCTTGCACTCCTTCTTCTTTTGGTCATCTTTCTTAGGTTTCGGGCAATCAGCAATAAAATTTCCAATTTTTCCATAGTTGAATCGTGCCATATCACCAGGTGGTGATTTCTTTTTGAAGTTTCGGTTTGGATTTTGGTATGCTCGGTGATTCTTCTTCATGAATCTTGATAATTTCTTCACGAATAGGGACATTGCATCATTGCTGATTTGTTTAGCAGTCTTGTCAGATGTGCTTTCAATAGCAGCAGCAGGTGATGCACTTGGAACAACTGTAGCAATAGCAGTAGCAGTAGCAATAAGAGCCTTGGTAGGTGGATTCAACAAGGGCTCTTCTCCACTTCTTACTTCAAATTCAAACTCATAGGCTTTTAAATCTGCAAACAAGTCATGTAGCTCCAACTTGTTCAGATCTTTTGAAACTCTCATAGCCATTGTTTTGACATCTCATTCTCTGGGTAAAGCTCTCATCACCTTGAGTGCCACTTCTATATTACCAACTTCCTTTCCCAAAGCTGCTAGTTCATTTACTATGCAGCTGAATCGCTCATCAAACTTTCTTAGAGTTTCTTTAGCTTTCATCTTAAGATTTTCAAACTTTTGCATTGCCACAGACAGCTTGTTTTCCTTTGCCTGTTCATTTCCTTCACAGATTTAGATGATTTTCTCCCAGATCTCTTTTGCTGTAGGACACGTTTTGATTTTGCTAAAGGTATTCTTGTCAAGTGTTTTGTAAAGAATATCCTTAAAAACATTGTCTAGATTTGTTTTCTTCTTGTCCTCGCTTGTCCATTCACTTCTATGATTTTCAACCATTTGTGGTGCCCCTTCAGTAACAACAATAGCTGTATTAGGCTTTAGAATTTTCAAGGGACCATTTGTGATGAAAACCACGTATCATCGTCTTGGGCTGCAAGATGGGCTTGCATCCTGATCTTCCAATCATTGAAATCCTCCTTTGAGAACATAGGGACTGTGCTGAAATGTGCCATTTCTGTTGTAGATTTTCTGAACAAGAATAACCCGCTCTGATAACACTTGTTGGGGATCGATATATAGTTTAGAGGGGGGGTGAATAAACTCTTTTCTTTCTTTGATGTTTTTTCAAAGGTGCTAGAATCCTATTAGAGATTATAGCTGAAATTTTTCGAATATATTTCCAGCAGATCACAATAACTTGTGCGGAAATGATCTGATGGTTTGAGGTGAAAACAATAAAATAGTAGGCAGTAGACAGTAGTTGTTTCTGGAAGTTCGAAGATGAAATCTTTTACGTCTCCCATTCTTCTATTTCCAGAAGGTATCACTAAAAGAGTTTGGTTTTTACAGTACAACTCTTGTACACACCCACTTCAGTAGGACTTACTCTGCGCCTACTGAAACTCTTAGTTTCACAACACAAAATAATGAACACAACAAGGTTCTGGAAAAGACACTTTTCCAAATTACAATCTCTTCTCAATAAGATATTGTAAAGTGAATAGCTTGTGAACAGATAACGAAACATCATGCAGCACAAGATGATCTCAGAAGATCAGATATCTGCTATAAATAGGGTGCTTCTTTTCTGTATACATGATCTTGAAGATAAAGAGTAGTTCTTGATTGCTCAAAACAACGTTGGATAGAAAATGTGTTCCTTTATAATGATAATCATTGATATCTATATTGGATTGATCCTTATATATATATATAAAGAAACCTTGAATCCAACATTTATAAACAAAACGACTCCTTTGACTCTGAGTGAATCAGCTTTATCATCGAAAAAGGGTCCTGCAGAAAGTTTCAGAATAATCAGTCTTTGTTTTATACCAAAACTAGTAAGGCGTGTTAAATGACTTTGTACATCATTAAATTATGTAATTAATACTAGTACTAGGTAAAATAACGTTAACATTTAAAACTTGTATCGTTCAAACGAAAGACGTTAAGTTCTGCTTCTGTTTTTACAAGCCGTTCAGTACTCGATAAGTACTGCTTCTGTTTTAACGATACGAGTGCTTCTGTTATTTATGTTGTCTTTTGTTTTTACTATCACGTCATACTGATTTTGGCTGTCATCATCATAATTAAATTAATTCTAACAAATTATTTAAAGATACATTTTTTTAAAAGGTAAATTACATCAGATTTTATAAATAAAGAATTTTTTTGAAAAAATGTTTCATCCACCATTTTAAGGATATCTTTTAAATTATTGAAATCTTCAACTCATTTTTTGGTTGTTGTCATAAATTCATTTTTTTTAAACAAGAGATGTTTCAAAGTTTTATATAAAATAATAATGATTAAAAAATTAAAAGGATAGCGTCCTCTGTCCATTTCGACAAACGCTGCAAATTAATTTGCAATATCCGTCAATAGTGGTGGAGTTTTGCAAAACTCCATCACATATATAACATTTTTCTATCTATATCTATCTAAATGTATACGTAGGGGTGGGTGCGGGTCGGGTTTTCGTGTTCGGGTATCCAAAATTTCGGGTAACCGACAAGTCGGGTAGTAAATTTTATTACCCGATACCAACCCGATCATGTCGGATACCCGACTATCGGGTACCCGAAATGATCGAGTATTTTTCGGTACCCGACAGTCGGGTACCCGGAAATTTTTGTTTTGTTTTTTTTGAAAATATATATATATTTTTCACATTTCACAAAAAATCACGTCATTATATCAAGTTATGGCTAGTCATTATATCATATTATGACTAGTAAATTAAAAAAACACTTGTATTTTTCACATTTCACAAAATATCATGTCATTATATCATTTTGTGATTAGTCATTTGTCATTATATCGGGTTATGACTAGTAAAAAAAAAAAAACTAATCCTTATATTTAGCTTATTTTTTATACTGAAAACAGATTTAAAAAATAGAACTGATTATAGATAAATATTTATATGGATCAAAACGATTAACAGATGTATAACATGTTAAAAATTCATTATTGTTATTCATACAAACCGCATCTTTTTTAGAAATTATACTTGGTAAGGTAACAACTTTAAAACAAAAAATGGGTAAAAGAATAACATTAATTCCAACAATAGGCATGGTTCCAAAAATGCCATGAAATAAAGAAAAACTTGGATAATATCAGATGGAATGAAGCGTTTTTAACTTGAAATTTTAATGCCCACCCACAGAATTTGATTGCTTCCTTCGCTTTGGTTCTGGTTCATGTAACTTCAGAGAAACAGAAATTTTACCTTCGTACTTGTTTTTCAAGACAGAAAGGTTCCCTAGTCCAACCACGTTTAGATGGATAAACTCATAAATATTTTTTTTAAAAAAAAATTTCGGGTATCGACAAAATACCCGAATCCGAACCCGAAAATTAGTTTCGAGTATCGGGTACCCCACAAACCCATTTTTTTAAAAATATCCGACCCGATCGATTTTTACCCGATCGGGTCGGATCGGGTATCCGATACCCGAAAAAAACGCCCACCCCTATGTATACAGATGGATAATGGGCATTTTTTCACAATTGTGAAATTATCTATAAATTATCACCTCGCCAGTATAAATCAAAAGAAATTACATATGTAAAATTTTACCATGAGGAGAACATGTATGGATATTTCAAATCTAGATTAATTTTTCTCTCTCTTGAGTTAGATTCAAAATTAATTAATCGTGTAATAATTACAACTATGGCTCCAAGTTTCCATAACTTCAAATTGTGTAAATTAATTTTACATCGATTCAAAATTAATTAATTGTGCAATAATTACAACTATGGCTCCAAGTTTCCGTAACTTAAAACTTTATTGAGTCTATTTCATCTCCATGACTTCCGGTTTTTCTTATCTCCCACGATTAACCGAGCATTGTGCTTCCGTTTGAGATATGCCATTTAGTTGATTCTTGGGGATGGCGATAAGCTTCACTTGTACGTGGGCAGGTAAAATTCTGCTATTTGTTTCACATCCTTCTTTTGGTATCTTCGTGCAAGGAAAATAATGGAAACACACCACCTGAGTTGTACGTTTAGCCACAATAGTTGTATAAATTAACTTTATGGGAAAATAATTTTGGTTTTGGTAGAATAATTTTGTTTTTTTTTTAAATCTTATTTCATCGGATTGCTGATATGATACAGGAAAATATTAATATGACGTGAGAAAATGCTGACATGACGTTGAAATTTTCTGTATTTGATGTCAGAAAATGCTGATATGTCTTGTATCATGTCAGAAATTTGATCAGAATAGTCAGAAATACTCAAGTTGGGTAAAAATTTTATATTTTTTACCAAGTATTTGGACAGATATGGTCAAAATACTCAAGTTTGGTAAAATTGTAATTCTATTGGTACTATTTTCGCTTGTTGCTCAATTTGACCATAATTGTGATAAGAATTTTATCTCAAGCTTTTCATCAGTATTGTGAACATTGAAATCAACTTTATACAAGTTTAAATATCATCTCATTCTTATTTTCTATCCAAAGTTGTTCTTGTTTTTCCAAACATGTAAAAATAACAAGAATAATGCAATTATACAACAAATATTTTTTTATACAAGTTATTATAAAACTTAAATATTTAATACACTTTGAACTATAAAATATTATACAAAACAAGTAATAAATATTTTTTTTATATTAATCAATATTTCATAAATAAACAACTGATTGACATTAGGTGAAGCTAAATATTTTATTCTTCAAGTTGAACTTATCGTCCATATGCATGTGATTCAAAATACATCATGAATTTAGGGGGAGCATTAAGCTTGATCATTATTTAACACCAGCATCGTATACATGTTGTTCATTATTTATTCATTAGTTTTTGCATGTTAACAAAAGTAAAAGAGAAAAGAGCAATAGCAAGCCCAAAGTTTTATTAAAAACGGTAATTATCTTTAGTGACTTAATATTTCTTTATATATTTATTATAAAACTCCATGATCCAAAGTGGGAGAACACAACGAACTGTTCGAGAATTTTTGAATCTTGCTTGCTTTGCCAATGCATAAAATTCATTTTCTGTCCTTTCCTTCCCACCAGGACTATATGCTAGCATAACCATGTCAATTTGTAAATTACATATAAAATCTTCTCTTGAGTTCTCTGAAAAGATACGCTCCACAACGATTATTTTTCCGTTATTTGGAATTGATTCATGGTTTCTCTTCAATATTTTTAAACAATGTGTATCGCTCCAGTCATGAAGAAACCCATTGTGGATATAATAAAAATAATAATTGAATCGGCCTAATCAAAAAATAATTATAAAAATATTATTACAAAGTTGTAAGAAACAATTGGGAATAAGAAATTATGAAAAAACTTTTTTTTTAAATTGGGTGGATAGTTAATGTGAACAAGTGTTTAATTATATGTCTTGAATAAAATATACTTTTCTTATGAATCCCCTGTATTCTCACATTGAAAAGAAAAAAAATTTAAAAGAGCTTTTGATGTTTACAATGAACTTCCATAGTAATATCATTTAAGTATTTCGTAAAGACAATGACTTATATAAAGTAGTTGTTATAAGGCTATTTTGCAGTCATGCTTCCACATACATGACCCATGTGTGACATTTATTATTATTATTATTGAACAATTTTGAAGGCTAACAAAATGGTGAAAATAGGGGAAGTTGGCTGCCAATAAAATATATATATATATATATATAATTATAATATTATATATATAAATTATATGATGAAAACAATTTTACCTTCATGATAATGGCATCGCCTTTCGGAACACTAACGAACATGTCTAGCCACCTATGTGCTCCATGCCTGATCAATACAAAAAGGTCGACCAACTTCGAGTTTCACATAAACCATCTAATTAAATAAAAAGGTGGTCTCAAAACACAAATATTTCAATGGAACCACTTTAAAATACATGATAAAGAACCAACACAAATATTTCATGTACCTACATAAGATGGTGCGTCTCGAATAACATGGGGCAAATCAAAATTAATGGCCTTTATAGTTGGATGTTTGGATATGATCATTTTCAGGGAATCACTGATTCCACCTCCAACATCGACCAAAGTTCCCAAACCCTTGAATCCCTCATAGGTATCTAGAATTATTTTCATCAAAATTGTCGAAGAATTGGACATTGCACTATTAACAACCTTGCTAAATTTAGGATTTGTGCCTGATACTCGAATGCGCTCATTTTATATACTTTTTCAAAAAGAACTCCCCCCTCAAGAATTGCATCTTTTAGGTGATACCTACACATACAATTATTAAGGATTAATTACACACAAATATATAATACTTGTAGAGGTTGATATGTAGTTGATACTTGCCAAGTCTCCAAGTAATCCTTGTCTAGATTCATGATCAACATAGGGGCTAGAGAAACTCCATCATCATTCTTGTTGTAGAACTTGCAGACCGGAGTCAAGGAATAGAGCGGCTCAACGCCGCCATCAGGCAGAGTTTTCACTCGGCAATTTAAAAAAGAATAGCTCGCGAGCTAGCGGAGGATTCTGTCCACCATGTTATGCGCCTCTGGATTGTTGGAACATTTCTAAGTGTTGGAACATTTCATATTCGCAATCTCGATTTTGATGTTAACAAAACTTGTTATTGTGTTTCTAACATATTTACTCAAGTGTTAAGTTATTAAAACAAGAAGCAGACTGAAACTAAATTCTGCACAAACTGAATTTCAGGAAAGTTTTGGTATTTTTATGATGTCTCTCAACTGGATGATTCAACTGACAATCCGTCAACTGGTTTGGTTAGAAAACGTAATTTTTGACAAGTCGTATCTCACGTCAGTTGGTATAGTTCGGATGTTATCAAAGTCTAACGCATCGCTGAATTACCAAACGGATTGCACGAAAACAGCAATCGGTTTGGTACGAGCAGTTGCGGTATTTTAGTCATATCTCTCAGCTCGATTATTAGAATGAATCGATTCAGTATGCGTTGGAATGATAAGACAATGATCTACAAATCATTATCAGAAGTTAAAGTCTGAATCGAAGCTTAAGATGCTAATAAATGACGATGAAGCTACTAGTTCTGCACAAATTGAAATCATCGCTGATTTCAATTGACCAACTGAACTGAAACTGAACCAGACCAGCTGAAACTGAACCTGACCAGCTGAAGACCAGCTGAACTAGACCAGCTGAAACTGAACCAGAACAGCTGAGGACCAGTTGACCAGAGTTGACCACTCGGGAAAATGCCCAGCGAGGCGAATTTGACCGTTGCAATTCAGAAAAAGTACAGAAACTTTCCAAACGGTCATATTCTTGTGTCTAACATATACATCATTGTTTGGGCCTATAAATACAACATCTAGCATATCAAACAAGAGCTTTTGAAGATGATTCAAAGCATGAGTAGTTAGCATGAAGAAATCAGCTAGTTGAGAGCACAAGCCCTTGTGTGATGATACATTTGAGATGTACACTGTAAAGGATAAATTCCTCACACACAATCACTCACACATATACAAGAGATTTGAACTTCAAATATTGTTGAGTGAGTCTTGCACAAAGACAATAAACTTGTGTATGTAGTCTTTGCATATGAGACATTTAACAATATGCTGATTGTGAGGTGCTGCCTACAATCTTTAGTGCTAGGAGTTCTAGTTAGGTGCTGCCCTTCCGGATCGGGTTTATACAAGTAGTTGTATAAATAAAAGTCTTCTAGTAAATCCTTCCTAAGGGGAATAAGGGGTGACGTAGGAGCATTTGAAGTCTCCGAACATCGATATACAAATTCGTGTCTATTTGTTTATTGTATTTACTTATCATTTTCAAAGTTTTAAAGATGCATTGTTGAAGCATTTTATGTGTTCTTCAAATACCAAAATTATTGCATACCAAGTGTTTGATAAAATGTTTCAACCAAAATATTTTTTTGCTCATTCAACTTGCATTTATTTTAAATAATTTACAAAATATTTAATCAGTTTCTACGAATGATTATTTCGAGTGTCTTTCGCTTGGTTTGAAAACCAAACTCGATTTAATTCATCGGTATTCAATATTTCAAGAATCAAGCTATTGTAGCTCAACGATGATCCCTCTAATCGATCATGTCACTAATTTTTTTTATAAATAATTTTTTTTTAAATATAAAAGTTCAAATTTAATGAATGTGATGGAGTTTTACAAAAATAATGAAAAACTCCACCACTATTGACTGACGCCGCAAATAAGTTTGAATCTCATTCCAAAGATGTTATCTCTCATTTGAATCTCAAGATATTTGCAGCGTTCCTGTATCATGAACTCTCTTGCAATCGATTTCAAATCAATTTATTCTTTGGAAGATGTTGTTGGCTCTTAAGTCTTTAAAGTTGTTGAGTCATCTGGAATCAGGGCTTTCTCAGTTCATTTTTGGACATCTACATGGATGAGCTGAAAAGTTTCTACACGAGAGAGATAATAACTGAAGACGAAAAGATATTGTTGCCTTTGGGAGATGATAGTCCGTTAATCGAGCAAGTTTATTTATCTGCATTGTTTCAGTTGCCCATTGAAGGGCTAACTGACTTCTCTCTAATACCTCAACAAGCAGTTGAAGAGATAAAGGTAGAATTTTTAGCATCTGGTGATATTATCAAGACTTCTGGAAAGAAGAAAGAGATGAAGTTGGAATATCAACTTCTGGCTGATGTTGTGGCCAAGTCAATTCTAATGGAGATAGATTCTTTTAATGGCTACACAGAAGAAAATATACAAGAATTTTTTTCCCCTTCCTACACTATTCGGCCGAACTATCATACACATACATATATATTTTAAAAATACATTTGCACCATTTAAAATAAATTCACCAACTATTATTTGAAAATCCAAAGGAAAGAAATTCAAGAATAAAATCGAAAATCATCAACCAACCTAACTTTAACATTTTCAAAAATAACCTTAACTCTAACATCCTCTCAAAAGCATCATAAGTCATAAAATTCTAAAAGTAACTCAAATCATTTAGCATAAATCATAAATGTAATTTATTTGCGGAAAACTAGCACTGATCCTCGGGTTGTGTGCACCTTCAGTCCAGCAAGATCAACCATCAAGTCCCTCATTAACATCAAGATCATGCTCACCTGCATCGATCACACCTAGTGAGTTATTGACTCAGCAAACTTAACCATGATAACAAGTAGTACATTTACAATTACATGCAACAGTGAAAATACTTTTATTTAAATATCTTTTCATGAATATGCATAAACTTAATATTTTTTCTTAGATCATATACATTTCCCTTTTCATCATATACGTATACATTTTTCTTTTTATTGAATTCGGATCGTTAATTGTGACTTTCGTTTCAGCTGAAGGTCGATGGATCCATATACGTGTAACACAGTATTGGGCGGCGGGGACATCAGCGACACTCTCACTCGTCAACTGAGCCTTGGCTTTACCTATCATCATATCATGTCAATGGAAATACAATTGTCGGCCTCCCTCTAGGGCCTTCTCCCGTAAACGGGCTTCCTCTGGGGCCTTTTCCCTCCCGATATCTCCAATCCTATCATCGTATCATCGTATTAGTCACAATCACTTCACCTCTTTCAATGTTTCATATTTTCATCACTTATAAAAATTCATGCATATAGAAATCATTTTTCTTTTAAATCAAGCATGCAACACGTCCTTTAGTATTAACGTTTCATCATAAAATTTCATAAACATATTAAGATTATTTACAGCATTCAGGGCACTGCCACGACATCTACTATTTTTAGGTGTAAAATGATTGTTTTACCCCTAGACTAAAAATTTCTCAATCTTGAGTTTTTTTTACTTTCGTTAACTCTAGACAATCCCAAATAATTATTTAAGCTTAAATTAAATTTATCATATTTTTATTTAGATAAATTCGAGGCTTTCAATTTAATTTCGTATGTATTTACTCGTAAAGTGTTAAATTCTCGGATTAATTCAAACCTTGATATTTTAATCCCCAATTTTAAACTTAGTCTTTTTATGCCTAAATTACCCTCGTGAACCATGAATCGACCCCCGTGGCCCATGGTTCGAATCCCTTAGCCATTATTATCCTAATTCGAACCCTTACTTGTATCCCTTGAGCCACCTCACGATTTACTCGAGCAACATCCAAGACACCTTGAACCAACCCCTAACTAGACCTCCTAGGGACCCTATTGAACCCTCTGGACTTGCCCTAACCCACGCACCTAGCCCCTAGATCAAAATCTATCCACGCGAGTTATGTTCCTTGACTAGGAGTCTTTTACTCGACTAGGACTCTACTACCCGAGCCACCACCGAGCCACCATCCTAGGACCATGACTAAACTCCTTAGAGTCCTCTTGGCCCAGCCCCCACGGCCCATGCATGTAAATGTGCATGGATCATCTCCCTCATGCGGCCGCGGCTAGGAAGAGCCCTGCCGTGCACCTCTTCTCCTCCAGCCCTTCCAGCTTCTTGTGGACCTTCTTTCCTCGAGACCAGGACCCTCACGAGCCCAGCCCTTCACCCTGAAAGAGCCCCACATAGCCTCCCTTCCTAATACCCCAAAGTCGATCCCCTACCATCCTTTAAACCTTTGAGTCGTGCGTGCCTTGGCTTCTCCTGATCTAGCCCCAAACCATGACCCTTAAGGCCCCTAAAACAATCTGAATTTTTCCCCTTTTTACGTCCCTAACATGGCAGCCTCCTTGGTGCTATATTACAATAGTTTTGGATTATAAAAACACATGTTCAAAGCATAATATGACCCAAAAACGAAAATAATACACGAATAACATATTTTACATGCAATCATGCTTCAATCAAGTAATATGGTGTGATAGATGAGAAAAAAATAATTAAGACGTGTCTTTGAGTTTATTAAGCACAAATAATGGCTTGAAGATGCGAGAGACGTTGACGGAGAGACAAGGGAAGGAGCTTGCTGAATTTTTCTTCAAACGTTGCATAAATTTCCTTCCAATTCGTGTGGTGTGTGTTGCTGATGGAGAAAAAGAGTCCTAGTATTATTTTAGGTGAAGGGGCGTGAGTTGTGTGGGGTTTTGGGGAGGGTTTTTTGCTTTTATTTTAATTAAAACTCATGGTGCAAGCTTGGGCCTATTAGCCAAGTATAATAGGCCCATAAGCCCATTAGTTATTATTTAAAATATTTTGTTTAGGAAAGTTTGTGAAATTATTAGCCGAGTTCTCGAAAAATTCATATTTTCGTCTAAAATCGAATACCGTTTAAAAATACGACTCGACGTATAGAAACACCTCATTTTCCAAAATTTCATTTAAAATACACCACACATTAAACAAATAAAAATTATTATTTAATAAAAATATTTTCCCTTCTATGCTCTTCGGTCTCCGTTCCTCGATCGTGTCTAACATTTTAAAACACATTTTTATGCATTCTAAAATAAAACTACATTTTAAACATGTAAACATGCCTACCATAATCAATTCATGCAATTAAAATAATTTAATTAAAATACATAAGAAATTTGATAACTTGCAAGCATGTGGTTCACGTGGACCTTCAAATTTTCGAGTCGCTACAACAACCACAGCCACATGACTCAAAGTTAACTGGTCAGTCATCATGTTTCAGATTCTAAAGGAGATTATTCAAAATCAGAAGCAATAAGTTGGATTCGCATCCTCTTGATCAGATTGTTTGAAAACTCAGGAGCCTTACTGAAAAACTCTATAACATTTCACAATCTCAAGGCTCTCATTGCTCTAAATATCCTTTCTCTCACGCCTAAAGGACATGCACTGAATATCTCTCCCATTGGGATATTGTTCATCAAGAAGGAAACTGGAGAAGAACTGGCTATTGAAAAGAAACATGTTGAAAAGAAGGAAAGCAAGTTAAATGGACCTAGGCCAATGAGGAAACTGATTCTGCAATCCTGTGATTCTGAGGTATTAACTCATTCTCCTTTTCCAAAAAAATGCTAGAACTACAAAAACTAGACCAGACCACCTATCAATGCAGTATCTATATATCAGATACAATTGGTCTAGCATACTGAAAACAAGGCTACTGACCATCCGACAGAAAATTTGAAACTGATAGTGGTGGCAGCTCCGCCTAGAAAAATCAATATGAAAACGGCTCTCCTTCCTCCAAGACCAACAAAAAGAGAAAGCATCTGATATCCCATTTAATCTACCAGGTCAGGACTGGTCTCTACCTTATCCACGACCACGAGAAAAGTAAAAGCTAAGGTGGATGAATCTCATATCTAGGAACCAATATCAGCAATCCAGAGTCAAATATACCTGCTGATGGATGCATTTAATGAGTTTTTTGCAGAAAAGATAAAGTTTTTTGATGAATGGGTGGAATTTAGAACAATCATCTTCGCAACAAAATTGAAGAAAGAGGATATGCTGAAAAGGTACATAGCACTAGAAAAGATGTTCAACATCAAGTCAAAACTGTGGTCATAGCTGAAGCTCTTCAAGGACGAGATTATCTTCTAAATCTTCTAAAAACTCAAAATTTGACCACAGTTTGTGTCGAACAAAGATCCAATTACGATCCTTCATTCCTAACCGCATTTGATGATATAGCTGTGATAAATCAACTAGATATGGACATGGTTTCCCTGCAGATGAAGGTAAAATTATAGGAGAATGATCACAAATTGTTTGAGTCAGTGGATTCCAAGTAGCAGAGAGTGGGTGGTTCTTCATTTCAGTATGTCTCTGAGAAGCCTACTGACGATGACTCCAAGGAAGTCAAACTGCCCAATCAGTCGGATCCTATCACCTTTCCACCTTTGAGGCATATTACTCTAGCCAGTATTGAGGAAGTTCTGCAATCCATTGCAAAACAAAAACAAGATGATATTAAGGATGAATTTTTAATAAGCAAACTATTTCCACATCTCCTTTGACCAAGCTGATCTCTAATGCAGAAGTCATCCTATCTGAGGACATACTTATGATTGAATCTTACGAAGCTGCTTTTGTTTGAGAAATTTATACAATAAGTAGTTGAGATAGCTATGACTGAACAAGGTGATCAAAACCGGAAGAACAAATCAGTCAGACTATAGAGAAATAGGTTGAGGTAACTATCAGCCAAATTGAATGAAGAGTCCTAATGATCGAATAAGCAGGCCTTCTAACAGTCAGGCTCTTGGACTGACAGTTATTACATCCAAAGAAATTCCAAGAATAGAGCCATCATCTACTGATTTGGACTTAACTAATAAAAACAACTCTAGATCAGAAAAGTTCAAGTCTCGCTGTCATCTACTCCTCTGTAACAGTTCTGAAAAGAAGAAATCTGAATACTAAAGAAGTTTTAGAATCTTTCAAAGATAAAATGCTCAAAGAAGTGTCAGATCCATAAAGAGGCATGATCAAAAATTTTTTTCGACTGGAGCAGCTCAAAAAGGCCTAGTCTTCCACTTCTACTCATCTTGGTTGGCAAATTCAAGCCAATAACTTTCAAATCTACAGCAAGATAAAGGAAACTAAAGCAAATTTTAATGACAAGATTGACGGCGTCAGTTCTCAGATAGCTTCTGTTCTTGCCTACCTAAAGCCACCATCTGGTGTTGACAAAAAAGGGGGAAGAGAAGAAGTCAACTAGTTCTACTCAGCCTAAATCTACAGATGAACAGAAAAAATGTACCGATAAATACTTTGGTCAGTTTAGATGATGATACATGAAAAACAATGCATATATAATCAGTTAGATAATTCAGTTGTTTGCACCGTTGAAAATAAATGGATTTGGTATTTTTTGGTATAATTTTTTCAAACACCAAAAAAGAAGAAATTGTTGGAATATTTTAATTTTTGGTGATTGAACAAGGTTTCTGATCCAACAGATAATTACATAACCTAACCGAACTGAATTCAATGAGGAAAACTGAACTTACATAAGAAGAAGTTTCTTAAGAAGCCTAACTTATTACAAAACCGGACTGATAAAACATAAGAAAGAGTGACTTAGGAGTTTTGAAATCTTCGAACATCCAGAAAAAACATCGTGTTTATTTACTCTCAGCCTACCTACCTACTACTCTTTAGAAAACTTCAACTGATTTTCTTAACAAGCTATTTGTTCAATAAATTTCAGTAAGTCAACTTCCACATAGTTCACACTTTGGGTTACTGAGAACTTAATTGTAAAGAACAAAATTTCAGTATTTACAATCTAACCGAACTATTTTGAGATAAATTTATTCACCACCCCTTAAAAATTTAATTATTGATCCTAACAACACTCGATTGTAGGCCGCAACCTCATTTTTGATCCAATTATGATCCTTCATGCCTAACTGCATTTGATGATATAGCTATGATAAATCAACTAGATATGGACACGGTCTCCTTACAGATGATGGTGAAATTCTAAGAGAATGATCACAAATTGTTTGAGCCACTTGATTCCAAGGAGCAGAGAGTGGGTAGTCCTTCATTTTAGTTGTCTGTCAGAAGCCGATTGACAATGACTCCAAGGAAGCCAAACTGCCCAATCAGTCATATCCTATCACCTCTCCACCTTTGAGGCAGATTACTCTAGTCAAAATTGAGGAAGTTGTGCAATCCATTGAAAAACAACAAGATGATGAGAAGATGAATTTTTACTAAGAAAACTACGTACTTTCCACATCTCCCTTGACCAAGCTGATCTCTAATGCATAAGTCATCCTATCTGAGGACATACCTATGATTGAATCTTACGAAGCTGCTTTTGTTTGAGAAATTTATACAATAAGTAGTTGAGATAGCTATGACTGAACAAGATGATCAAAACCGGAAGAACAAATCAGTCAGACTATAGATGAATAGGCTAAGGTAACTATCAACCAAACTGAATGAAGAGTCCTAATGATCGAATAAGCAGGCCTTCTAATAGTCTAGCTCTTGGACTGACAGTTATTACATCCAAAGAAATTCCAAGAATAGTGCCAACATCTACTGATTTGGACTTAACTAATAAAAACAACTCTAGATCAGAAAAGTTCGAGTCTCGCAGTCATCTCTTCCTTTGTAACAGTTCAGAAAAGAAGAAATCTGAATACTAAAGAAGTCTTAGAATCTTTCAAAGGTAAAATGCTCAAAGATGTGTCAGATCTATCAAGAAGCATGATCGACAAATTTTTTCGACTGGAGCAGCTCAAAAACGCCCAGTCTGCCACTTCTACTCATCTTGGTGGGCAAATTCAAGCCAATAACTTTCAAATCTACACCAAGATAAAGGAACCTCAAGAAAATTTTATGACAAGATTGACGGCGTCAGTTCTCAGATAGCTTCTTTTCTTGCCTACCTAAAACCACCATCTGGTGTTGACAAAAAAGTGGGAAGAGAAGAAGTCAACTAGTTCCAGTCAGCCTAAATCTATTGATGCACTGAAGAAACCTACTGATAAATACTCTGGTCAGTTTAGATGATTATACATGAAAAACAATGCCTATATAATAAGTTAGATAATTCAGTTGTTTGCACTGTTGAAAATAAATGGATTTGGTATTTTTTGGTATAATTTTGTCAAACACCAAAAAAGAGGAAATTGTTGGAATATTTTAAGTTTTAGTGATTGAACAAGATTGCTGATCCAACAGATAATTGCATAACCTAACCGAACTGAATTCAATGAGGAAAACTGAACTTTCATAAGAAGAAGTTTCTTAGGAAGCCTAACTGATTACAAAACCTGACTGATAAAACATAAGAAGGATACTGATAGCCAAACCGATTCAAGGTTAACTGATGAAGCCCAACTGACAGTCTATCTAGTTGATTAAGTCCATATATTCTCCAAAAAATCAGTATATTCAGTGATTAAGAATCCGTGCCTAGCAAAAATAGCGGATAAAGTTTTCCCTACTAATAGTCACTAAACCTTAACAGAATGTCCGGTTTCGGCACACTACTAGAACATGTCAAGAAGGACAATGATATGGCAACAACGATATCTACATTTGGAAAAGAATGTATTTTGAAAAGATTATCGTTTCAGATTAAGTTATAAATAAATACTTTGAACAAGCTCTAAATATTAGACAGTTACATCTATCTTTGGATTATTAATAACAAACAAACTGATCTTCTCTGTAGAAGGTTTCCGAGAGCCAAACTAAAATAGCCAGTACATGCTGATAAATCATTATGTGATTCTTTTGAACTGATTTACACTTTGACTTGTGAAAATAATTTCTAGATCATTCTCTTATATTTGTAACTCTTATTGAATCATTCTATTTTCATAATCGAGCTGAGAGATATGACCAATAAATTAGAACTAGTTAGACTGAGCTTATTGATGTTTTTTCATCTGCTCGATTTTGCGACTAATATTTCGTCTAAATAACATCCGAACTAACTAAGCTATTATGAAATATTACTTGTGAAAAATTATTTTTTTTATTCAGTCATTTTGGCGGCTTGTCACGAGCTCTGAGATATCAACATAACACCACAGCTCGCCAGATTTACAACTCGTTTGATTTTGAGTTTTAGCTTTTAACTTGAGCTAGCAACTTCACACTTGAGTAAATATGTTTGAAACACAATAATAAGTTTTGTTATCGTCAAAATCAAGATTGCTTGTGTTTTTCAACAAAAAATCTCTCGCAAAATTTATCTCCCCCTCAATATTTAAATTCAATACCCCCCTTAAAATTATAATTAAATACCCTATTATATTTTTTGTAGTTCGAAATTACAAAAGTAGAGTCATAACTAACCAAGTTTTTCCATGATCAAGCTGCAAATTTATACCACTAAAATCCTCTACAAGTCTAGTTTATAATACAAAAAAATGGTATTTCATTTCAACACTTGAGCAAAGAGTTATGCCATTTTTCCACGGTTGCTGCAAGCTGCTTAAAAAATCAACTTGGCATATACATGTTACAAAATATTAAATTTTGAATTTTAATGATCGGGATCAGTTTAAAATGCTCTTTCAAGAACAACCCTCTCTGATACCATTTGATATAATCAATTGTGAGATAATCGTTGAGCTGTAACAGCTCGGTTCTTTAAATCTTGAACAATGAGAAATTAAATCGAGTTTGATTTACAAACCAAGCAGAAGACACTCAAAATAATCTTTCGCATTAAACATTTTGAAAAGCGTTTAAAAGATATGCAAGTTGAATATGTAAAAATGTTTTTGGTTGAAGCATTTTATAAAACACTTGATATGCAAAATTTTAGGTATTTGAATAATACAAAAAATGCTTCAACAATGCATCTTAAAGCCAATAACAATATTTAAATGTAGTAAATAAATAAATCAAAATTTACGTCACCCCTTATTCCACTTAGAAATGATCTACTAGATTGCTTTGATTTATACAACTCTTTGTACAAACTCATTTCAACTTAGTACTAATATATTGTCTAATTAAAACACCTAGCATACTCGATTGATGGTCGTAAACTCATAATACACATAATGTTTAACGTGTTTTGTGTCAAGACTACAAACACAATCTTTGATGTCTTTTTAATAAGATTCATTCAACTAAGCTTTGATGCTCAACTCTCATGTGTATGTGCTAGTGATTGTGTGTGAGAAATTTTAAAGTGTATGTATATATCAAATGTATCATCACACTTTTTTTTGTTCTTATTTTAACTAATTTTTTCATATAGGCTGCCCATGATTTGAATCCCTTTCCATAACTTGTATTTGATCTCCAATATATGTGATATAGATTTTAGATACAAGAATATGATCGTTCGGAAATGTTGTGTACAAATTTAGATATTGCAATAGTCAAATTCGTATTTCTGGGCATTTTGCGAAACTAGGCTGTTGATGGTCTGATCTGATCTGCCATCAGATTAGATTGGTTTGGTCTGATCCGATCTGTTTGGTCTAACTTGAGCTGAACCAAGTCAAGCGGATCAAGTCGAGTTGTTCTGTTCTTTTGAATATAACTCTTGATTTATCGATTTCTGGGAAAAATGGTAAATATGAAAGTGGGAGCATTTCTATTACTTTCCATAGAATCAAGAATCACACAATTCCATGTTCGTATGAGATAGATATTCACAACACATCAGACAGTTAGCAAGTAGAACATGTTCTTCATTCAGTGCAAAATCATCAACTTCATTATGGTTTATCATTTTTTTTATTCAATTTATACAGACTTGTTAAGATGATTTTTATCCATTCTCTTATCTTCATAACTCATATTGAATAGTTATTTTTGAATAACCGAGCTTAGAGATATTACCAACATACCATAACTGGTCAGATTGAGCTGATTGTTGTTTATGTTTCTGTCAACTCGATCTTACGACTAATATTTCGTCTTGATAGCGTCCGAACTAATTGAGATTTTGTGATATATGACTTGTGGAATAATGAGTTTTCTATTCGGTCGTTTTGGCGACTTGTCATTTTCATTAGTGAGCTGTGAGATATCATCAAAACAATTCAGCTCGCCAGATTTTTATCTTTGTTGATTTCGAGTTTCAACTTCACAACTTCACCCCTTATTCTACTTAGAAACGATCTACTAGATTGCTTTGATTTATACAACTGCACTTGCGCTTGCATTGCTTCGTTTGCTAGACGATTGGTCATTGGGGCTTGAACCACCGACCAGAGTCTCTTCCCAACATCCTAAGGGGTGGCTTGAACCATGGATAATGGCCCTAGGCCAACCACAATCCAATCCAACACCTAGGACAACACCAAGCTTCAACCGAGAACACAAAAATCTGTACAGTGATGTTTCTGAAATTTCATTTTGTTGCTGTCATGCATCATACCAGTGGCCATATGGTTGGCCATGGCTTGATCTAGACATCATGGGGTATGGTATGAACCATGGCTAAGGGCTAAAGGGCCAACCAAGATCCACACCAACACCCAAAACCGAGAGGACACATGCAGAATTTAAAAGGGTCGAAGGGGCTGTTCTTGTTGTTTGATTTGAAAACCAATTTCACCATGGACAAAGCCTCAAAACGGCGACTTGGTCATGTCTTAGACATGATAGTGAAGTTTTTTAACCATGGCTATAGGCCCTTATGGCAGCCAAGATCAGAAACTCACCTTGACATCAAAACAGAAAAATTCAAAACTCAAATGGCATAAATGAGGGGTTGCTGTAATTTTCGGTTTCTAGCATGCATGGGGCTTGTTTGAATGGACCAACATGGTCTTGACACACCCTAGTATGTGTCTAGATGTAGCCTTGGGAGCCTGGAATCGAACCATCCACCTGTACTCACAAAAACAAGCAAACTATGAAGCATGAAAGAAGAACAAAATTCTGCGCTTCATTTTCGAAAATGGTATGAAAAGATTTCGGTTTTTGTGCTTAAATAAATCATGATTATGATGTTTCAAAATACTACTATGGCTTGATTGAAGAGCAAAGAAGATCATATACATGCCTGGTTTCGTTTTGAAAAGAAACGAACGAAACGCAACGACGCGGCGCAGAGGAGATGGAGCGTTTTCTTTTCTTGCTTGCTACTCGATTTCCTCTCCTACTTCTTGCTATGAGGCTCACGAATTTTCTACTCTAAAATGCTCTGAATTTCGGTCATGGGGGGAGGGGAAGTGATGGTTATGAGAGTGAGGGAGATCCAATAATGAAGGGATACAAAGGGTATGACCAAGTCTCCTCTTTTTGAATTTTGAATTGGTTGATATCAAATGATTTCTTGGAGGGATCTAGAATGAGTGTGGCCGATTTCTACATGCTAACAAGGCTAGGATAAGGTTTATTATTAATTAAATGGTGCTAGAAAAAAAATGAAGGGATTATCCTACTAATATAAAACAAGGAAAGGGTCAAAGGTTGAGTTGGCAAGGAATTGATTACTCATCTAAGGGTGGCCGAAAATTCAATAATTAATGGAGGTGAAATATTGTCTAGTTGATAAATTTTAAAACCTTAAGAGCCTTACCTATCCCTTAAATAATTTAGTGAATTAACACCTCAATTAAGGAACCTAAATGAACTTATTTCCTACTCACCTCAAGTTACTTAAATAATTCCTTAAACCTCTTTTTTAACTTAAATCAACTTATTAGCTAGCTAAAATAAACTCTGGGAATGATTTCTTAATCTTAAATTCTATCTCAAAACTCCAACTCCAGTCCGGTCTCACTGAATTAACTGAAAAGATAAAAATTTAAACTACTGCATAAAATATTTAACTTTAAAGAAAAGCATTTAAATACTCATGCAATTAAATCATTTTAATTTAAAATACTAGAATTATGCATGGCTTATACGTAGTCTAATTTACGGGTTCTACACAACTAATAGTCTATCTAATTGATTAAATCCATATATTCCCTAAAGAATCAGTATAATAAGTGATTGAGGATCAGAGTCCAGCTGAAATAGCAGTTACATCTTTCCGTACTAATAGTCACTCAACCTTAACAGAATGTCAGGTTTTGGCGCACTACCAAAACATGTTAGAAAGGACGATGACATGGCAACAACAACATCAGCATTTGAAAACGGATATATTTTGAAAAGATTACCGTTGCAGATTAATATATAAATAAATCAGTTGAACAAGCTCTAAAAGTTAGAAAGTTACATCTATCTTATGTTGAGACTACAAACACAATCGTTAATGTCTTTTTATAAGAATCACTCATCTAAATTTTGAGCTCAACTCTCATGTATATGTGTGAGTGATTGTATGTGAGGAATTTTACAATGTATATATATATTAAATGTATTCTCATACTTGGGCTTGCTCTAATTCTAGCTAATTTTTCATGTTTGTTGTTCATGGTTTGAATCCCCTTCCAAATATTGTATTTGATCTTCAATATGTTGTATTTATGGCATCTAATAATGATGCAGATATTAGATACAAGAATATGACCATTTAGAAATGTTGTATACGAATTCTGACATTGCAATGGTCAACTTCGTATTGCTAGCCATTTCGCGAAACTGAGCTTTTGATGGTGTAATCTAATCTGCCATCATATTAGCTTGGTTTGATCTCGTCTGATATATTTTGTTTGATTTGAGCCAAACCTAGTCAAGTTGATCAAGTCGAGTTGTTCTATTCTTTTGAATATAACTCTTGATTTGTATCCTTACACTTAGCTTTTCATGGAATCGAGAATCACTCAATTCCATGTTTGCTTGAGAGAGATATGCTTGACAGATCAAACAGTTAGCAATATGGATCATGTTCTTCATTCAGTGCAGAATCAACAACTTCATTTTTATCAGCTTCTTCTGAACTGATTTATACTTTGACTTTTGAAGTTGATTTCTAAATCATTCTCTTAATTCATATTGAATCGTTCCATTTTCATAATCGAGCTGAGAGATATGACCAATAAACTAGAACTGGTCAGGCTGAGATTATTGATGTTTATCTTTCCGTCATTCGATCTAGCGACTAATATTTTGTCTAAATAACATCCGAACTAACTAAGCTATTGTGAAATATTACTTGTGAAAAATTAAGTTTTATATTCAGTCGTTTTGGCGGCTTGTCACAAGCTCTGAGATATCATCATAACACCGTAGCTCGCCAGATTTTCAACTTTGTTTATTTCGAGTTTCAGCTTTGAACTTATGCTAGCAACTTTGTTGGGATCGATATAGAGTTTAGAGGGGGGGTGAATAAACTCATTCCTTTGACGGTTGATTTTGCAAAGGGTGCTAGAATCCTCTTAGAGATTATAGCTAATCTTGTTCAAGAGTAATTCCAGCAGATCACAATAAATAGCGCGGAAACGATCCGATGGAGTACGGTTAAACACAATAAAATAATAGGCAGTAGACAATGGTTGTTTATGGAAGTTCGAAGATAAAATCTTCTACGTATCCCCTTCTTCTGTTTCCAGAAGATATCACTAAAAAACTTTTGTTTTTACAGTAAAACACTTGTACACACCCACTTCAGCAGGACTTATCCTTTGTTTACTGAAACTCTTAGTTTCTCAACACAATAAGAAGAATACATCAAAGTTCTGGAAAAGACTCTTTTTCAGTTTACAAACTCTTCTCAAATATATAGTAATGTGAATATGATTTTAGAGAAAGTCAGAAACAGTCAACACAATATGATCTCAAATGATCAGATAACTTAATATTAATCGTGTGCTGCTTTTCTGTATATCGAGCTTGAAGATGATAAGTAGGTCTGAGTGCTCAAATCGACGTTCGTATATCAGAGAATGTGAACGTTGTTTTTGTGTTAGGTAAGCAATAAACGTCGTTGATCTTGTTTATTTATAGATGTCTTGAATCCAACGTCTATAAACAAAACGACTTCTTTGACTTCCTGAAAAAAATCACCTTTATTACCTAAAAAAAAGTTTCAGAACAATAAGTCTTGTTTCATACCATATTTGGTAAGACATATTAAATGAATTTGTTCAGCATTAATGATGCATTTAATTCTCGTACTTGGTAAAGAAACGGTAACATTTAATATAAGATCGATAGTTTCTGATTCAACAAAAGTCAAGTTCTGTTTCCGTTTTTCTAAGTCGATAAATACTCGAAGAGTACTGCTTTGTTAAGGCGATATGAGAACTTCTGCTCTTATAATATCTTCTGGTTTTACTAATGCGATCTACTGGTTTGACTATCATCATCACAATTAAATTAAGTCTATCAATTTTCCCCTTTGCGGTGATGCCAAAACCTAGAAGTTAGTATGATGAATAAACCTAGTTAAATCAAAAACAGATAGCAATTAAAACCAAATAATTGAAAAGAAAGTAAATAGTAAAGCAGAGTTCAAAAGAGTATTAATCAGAAAGATTAATCATCAGTCCCAATATCTTTGAATAGAGCATCATCATCATCCTGAGGATCTTGGCTTCTGAAGGATGATTCTGCTTGATGATGTCCTCCTGATCTACCTTCCTCTATCCTTTCATATGTCCTACGTTCTACTGCTTCCCTCTTTTTGGCATCAATACGAGTTAGCAGTTCATCCATTCGTCCAGAAAGACTGATAATGCTATCATTCATCATCTACAAGAATGGGACTTGATTCGAAACACGATCATTTATAGCCTGAAAAGATTGAGACTGGGACTCAATCTTGGCATCAATGGATTCCAGCTTCAAATCAGTAGCCTCCACTTGAGTTGAAATTGAGCGTAGAGATGACTCGAGATCAGCGACAGTTCGAATAACATCTGATTGACTAACCATGATGTTAGCATGACTGGACAAAACATTTTTCCTGAAAAGGCTTGAGTAAACTTCAAGCTTTGCCAATGATTCAGCCGTGTTAAAGACTTGTTTTGAAATGCGTTCACGGAAAAAATTGATGGCACTGACTTCACCAGCATGATTGTAAGACAAACGTTTGACGATCTCTGAAACTCTTTCAATATTTCGTCTCAGAGTATCAATCTCAGACTGAAGATCGAAGTGCTCTTCTTCTGGTGATGGAGTTCTTGAGAGTAAGCGTTCTGAGATTTCAGCAAGATGTGCAACATGAGCAATGTGAGATGGTGATTCACTAGGACGAACAACTAAGGCAGTAGAGGAAACGAAATCAATTGGGGCTGTAGAAACAACAGTAATTTGTCCACCAGAAGATCCTTCAGCAGCAGCAGAGGGTTCAGAAGGTGTTCTTTCTTCAGGTTGCTCGGCTTCCATGGCCTCCAGTTGTTCAGCTGCTGGATTTTGATCATTCAAGATGGCTACCATTTCTGCTTGATGTTCAGCAGAGAAAATCTATAAATTTGGCAATGATTGAGATAGGGCATCATCCGATTCTGCTAGGTGTTATGCTGGATGAGCTTCTGGTTGGACCATGTCATCAGCCTGAGCGGCTTCTGATGTAGCAGAGACATTAACAACAATAGATTGAATGACTTCAACCACTGAAGCCAATTCAAGAACAGATAGGAGAGATGAAGACTTAGTAGGCAACTTCGGATATGCAGGAGTACTAGAGACCTTAGCTTCTGGTGGAGTTGTAGTCCTTTCCTCAACTGGCTTAGTCTGAGCAAAGTCTAGAGTGAAGCCTACTGAATACGGTACAGGTTCTCCAAATGTCTGTTCTTGAGCAAGAAGTTGCTCATTCATCATTATAAAACGGTCAGATGGAATGTCAATGACATTCTGATCCTGAGCAGCAGTTGGAATCATAGCATGAAAATTAGAATGAAGAGTCTTCAAAACTGATTCCAGCTTTTGTCGTTTCAGCTGCTCAAGAATGAAACTTCGGTGTCTCATAGCTTCGATCACATTTTCAGTCTTGGCAAGTTCAAACATCTTTTCTTAATTCTTTACCATTTTACTGAATTCTCCTCGTGTTCTGAAGAATGTGAGAGGATGGAAAACTCGAACCTTATGCCGATCATCAAAGAAAGTCATCCCTTCATTGGCAGATCTCTCAATCTCTTCCAAATGAAGATTAATACCAGTTAAAACAGATGATTTGGTGCCATGAATTTGTGGTTCTGCAACGAGTTTCCATTTGCCTTTATCTGAAAATGAGGCAGGCATCACGAGTCGAAAAGCAGAAGACCCTGCAGTAGATTCACCAATAACAACTCCAGACGAGGGCCTGAAGATCGGAGCAGTAGAAGAAGTGGCTGCTTGCTTAGTGACGAAACAGATACTTGCAAAGAAGACGTGGCTTCTTGAAACACTTGTCTAAACGGGACAATGTCTAAATCAGCAATGGCTGCTGTTTTCTTAATGCGAAGCACCGTACGAGCCTTCTTCTTGTTGGGGGTGGCAGGGACAGATGCTTGTCTAGGAGCAGCAGACTCCTCAAAAACTGTTTTATCAGAATCAGTGGAGATAACCACTTTTTTTCTCTTGATCTTTTTCTGAGGTCCTTGTATAACACCCTCTGAACCACTTTAATAAAATAGCAGCGGAAATTAAAATTTTCTTGAAGGGAGGAAGGATTAAAATTTCTTGACATAAAACCTTTACAAACAAATACATATACATGATCAATCAAATGATACAACAAAATACAAAATATCATTTTTGTGATCATGTCCAAAATGCTATCAAAATATCTTCTTCCTTCCTTCTCTATATGCACATGACTCCGGCCCACAATCAACGTCCCGGCCCGTCACTCTTATCTGCATCACATGAAATAACTGAAATGAGTATAAAACTCAGCAAATGGAACTCTTACATAGCAATGGATACATAGCATACTCTGAAAAACATGACTTTGAAAACATTAAATACCATCAACTCTGAAACATGAATATCATAGTATGAATAACAATAACGATGGTATTTCTCTTTTCTCTGTTGGATTGATATCTATATAGTATCTCTATCTCTGTACCTATATCCCATCGACATAAATCGATAACTCTGAGGGATATAAGCCTATGGTCGTTGATCAATTAATTGCATGCAATCTCTGACTATGTATCTATTAATTCATAAATCATTTGAACTCTCTCTTGGGATTTAAACAAACACTTTGCATACTCTTTCTTTTGTATTCCCTTTTTCACAATTGAGACATTCAATTGCCTCTAATATACAACAAAGTATATCAATACATAATATGAATCAAATGGAAGGGAATAACATGATAAAACCATTGAAACACCATACATATACTATCATGTGAGCACAAGGAATGAAATTCCACTTACAACCAATAAAACCCTTGAATATATCTCTTGGTACACAACCTACAACAATAAACCATGTATTGAACCATCAACATCTCAATAATCATAAACTCATATCAATTAATCCATAAAACCAACACCATCACCAAACCCATGATTTCTCCCAACACCAAAACTAAGAATAAACTAAACCAAAAGCTTACCTTAGCTTCCTTGAACTCAAAATAACCTTGCTCTCAACACAAACAACCAACAAGATGCAAGAATCAAAGGAAGGAAATGAAAGGAAAAGGAACCCTAGCTTCCTTGCTCTGAAGAAACCGAGAGAAAGGGAAAGAAATGAGAGAAAAGTGAGCAACTCATCCATTTATCTCACTTAAATCCTAAAACACGTTTCTACTGTTCATCGACCGCAGGTGCGCTACACCTTGCACCGCGGGTGCACTATGCCTTCGGCATTCCAACCAAAAATCCAAACATGACGACCGCGGGTGCGGTTACCTTTACACAGTGGGTGCGGTGTGACTTCGCCAATCTCATCAAAAATATGAATTAAAGACCGCGGGTGCGGTCTTCTCTTGAGCGCGGGTGCACACTCACCTGAAGCCAACAACAAACTCTATGCAACTAAAATCGAATCGCAACGCTGATACAATAATTGCCACACAACAACTATAAACAACAATACTATAAACCATAAATCAAGATTCTTAACATCCAAACCATACTAAACTCGACCAAATAGTCAATAATCATATGAAATCTTAGACCGTACCGTTCACCAGGCTTGGCTATTAAAATCTCCCCTCCTTAGAGGAATTTCGTCCTCGAAATTGACGTCACTGCGCAAACAACTCAGGATACTTCTCTTTCATCTCATCCTCTGGTTCCCACGTGGCTTCTTCAATCAAATGATTCCTCCAAAGGACTTTAACAATACCGATCTCTTTGTTTCTCAACACTTTAACTTCGCGATCCAGAATCTGGACCGGAATCTCTTGATACGTCAAATTCGGCATCAAATCCAATGGCTCGTGGCGAAGAACATGGGAAGGATTCGCAATATACTTCCTGAGTATTGAAACATGAAAAAAATTATGAACTCTATCAAGATCTGGCGGTAGGGCTAACCTGTAAGCTCGATCACCAACTCTATCCAAGATCTCAAATGGGCCAATAAATCTCGGACTCAACTTTCCCTTCTTGCCAAACCGCATCACACCTTTAAGAGGTGCTATCTTCAAGAATACATGGTCTCCAACCTCAAACTGCAATGGCCTACAACGCACATCAGCATAGCTCTTCTGTCTCGACTGTACTGTCTTCATTCTCTCTTGGATAACAGCAACAACATCAGCTGTGTGTTGGACCAACTCTGGACCCAACATCTTCCTTTCACCAATCTCGTCCCAATAAAAGGGCGATCTACACTTTCTGTCATAAAGTGCTTCATACGGTGCCATGCCAATCGTCGCTTGGTAGCTATTATTGTACGTGAACTCAACAAGAGGCAATTTGGAATCCCAGCTACTAGGATAATCAATAGTACAAGCTCTGAGCATATCCTCTAGAATCTGAATAACTCTCTCTGATTGACCGTCACTCTGGGGATGATATGCTGTACTGAATGCTAACCGTGAACCCATAGCTCTGTGCAAACTCTTCCAAAACTCTGAAGTAAATCTAGGGTCACGATCAGACACGATCGACACAGGAACACCATGAAGTCTAACAATCTCTGCTATGTACTCTTCGGCATACTGGTTCATAGAATACGTCGTCTTGACTGGAAGAAAATGCACTGACTTGGTCAACCGATCAACAATAATCCAAATAGAGTTAAAACCTTTCTGCGTCCTTGGAAGACCAGTCACAAAGTCCATCGTAATATGCTCCCATTTCCATTGAGGAATCGGTAATGACAGCAATGTCCCAGCAGGTCTCTGATGTTCGATTTTCACCTGCTGACAAGTTAGGCACTGAGAAATAAACATGGCAATATCCTTCTTCATACCTGGCCACCAATAGAGTCTACGAAGATCCTGATACATCTTGGTACCACCTGGATGTATCGAGTATGGCGCGGTATGTGCCTCTGTCAAGACGTCTCGCCGAATATCATCACCAACACGAATACATAAACGGCCTCTGAAAGTCACCAAACCATCTCCATTCAATCCAAACTCTGAATTACCTCTCTCCTCTGCTCTGGCTCTCAACTCTGTCAACTGTGCATCAATGGCTTGCTCTCTACGGATCCTGTCTGTCAAAGTAGACCGAATGATCAACGCTGTAAAACGAGCAATGGTTCCCGGAACCACCAAAGCTATCTCCTCTCGTTGCAAGTCCAACAACAACGGTTTCTGGATTATAGAACTCAAGGAAGAACTTGACTTATGGCTCAATGCATCTGCTACAACATTCGCTTTCCCTGGGTGGTAACTAATAGTCACATCATGATCTTTGACAAGCTCTAACCACCGTCTCTGTCTCATATTGAGTTCTTTCTGGGAAAACAAATACTTCAAACTCTTGTGGTCCGTGAAAATTTCACACTTTTCGCCATATAAGTAATGTCTCCAGATTTTCAAGGCGAATACCACAGCTGCCAGTTCCAGATCATGCGTAGGATAATTCTTCTCGTAGTCCTTCAACTGGCGAGAAGCATAAGCTATAACCTTTCAACGTTACATCAGAACTGCACCAAGACCTTTCTTCGACGCGTCAGTATAAACAACAAAGTCCTCTAAACCACTCTGTAATGCAAGTACCGGAGCTGACGTCAACTTATCTTTCAACTCTTGAAATCCACTTTGGCATTCATTGGACCACTCAAACTTCACAGTCTTCCTCGTCAGATTGGTTAACGGCAAGGCAATCTTGGAGAAATCTGAAATAAAACGACGATAATAACCCGCCAAACCAAGAAAACTGCGTACCTCTGATACAGTGGTAGGGATAGGCCATTTCTGAATCGCCTCAATTTTCACAGGATCAACAGCTCTACCATCCTTCGAAACAACATGGCCTAAGAAAGAAATCTGCTCCAAAGAGAACTCACATTTCTTCAACTTAGCATACAACATCTTCTCTCTCAACAACTGAAGCACAACTCTGAGGTGCTCTGAATGAAGCTCTCTGGTCTTGGAATAAATCAATATGTCATCGATGAAAACAATGACAAAGCTATCCAAATACGGCTTGAACATTCGGTTCATTAGATCCATGAAGACTGAAGGAGCATTAGTCAGACCAAACGACATAACAAGAAATTCATAATGACCGTACCCGGTCCGGAACGCCGTCTTAGGGATATCAGACTCCCTAACTTTCAACTGATAATAGCCAGATCGCAGATCAAACTTCGAAAACACGGTAGCCCCTTGCAGTTGGTCAAACAGATCGTCTATCCGTGGCGACGGATACTTATTCTTAATCGTCACCTTGTTGATCTATCTATAATCAATACACAGCCGCAAAGTCCCATCTTTCTTCTTGACGAAAAGA
Source organism: Primulina tabacum (assembly GCF_025594145.1). Lineage (NCBI taxonomy): Eukaryota > Viridiplantae > Streptophyta > Magnoliopsida > Lamiales > Gesneriaceae > Primulina > Primulina tabacum. The sequence continues at coordinate 10,825,211 of NC_134566.1, forward strand.
ACCGGAGCTCCCCAAGGCGAAGAACTCGGCCGAATGAAACCTTTATCCAAAAGATCCTGCAACTGCGTGTTCAACTATTTCATCTCTGTAGGGGCCATTCTGTACGGAGCCTTGGAAATAGGAACCGTACCTGGAACTAGATCAATCACAAACTCCACATCTCTGTCTGACGGCAAACCCGGCACATCATCCTCAAAAACATCAGGGAACTCTCTCACCACATCAATATCGTCAATATACAATTTCACAATTCTATCCACATCCACAATCGAAGCCAAAAACCCATCACAACCTCTAAACAACTACTTCTTAGCCTCAAGACATGAAATAAAAGGAAGGACCAGCGAAGTACCTGCACTGGCGAGCATACCTTCCCTATTGCCATCATCTGCAAATTTCACCGTCTTAGCAACGCAATCAATCACTGCACGATAGGTTGATAGCCAATCCATGCCAAGTATAATATCAAATGCAACCATAGGGATAACAATCAAATTAGCATAAACCACTCGCTCATCAATTTGAACAGAGCACGCATACACAACAGATGTCGGGCACAACACATCCCCCGAAGGCAATACAACATTAAACTGGAGGGGAATAACAGAAGGAACTATACCCAAAGATCTCAAAAATGGTTCAGACATAAAAGAATGAGTAGCACCTGTATCAATCAATGTCGTAGCTACTCTGCCTGAAATTAAAATAGTACTAGAGATCACAGAAGAATCATGGTTTATACCTTCCTTTGTCATGTTAAAGATGCGTCCCTGCACCTTCTCTTTACTTGCTCCTCTTGGACAATCCTTGGCAATATGGCCTGCAGTGCCACATCTGTAGCAAGTATGAGTACCAAATCTGCACTCTCCCCGATGATGCCTACCGCACTTGGGACACAATGGCTTCTCGGGATCAAATGGAACTGCCGGTGGTTTAGGACTCGGCTCTAACTTGCCTTTCCCTTTGAAACTGCCCTTTCCTCTTTGACTTGAACCTTGGCCTCTTTGAGCAATGGCCTGCTGCCTCGCTTGTCTCTCCCTAGAAATGTCTTTCTCATCTTGCTCGGCCAACAGAGCCTTAGCCACAATCTCTTTGAATGTCACATCCTTCGACATATTAATGTCCCTTCTGATTTCTGCTCTAAGGCCTCTAATGAAATGAGCACCTTTGTCTTTGTCATTGGAAGCAATATACGGGGCAAACAGATAGCCCTCCTTGAATTTCAGAATGTACTCATCAACATTCATACCTCCCTGTCGAAGCTCCAAGAACTCAGTCACCTTCCTAGCTCGAAGTGCGTTTGGGAAGTACTTGTCATAGAAAAGATCAGTGAACTCTGACCACTTCAATGCCGGAACATCCACACTAACCTTGGTAGCATTCCACCAAATGCGTGCAGCCTTGACTAACATGAACACTGCACATCCAACTCTGTCTTTGTCTGCATAGTTGAGATAATCAAAAATAGCCTCAAGTGCCTTGATCCACTCTATTGCCAACAACGGATCAGTGCTTCCTGCAAATTCAGGCGGATCCATCCTCTTGAAAGCAGTAAAGATCCCATCAGTACCAACTGCTTGTGCCACTTGGCCTTTCACTTGATCTCTACCTTGACCTGTACCTTGCAAACGTAGTAACTTTTTGATCTGCTCACTGCGGACCTTAGCTTGCTCTTTCAATAACTTGCCAAACTCATTGAAAACTCTAGAGGAAGAACTATCCTCCCCCTTTGCAGCTTTCCTCTTAGGAGGTATAACTCCTGCAATGTGCTCACACAATACATATCAATAGATAACAATGAATAGATGTAGAAGAAGACATACCCGGACTGTTGAAAGTAGACGAAGTCATATGCATTGGTCCGAAGAACGGTGCTCTGATACCACTAAATGCACCCTCTGAACCACTTTAATAAAATAGCAGCGGAAATTAAAATTTTCTTGAAGGGAGGAAGGATTAAAATTTCTTGACATAAAACCTTTACAAACAAATGCAATGCATATACATGATCAATCAAATGATACAACAAAATACAAAATATCATTTTTGTGATCATGTCCAAAATGCTATCAAAATATCTTCTTCCTTCCTTCTCTATATGCACATGACTCCGGCCCACAGGAGCCACCCACTTGTTCATCTCAGAGACATTTGCTAGTCACCTGGACGTCAAGTCTATTGGAGTCGACGTGAGATATTCAGTGACAGTCCCATTAGGAGAAGAAAAATCAGCTACTAGCGTGGTCAAAGACATCGATCTCGAGCTGCACGGCCACTTAGTGTATGCAGATTTGATTGTGTTGCCAATGCCAGAATTCGATATTATCTTGGGTATGGACTCGCTGACGAAGAACAAAGTTCTCATTGATTTTCAGAAAAGGTCAGTATTGGTTAGGCCGCTGGGCATGGAATAGTTTCTCTTCGAGCCAGCTAGGTGGAGAAGTTTCCCGCGCATGATCTCTTGCATGCAGGCGAAGAGACTTATGCCCAAGGGTTGTCAGGCCTTCTTGGCCACCATTATTTTCGCACCTGATGTACCCACTCTGTCAGTATCAGATGTGCCCGTAGTCAGAGAATTTTCTGACGTCTTTCCAGATGACGTCACAGGCCTTCTACCAGAGAGAGAGGTGGAGTTTGTGATTGATCTCATGCCAGGCACAGTGCCAATCTCTAAGGCAACGTACCGTTTGGCTCTAGCTGAGATTTTAGAGCTCAAGCAGCAGATACAGGAGCTTCTGGACAAGGAATTTATCCGCCCTAGTTTCTCACCGTGGGGCGCGCCAGTGCTCGTTCTAAAGAAGAAGGATGGGAGCATGAGGCTGGGTATCGATTACCGAGAATTGAACAAAGTAACGATCAAGAATAAATATCCACTTCCTAGAATCGAAGACTTGTTTGACCAGTTGCAGGGAGCTACAATGTTCTCTAAGATAGATCTTCAATCAGAGTATCACCGGTTGAAGGTGAAAGATGCAGATGTTCACAAGACGGCCTTCAGGACCAGGTATGGGCAATACGAGTTCTTAATAATTCCGTTTGGGCTGACGAATGCCCCAGCAATTTTCATGGACCTCATGAATCGAGTATTTCAACCTTACCTTAACCAGTTCGTCATAGTATTTATTGACGATATCCTTATTTACTCGAAGAGCCATGAGGAGCACAACCAGCATTTGAGGACAGTTTTGCAGGTTTTGAAGAGTCGCAAGTTGTTTGCAAAGTTCAGTAAGTGTGAATTTTGGTTGGAGAAGGTAGCGTTTTTGGGCCATATAATATCTAGCATTGGTATAGAGGTGGATCCAGCTAAGGTAGCAGCAGTCCAGGATTGGGTTGAACCGAAGAATGCTTCAGAAATCCGCAGTTTCTTAGACTTGGAAGGTTACTACCGTAAGTTTATTTAGGGGTTTTCTTCAATAGCAGTGCCACTCACTTCACTGACCAAGAAGAATGCTAAATTCATTTGGAGTGATGAATGTCAGAAGACCTTCGATACTTTGAAGCAAGCTCTTATTTCAGCGTCAGTGTTAGCCATGCCATCAGGGTAAGGATATTTTGTGCTATACATTGATGCATCTAAGCTTGGTTTAGGCGCAGTTTTGATGCAACATGGTCGGGTCATAGCTTATGCTTCCAGGCAATTGAAGGTGCACGAGAAGAACTACCCGACTCACGATCTGGAATTAGCAGCTGTTGTCTTTGCGTTGAAAATATGGAGACACTACTTGTACGGCGAGAAATGCCAGATATTTACTGATCAGAAGAGTCTCAAGTATTTTTTCATGCAGAAAGAGCTGAATATGAGACAGAGACGGTGGTTAGAATTGGTGAAAGACTATGATTGCGAGATTAGCTACCATCCATGGAAGGATAATGTTGTTTCAGACGCCTTGAGCATAAAATTCGTAGTTGTAGCACAGTTGTCAGTGCAGAGATCTCTTCAGTAAGAGATTCAGAGGTTTGGTTTAGAAGTTTATTGCAAGGGCAGAGTTCCAAGGCTGTCTAATCTGACAGTCCAGTCTTCCTTACTAGGCCGTATCCGGGAAGGTTAGTCTTCAGATGAACAGTTAAAGAAATGGAGATTGAAGGATGAAGCTAAGGGCAGTGTACTCTACACAGTGTCTGATGGTATTGTGAGATACATAGGTAGAATGTGGGTGCCTAGTATTGATTCGATCAGAGAGGATATTCTGACAGAGACACATGCATCTCCGTATTCCATTCACCCAAGAGGTACCAAGATGTACAAGGACCTGCAGGTTTTGTATTGGTGGTCAGGGATGAAGCGAGACATCCGCAGATTTGTGTCTGAATGCCTCACTTGTCAGCAAGTGAAGGCAAAGCATCAGAGGCCAGCAGGAATGCTTAAGCCATTTCCTATCCCAAAGTGGAAATGGGGGAATATTACAATGGACTTTGTGATTGGTTTGCCGAGGTCAGTCAGAGGATTTAATGCCATTTGGGTTATAGTGGACCGACTCACCTAGTCAGCACATTTCCTGCCAGTGAAGACGACTTTCTCCATGACGCAGTATGCGGAGCTTTATATCAGGGAGATAGCTCGGTTGCATGGGATCCCAGTTTCTATTATGTCCGACAGGGACCCGAGGTTAACATCGTCCTTTTGGAAGAGTTTGCATGCAGCCATGGGGACGAAGTTGCTATTCAGTACAGCTTTTCACCCGCAGACAGATGGCTAGTCTGAGCGAGTGATTCAAATTTTTGAGGATTTATTGCGAGCATGTATGATCGATTTCCAGGGGACTTGGGAACCTAAACTACCTCTAGTGGAGCTCAGATACAACAACAGTTTTCAATCATCTATAAGTATAGCTCCCTACAAAGCATTGTATGGAAGGAGGTGCAGATCGCCGATTCATTGAGATGAAGTCGGTGAAAGAGCAGAACTTGGTCCAGAAATTTTTCAGCAGACTGCAAATTTGGTGGTCAAGATTCGAGACAGGATGAAGACCGCCCAGATTCACCAAAAGAGTTATGCTGACAATAGGAGAAGGGATCTAGAGTTTGCCGTAGGTGATCACGTCTTTGTGAAGATAGCACCTATGAAGTGTGTTATGAGATTTGGGAAAAAAGGCAAGCTGAGTCCGAGGTTCATTGAATAGTTCGAAATTCTTGATAGAGTTGGGACACTAGCTTATCGTGTAGCCCTACCACCGAACCTGGTCGGTGTACACAATGTATTCCACGTCTCGATGCTGAGGAAGTACCTAGCTAATCCTTCGCACGTGTTGAATTATGAGCCGTTGTAGTTGACTCCAGACCTGTCATACGAGGAAAAACCCATCCAAATCCTAGACAGACAGGGGCGTAAAATTCGGAACAAGGTGACCAAGCTGGTCAAAGTCAGGTAGCTAAATCAATCAGTGGAGGATGCCACTTGGGAGTCCGAGGCAGATATGAGAATTCGCTACCCGGAGTTGTTCGGTAAGATGTAATTTCGAGGACGAAATTTATATAAGTGGGGAAGGAACTGTAGTGCCCAAAATCAGTACACGTAAATTCCATGCATTTATTTAATGGTTAAATCATTGATTTAAATTTAAAATGATTTTAGTGATGCATGATTTATTAAATTGCATTATTTTAAATTATGTATGTTTATGTGATGCACGTTAAAATGTTTTCTTGAGTTTCTTGTTTAGGCGAATATTCGATGCGGGATCGAGGAGATGAGACCGTGGACGATTTTTGGTAATTTTAAAAACGTGGTAATTTATTTTAAATTATGTTTGGGGCATTTCATATAAGTTGTTAAGTTTCAGCATTATTAAAGCCTAAGTTATTTATTTAGGAATTTTAGAGTTTTAAAACTTTTAAAGATTTATTAGATGTGAAATTTATTTTAAATTAAAGTATTTTGCTAAAGTTAGAGGTGGATTAGCATTTTTATTAGTTGTTAATTACTAATTAAGCAATTTATTTTCCTAATTAATATCCCTAATCCCCTCCCCACTACCCAAAACTCACGCACACACCTATGTACACACACACACTCACGTACATACACACACAATTCCTTCCCACTCTATTTTAAAATATTTAATATTTTTAAGAGAGAAAACCTAGGGTTATTGAGTATAGCAGCAGCCGCCCCTTTCTTTCAAATTTCCAGCAAGTTTTGGTGATTTTATTTCAAGAAAAACCGAGCCACAATCGCCCCAGATCAATCCTCGCGCCATCTCCGCTTCGGTATCATCGGTTCGGTAAATTTTAATATCAAAAGGCATGTATATTCCGTTATTTCTGCATCGATTTCATTATATTATGATTTGTGTTGTTAATTATGCATAAAAATACATATGTGATGTGTAGAAGTTTGAGCAATGATGTTTGGATCAATTTTGAAACGGTTTTTGGATCACAAATCTCGATTTTTGCTGTCATATTTAAAACTGCGATTTTTTGGTCGTGATTTTGAGAAAACTTTCAACATATAAAACGTAAACCTTTTCAATACCTTCGATTTGACAGTAAATTCGAATGATTTGGATAAAAATTAAGGGAATTATGGTGTTTTTCGTGGGACTGCTCAAACTGCATATTTCAGAAAATTATGTATTGATGTGTTCTTGAAGTTTTATTGTTGCAGTCTTCGTTGGGGATAGACGGGTGATCGTTGCTACATCTATGTATGATTAGTATGATGTTGGGTTGGTATTTGGTATGCCGGTTAGTGTCGATAGGCAATTGAATTCATTAGAAGTCGTAAGAAATGATTGGTGTCAATTTCCGTGTTTATGAGATTGTATTGTATTAGGATGGGTGTCGTTGTTTCGGGGTGTTTGCACAGGTTGTATCAATGTGGTAGAACCTTAGGATGGGTCTCGAGGTGTCGGTTCATAGTCCGTACGATCGAGTTTAGAATGTTAAGCAATACATGTATTAAATTTTTGTGGATTTCCAATTAGCGCAGGTACCCGGACCCCGGGACGGACCCTTACACGGGGTCTGTGCCTTTGTTTTCTTCTTGGTGTCAATATTGCGAGCCCACACGGACCCTAGCACGGGGTCCGTGCCCTCAAGGCTAATGGCCATTGGGGCTTGAACCACCAACCAGAGCCTCTTACCAACATCCTAAGGTGAAATTTTAACCATGGCTAAGTGCCCTAGGCCAGCCACAATCCAAGCAACAACCGAAACAAATCACACGTTCCACTCGAGAGCCAAGCTGCACGCGTGGGACACCTTACTTGTTCTTGCTGTCATGTGTCATTCCAGTGGCCATGTGATTGACCGTTGCATGATATAGACACCATGGGGTATTGAGTGAACCATGGCTAAGGGCTAGAAGCCAACCAAGATCCACCCAACACCACAAAAACCGAACATAAACTCACACACCCGAAAATCTGAAGACAGAAATCGAAGGGGCTGTTCTTGTTTTATTTTAAAAACTGAGGGGGCCATGAACTAAGCCATTAAAGGCCGACTTGGTCATGTCCTAGACATGTCAAGGAGCGATACTAACCGTGGATACAGCCCCTAGGGCAACCAAGATCAGATCTCTCCCTTAGACAACCCAAACAAGCAAAAAAATCGAGACATAAAAAAATTACAGCATGGTGCGTTGCTGTCAAAGGGGTTTTGTTGGGGTGCATGGACCCCAACCAATGGACCAACATGATCCTAATACACCCTAGTACGTGTCTAGAAGTAGCCTTGAGCTCCTAGAATTCGATCCATACCCTGAACCATCAAAACAGCAGAAAACAAGAATTGCACAAGGAAAGCCGAAAGAAATCTGTACATGTTTCGAATATATTGCTGTCATGAAATTTCGGTTTTCTTGCATTTAAATCATGTACATGTGATGTTTAAAAATACCTATATGGCTTGATTGAAGAGTGAAATAAAATATAAACATGCATGGATTTGTTTTGAAAGAAAAACAAATGAAACGACGACGCGACGCGGCGGAGACGGAGTGCTCTTCACTTTCCACTAGTTTTCTCTCTTAATTCTTGCTAGGAGGCTCACGTTTTTTTTTCTCTCAAAGTGCAATGAAATTTCAAGAATGGTGAGGGAGAAATGGCTAGGGAAAAATGAGGGAAGGTTGCAAGATAAAAGGGACAAATGAATCTTTCTATCTTTCTAGTTTGTGAGATAAGGAATGATTTGATTATCAAGAGATTTTGAAGGATACTAGAGGGTGCACTTGGTCGAATTTTTAGTCTAGGAACAAGGGAGAAAATTGCTTGATTATTTATTTGTTGGTGATTTAAAAGTGGGGGAAATTATCTACCTAGAAAAGAACAAGGAATGAGTTGTCAACTAATTTAAATCTTTTAAAAGAAGGGGTGACCGAATTTTTTTTGTGGTAAATGGAATGGAATATTGCTAGATAAACATGGTAGAAATATTGCTTAAATGTTAATTAGTGGTAAATAAAATTTAGGGGATTATCTAACCAGAAAAGGATTAGGAAAGAATCAAAGGGATGGGTTGTCAAATATTTTTAATCTAGAAAAAGAGGGGGGCCGATTTTTTTTATCAACCAAGGTAGGGTAGGAAATTGCTTAATTATTAATTAAATGAGGATTTAAAAATGAAGGGATTATTTACCATGAAAGGGATAAGGAAAGAAAATCAAAAAAATGGTGAGTTGCCAAAATTTAAATCTTTTAAAGTGTAATGGCCGAAAATTATAATAAAATGGAGGGGGAAATGTTTCTTAATTATTGAATTTTAAATCTCTAGTATTTTATCTACCCATTAAATATTTTAGTGAATTAATAAATTAATTATGGAATAACATTATCTTGCATGCATGGCTAAACATTTAAACTACTTAAATAATTCCTTAAACATTCTTTTATATTAAATTAACTTATTATTTATCTAAAATAAATTCTAGGAATGTTTTCTTAATATTAAATTTATCTCAATACTCCCACTCCTGTCTGGCCTCACTTAATTAACTGAAAAGATAACAATTAAACTACTGCATAAAATAATTAAATTTAAAGAAAAGAATTTAAATCCTCATGCAATAAAATCATTTTAATTTACATACTAGAAATTATGCATGGCTTATACGTAGTCTGATTTACGGGTTCTATACTTTATATCGATCGCCAACAAAGTTGCTAGCATAAGTTCAAAGCTGAAACTCGAAATAAACAAAGTTGAAAATCTGGCGAGCTGCGGTGTTATGATGATATCTCTGAGCTCATGACAAGCCGCCAAAATGAGTGAATATAAAACTTAAGTTTTCGCTAGTAATATTTCACAATAGCTTAGTTAGTTCGAATGTTATTTAGACAAAATATTAGTCGCAAGATCGACTGACAGAAACATAAACATCAATAATCTCAGCCTGACCAGTTCTAGTTTATTGGTCATATCTCTCAGCTCGATTACGAAAATGGAACGATTCAATATGAATTATAGGATATAAGAGAATGATATAGAAATCAACTTCACAAGTCAAAGTATAAATCAGTTCAGAAGAAGCTGATAAACCATAATGAAGTTGTTGATTATGCACTGAATGAAGAACATGATCCATATTGCTAATTGTTTGATCTGTCAAGCATATCTCTCTCAAGCAAACATGGAATTGAGTGATTCTCGATTCCATGAAAAGCTTAGTGAAAGGATACAAATCAAGAGTTATATTCAAAAGAATAGAACAACTCGACTTGATCAACTTGACTTGGTTCGGCTCAAATCAAAAACAAAATAGATCAGACGAGATCAAACCAAGCTAATCTGATGTTAGATTAGATCACACCATCAAAAGCTCAGTTTCGCAAAATGGCTAGAAATACGAAGTTGACCATTGCAATGTCAGAATACGTATACAACATTTCTAAACAGTCATATTGTTGTATCTAATATCTACATCATTATTAGATACCATAAATACAACATATTGAAGATCAAATACAATCTTTGGAAGGGGATTCAAAGCATGAACAACAAACATGAAAAATTAGCTAGAATTAGAGCAAGCCCAAGTATGAGAATATATTTAATTTATACATACATTGTAAAATTACTCACACACAATCACTCACACATATACATGATAGTTGAGCTCAAAATTTAGATGAGTGATTCTTATAAAAAGACATTAAAGATTGTGTTTGTAGTCTTGACATAAGAGAAGTTTAACATTATGCGGATTGTGAGGTTGCGGCCGACAATTGAATATTGTTAGGATCAAAAATAAATTCTGAAGGGGGTGAATAAATTTATCTCAAAACAGTTCGGATAGATTGGCAACACTGAAATTTTGTTCTTTTCAATTAGGTTATCAATAAGTCAAAGTGTGAACTATGCGGAAGTTGACTTGAAAGTTGTTGAACAAATGACTTATCAAGAAAATCAGTTGGAGTTTTCTGAATAGCAGTAAGGTAGGTAGACTGAGAGTAAATAAACACAAGATTGTTTCTAGATGTCCGGAGATTTTAAACTACTAAGTCACTCTTTTTTCGACGCAGAATGTTTGGACAAAAATACTTTCGTAATTACAAGTAATTTGAAATCACCCACTTCTGTAGGACATAAGACTGCCTAACTGAAAGACTTGGTAAAATTTCAATCTAAATACTTCGAGCAGTAAGAATTCTTGCTATAAGTTACGTAGTTTTCACAGAGAAATTCTAAGCAAAAATTTGATCATAAAAATGATCAGATAATGATTTATCAGTGTGTGCTGGCTATCATAGATTGGTTCTCGGAAACATACTACAGAGAAGATCATTTTTTTCGTTATTTATAATCCAAAGATAGATGTAACTTTCTAACTTTTAGAGCTTGTTCAACTGATGTATTTATATATTAATCAGCAACGGTAATCTTTTCAAAATATATCCGTTTTCAAATGCTGATGTTGTTGTTGCCATGTCATCGTCCTTTCTGACATGTTTTGATAGTACGCCAAAACCTGACATTCTGTTAAGGTTCAATGACTATTAGTACGGAAAGATTCAACAGCTATTTTAGCAAGGCTCTGATCCTCAATCACTTATTATACTGATTCTTTAGGGAATATATGGATTTAATCAATTAGATAGACTATCAGTTGAAATTCATCAGTCGACCATGAATCGTTTTGGGTTTTAGTATCTTTCTTATATTTTATCATTCTGTTTTTGTAATCAGTTAGGCTCCTTAGAAAACTTCATCCAATGAAAGTTCAATTTTCCTCCTTGATTTTAGTTTGATTTGGTTATTAATTATTTATTGGATCACAACCTTGTTCAATCATCAAGACTTAAAATATTCCAACAATTTTCTCTTTTTTGGTGTTTGACAAAATTATGCCAAAAAGTATCAAATTCATTTATTTCCAACAGTGCAAACAACTAAATTATATAACTGATTATAGGCACTATTTTTCATGTATCATCATCTAAACTGACTAGAGTATTTATCAGTAAGTTTCTTTTGTGCATCAGTAGATTTAGGCTGACTGGAACTAGTTGACTTCTTCTCTTCCCCTTTTTTGTCAACACCTGATGGTAGCTTTAGGTAGGCAAGAACAGAAGCTAACTAAGAACTGACTTCGTCAATCTTATCATTAAAATTTGCTTGAGCTTCCTCTATCTTGGTGTATATTGGAAAGATAATGGCTTGAATTTTCCCACCAAGATGAGTTGAAATTGTTGCCTGGGCCTTTTTGAGCTACTCCAGTCGAAATAATTTGTCAATCATGCCTCTTGATAGATTTGACACTTTTTTGATAATTTTTCTTTGAAAGATTCTAAGACTTCTTTAGTTTTCAGAAATGTTATAGATGAGGAGATGACAACGAGAATTGAACTTATCTGATCCAGAGTTGTTTCAATAGTTAAGTCCAAATTAGTAGATGATGGCTCTATTCTTGGTATTTATTTGGATGCAACAACTGTCAGTACAAGAGCTTGACTTTTAGAAGGCCTTCTTGTTTGATAATTAGGACTCTTGACTCAGTTTGGCTGATAGGAACCTCAACCTATTCCTCTGTAGTCTAACTGATTCGTTCTTCCGGTTTCGGATCATGTTTTTAAGTCATAGCTATCTCAACTACTTCTTGTATAATTTCTCGAACAGAAGAAGCTTCATCAGATTCAATCGTAGGTACATCCTCAGATAGGATGACTTCTGCATTAGAGATCAAGTTTGTCAAGGGAGATGAGGAAAGTAGTTTTCTTAGTAAAAATTCATCTTCAATATCATCTTGTTGTTGTTTTGAAATGGATTGCACAACTTCCTCAATACTAGCTAGAGTAATCTGCCTCAAAGGTGGAAAGGTGATATGATCTGACTGATTGGGCAGTTTGGCTTCCTTGGAGTCATCGTCAGTCGGCTTCTCAGAGACATACAGAAATGAAGAACCACTCAATCTCTGCTCCTTGGAATCCACTAGGTCAAACAATTTGTGATCATTCTCCTAGAATTTGACCTTCATCTGCAGGGAGACTGTAGTGGCCCGTGTTTCGTACTCGAAAATTTGCGGAATAATTTAAAATTTTCTCTTTAAATAAATAAAATGCATCATTCATAAAATATACTGATAAAAGATTCAATGTTTAAAGTAGAAGCGGAATAAAAGCTTTAAATGTCGAGATAGCAGCGGAAGTAAATATTTGTTTCAAAACAACAACTTAAAATAATTTATCGCGATAAAATGAGTTTGCATAAAATAATAAATAAACTGATAAATGAGGTCCTCGGGTTCCTACTACTGCCGACCATAGATGGCTCACTGGTCCCCGCCCTCGGTCCCGACCTCATCAGCACCTACAACAATCAAGTCTAGTGAGTCTAAAGACTCAGCATGCATATATCGTGAATAACGAGTAAAATATATCATAAAGTTTCATGCCGGGTAAAAATATCATGTCGTAAAGCATTACGTAAAAATATCTTGTCATGAGTAATTATAAATATGGTCATAACTGAACTGAAAATCGTAAGTGAAATGCTTGCTCGATAGAGCCCTGTCATGATATAGCATATAATAATTTTCTGTTGAGAATATGTTCTACACAAGTGGCCCATAACGTTAAATGAATCGTCTGATCAGACTAAACAACAGTATACTGGGTGGTAGAGATCATCACAGCCCTTGGACAGGATATCCGTACCCATACATGAACATGAACCGGTCAGTAGCCACCGGATGAAGTAATAATCCTATGATAAGCTGCAATCCCATGAACGTGAGGTGGCCACAAGCAATATCGCATATATCTCAAAAATGAAAATTTTATATTTTTATGCACGTAATATAATTAAATTCCTGATTTATTTTACAAATTTGGGTTGGATCATTCCCAGGCTCGCTGTGACCTAATTCTAACATGAAAAACATGCACATAACTTGACTTGACCATGCAAATAACTTATCTTGACCAACGCTTCAAAATCAAACTAAAAACGAGACTATTACGCCCAACAAACTTAATATTAAACCATGACTATGTACCGACCCGAACCAACATCAAATCATCATTTATTCATGATTAAAATACACCTAAATTATTGGAAAATAATAACCAAGGGCTGTAATACACGAAAATTGTGCATGGAGGCCAAAATCATGAAACGCTCTTTCGAGAGTCACTTTGGCACATTGAACCGTAAATTCTCCTACGACCTCTAAACTTGACGAAATCACAAACTGCCAAAAACATGAACTTACTAACTCAATAAGGCACTGTCCAGTCCAAGGCCATAGGCTAAAAGCCAACCAAGAACTCGAAACACACCTCTGAACCGAAGGCAAAGTTGCTGTCCAGAAAATTACAGCAGCAGCTGTTGCGCTTCCTTGCGTCGTTTTGAAGGCTAATGGCCATTGGGGCTTGAACCACTGACCAGAGCCTCTTACCAATATCCTAAGGTATGGTTTGAACAATGGCTAAGGGCCCTAGGCCATACACAATTCATGCCAACACCTACGACAATACAAGCTTCACCTGAGAACACACACATTGCACGCGTGGGGGCGTTGCTTGTTTTGCTGTCAAATGAAGGATCCAATGGCTATGAGGTTAACCATGGTCCATGCTAGACATGCTAAGGTGTTGTAGGAGTCATGGTTAAGGGCTAAAAAGCCAACCACAACCCACTTGACACCTAAAAACCGAAACTCAACGCACTCAACAAAAAAACAGAATTTTAAAACCGAAGGGGGCTGTTCTTGTTTATTTTGAAAATCGATGGGACCACGAACCAAGACATGAAAGGGAATCTTGGTCACGTCCTAGACATGTCAAGGAAAGGTTGTAACCATGGCTACAGCCTCTAGGGCAGCCAAGATCAGAATCATCACCTTAGACAATAAACATGCAAATCGAGACACAAAATGACATGCTGGGGAGTTGCTGTCCAAAACGTGATGCAAGGGGGGAAAGGGCTGAAACCAATGGAAAACTCCCTCCCTAACACACCCTATATCATGTCTAAAATCAGCCTTGAGTCCCTGGAAGTCAAGCCAACCCTGTAACCACAAAAACAACAAAGAACGTGAAGTGTATGTGGGAAGAGCCGAAAATTCTGTACAATGTTTTTCGAAAGTTCTTGACATGATTTCGGTTTTGTCATAGATCAAGAAAATGTAATGGTTTAAAAATAGATATATAACTTTATTGAAGAGCAAAGAAATAATATAGACATGCCTTGGATTTGTTTGAAACGAAAACAAATCGATTACGACGAACGCGGCGGAGACGAAATTCTCTTTTCTTGCTTGTTTTCTCTCTTGATGGCTCACGATTATTGGATGAGTTTTCTTCTGAATTTTCTTGCTAGGTGGAGTGAAGAAGGTGGTGAAGGCTTGTGGTCAAATAAGGTGGTGCATGGAGGAGTAAATGATGTCAAGTTGGGGGGAAACATGCATGATGAATGGGTGGTCTTTGTTTTGTTGTTGGGGGAGTTAAATGGTGTCAAGTTGGGGATTGTGTGGAGTGGAGAGGACCGAGACTTGTCTTCCCAAATTTGTGTAGTATTTGTTTAAGTTTTGCTAAGTAGAATCTTATGTTAGATAAGCTTGATTAAAAGATTAATTAAGCATAATCTTGATGAATTAAGAAGCTTACAATTAAATTGGTGATTAATTAGTTAAAGTAGACTTAAATCCCCTTGATTTCATTAAAATAAATTATTTCTTAGCTCAGAATAAATTTAGGAATATTTTTTATCATAAAATTCATCTCCGATTTCCTATCTCCGGTCCGGTCTCGCGTATATATCTAAAAAGTTAAAATTTGAAATACGCGATTTAAAATCCTTAAAAAAATAACGTAAATGATTTAAATGCAATTAAATTAACAAATTCCTAAAATAATAATCATTTAAAATTAAATAATAGATATTATGCACATATTTACGCATATTGGTTTTTCAGGTACTACAACACTCCACCCCTTAAATAAAATTTCGTCCTCGAAATTATAACTCACTGAATAAATCTTGAAAGCGACTCCGCATCTCTGACTCTGGCTCCCAAGTAGCTTCCTCATCGGAATGATTAAGCCACTTGACCTTCACTGATTTGATCACATTGTTCCGATGCTTCTTCTCCTTACGGTCTAAGATCTGCATTGGTCTCTCAAGTTCGAAGAAATCTGCAATGGTTCAAAGTTCAACACATGAGAAGGATTCGCTAAATACTTCCTCAACATCGACACATGGAACACATTGTGTACTCCGGCCAGATTCGGTGGAAGAGCAACACGATATGCTAATGTCCCAACTCTGTCGAGGATCTCAAATGGTCCGATGAACCTCGGACTAAGCTTTCCTTTCTTCTCGAATCTCACGACACCCTTCATCGGTGCTATCTTCACGAAAACATGGTCGCCAACGGGAAACTCTAAATCTCTCCTCCTCCAATCGGCATAACTCTTCTGTCGACTCTGAGCAGTCCTCATCCTGTCACGAATTACGACTACTAGATCAGCAGTCTACTGAACGATCTCTGGTCCTAACTCTGATTTCTCGCCTAATTCATCCCAATGAATAGGCGATCTACACTTCCTTCCGTGCAGTGCTTCATAAGGAGCCATACCTATAGACGACTGAAAGCTGTTGTTATAGGTAAACTCCACTAATGGCAACTTCGATTCCCAGCTCCCTGAGAAATCGATGACACAAGTACGGAGAAGATCCTCCAAGATCTGAATAACTCTCTCTGATTGACCATCTGTCTGAGGGTGAAAAGTTGTGCTAAACAACAACTTCGTACCCATCGCTGAATGCAGACTCTTCCAAAATGAGGAAGTGAATCTCGGATCTCTGTCAGAAACAATAGAGACTGGGATACTGTGCAATCAGACTATCTCACGGATATATAACTCGGCATACTGAATCATGGAGAAAGTCGTCTTAATAGGCAAGAAATGCGCTGACTTGGTAAGACGATCAACAATCACCCATATAGCATTCGAACCTCTAGCCGACTTCGGTAAACCAACCACGAAATCCATGTTAATGTTCTCCCACTTTCACTCGGGAATGGGAAGTGGCTTGAGTAAGCCGGCTGGTCTCTGATGTTCAGCTTTCACAAGTTGACAAGTCAAACACTCGGATGCAAATATCCAGATCTCTCTCTTCATACCGGGCCACCAATATAACATTTGCAGATCCTTGTACATCTTCGTACTCCCAGGATGAATAGAGTACGGGGACATGTGGGCCTCGGCTAATATGTCTGCTCGAATAGAATCGTTGCTAGGAACCCATATCCTATCTCGATAACGAACAATGCCATCACTCACTGTGTACAAAACACTGCCCTTCACCTCATCTCTCTGCCTCCACTTCGCCAATTGCTCAACAGATGACTGACCGCTGCGAATACGGTCTAATAAAGAAGACTTAATCGTCAAGGTAGATAGACGGGGAACTTTACCTCGAGTATAAATCTCAATATCAAACCTCTAAATCTCACTTAGCTTAGAAGAACTCTGGCCTATGCATGTCTATTAAGTTAGTTCTAGTGATTATTGGGTTCAGCTTGACGTTACAATCTTTCAGGGAGAATTTTTATATCTGGTTCCGCTACGAAAGCCTTGATAGATTCAGGGGCTACTCACTCGTTTATTTCGGAGGTATTTGCTAATTTTCCCAAAGTCAAAACCGTTGGGTTAGATGTGGCGTATTCAGTAGTACTGCCTTCTGGAAAGGAGATTACAACTACCAATGTGATCCGAGACATAGACCTTGAGCTTCATGGCAATCTTGTTTATGCGGATCTTATCGTAATGCCGATGCCAGAGTTTGACATCATTCTAGGGACGGACTGGTTATTGCGGAACAGAGTTTTGATTGACTTCCAGCGGAGATCTGTTCTAATCCGACCACCTGGGATGGCGCAGTTCTTATTCGAACCAGACAGGTACTTTCCTTTACCGCGCATTATACCTTGTGTCCAGGCTAGGAAGCTCATGCATAGAGGGTGTCGGGCGTTTTTAGCAACCTTTATATCTGTCCCCGAGGCACCCAGTCAGTCTGCCTCAGATGTCCCTATTGTTAGAGATTTTCTAGACGTTTTTCCTGAAGACGTCTCTGGCATGCCACCCGAGAGAGAGGTGGAGTTTTCTATTGAGCTTATGCCGGGTACGGTTCCGATCTCCAAAGCATCGTACCGACTAGCACCGACAGAGATGGCAGAACTCAAGAAGCAGATTCAGGAACTTCTCAACAAGGAGTTCATTCGCCCGAGTTTTTTACCATGGGGCGCACCAGTCTTGTTTGTGAAGAAGAAAATTGGTTCTATGAGACTCTGTATTGATTACCGGGAGTTGAACAGAGTTACAGTGAAAAACAAATACCCACTTCCGCTGTTTGAGGATCTATTTGATCAGTTGTAGGGAGCTTCGGTATTCTCCAAATTGATCTGCGTTCCGTTTATCCCCAATTGAGGGTGAAAGATGCCGATGTTTCCAAGACTGCTTTTAGGACTCGTTATGGCTACTTCGAGTTCCTTGTGATGCCGTTCGGTCTGACGAATGCGGCAGCGATCTTCATTGATCTCATGAATCGCGTATTTCAGCAGTATCTTGATCAGTTTGTGATAGTATTCATAGATGACATTCTCGTCTACTCAAAGAATCAAGAGGATCACAGCAGACATCTGACCACAATTTTGCAGACCTTGCAGAAGCATAAGTTATTCGCGAAGTTTAGTAAATGCGAATTCTAGTTAGAGAAGGTGGCGTTCTTAGGCCATATTGTTTCTAGCAGCGGTATTGAGGTAGACCCAGCAAAAGTTGCAGCAATCAGAGATTGGGTTGTGCCGCAGAATGCATCAGAGGTCCGTAGATTCCTTGGGCTAGCAGGATATTATCGAAAGTTTATTCAGGGATTCTCCTCTATCGCAGTTCCACTCACGTCGTTGACAAAGAAGAATATTAAATTCGTGTGGAGCGATGAGTGTCAGAAGAGTTTCGATACTTTGAAGCAAGCTCTTTTATCAGCGCCATTTTTGGCCATGCCGTCAGGGCCCGGAGACTTTGTTTTTTATACCGATGCTTCGAATCTCGGTCTAGGCGCATTGTTGATGCAGCATGGGAAGGTGATAGCATATGCTTCTCGACAGTTGAAGATCCATGAGAAGAATTACCCTACCCATGATCTGGAGTTGGCCGCCGTAGTTTTTGCCTTGAAGATTTGGAGGCATTATTTGTATGGAGAGCAGTGCCAGATCTTTGCCGACCATAAGAGCCTCAAGTACTTCTTTACGCAGAAAGAGCTGAATATGCGTCAGAGGTGTTGGTTGGAGCTAGTGAAGGATTATGACTGTGACATTAGCTACCACCCGGGCAAAGCTAATGTAGTTGCAGACGCATTGAGCAGGAAAGTCGCAGTGATGGCTCATCTAGCGATTTTGAGACCCCTTCATTCTGAGATGCAGAGGTTTGGTCTAGAGACTTATCCTCGAGGTAGAGTTCCCCGGCTATCTACTTTGACGATTCAGTCTTCCCTTATAGACCGTATTCGCAGTGGTCAGTCAGCAGATGAGCAGTTGGCAAAGTGGAAGCAGAGAGATGAGGCCAAGGGCAATGTCTTGTACACAGTAAGCGACAGTACTTTGAGATATCGAGACAGAATGTGGGTTCCTAGCAGTGATTCTATCCGAGCAGATATTCTATCAGAGGCCCATATGTCGCCGTACTCTATTCATCCTGGGAGTACGAAGATGTACAAAGACCTGCAGTTGTTGTATTGGTGGCCAGGGATGAAGAAGGAAATCAGACGTTTTGTATCCGAGTGTCTGACGTGCCAGCTAGTGAGAGCAGAGCATCAGAGACCAGCAGGCTTCCTCAAGCCTCTCCATATTCCCGAGGGGAAGTGGGAGAATGTTACCATGGACTTCGTGACCGGTTTGCCGAAGTCAGTAAGAGGATCAAATGCTATCTGGGTGATTGTTGATCGTCTTACCAAATCAGCGCACTTCTTGCCTATTAAGACGACTTTCACCATGATTCAGTATGCAGAGTTGTATATCCGGGAGATAGTCCGACTTCATGGTATTCCAGTTTCTATCGTATCTGACAGAGACCCCAGATTCACTTCCTCGTTTTGGAAGAGTTTGCATTCGACTATGGGTACGAAGTTTTTGTTTAGCACAGCTTTCCAACCTCAGACAGATGGGCAGTCAGAGCGAGTTATTCAGATTTTGGAGGATCTTCTCCGTGCTTGTGTTATGGATTTCTCTGGGAGTTGGGAGTCGAATTTGTCATTGGTAGAGTTCACCTATAACAACAGCTTTAAGTCGTCTATAGCTATGGCTCCGTACGAAGCACAGCATGGTCGTAAGTGTAGATTTCCTATTCATTGGGATGAAGTAGGGGAAAGAGCAAAATTGGGTCCGGAGATTATTCTGCATGATGCCGATGTAGTAGTCAAGATCCGTGACAGGATGAGGACTGCTCAGAGTCGACAGAAGAGATATGCGGATAAGAGGAAGAGAAATCTAGAGTTTGCCGTTGGCGACCATGTTTTTGTGAAGGTAGCACCTATGAAGGGTGTCATGCGGTTTGGGAAGAAAGGGAAGCTCAGTCCGAGATTCATTGGACCATTTGAGATCCTCGACAGGGTTGGGACGTTAGCTTATCGTGTTGCTCTTCCGCCAAATCTGGCCGGAGTACACAATGTGTTCCACGTCTCTATTCTGAGGAAGTATATGACAAATCCTTCGCATGTCTTGAACTTCGAGCCGTTGCAACTTACTCCAAACCTGTCATATGAAGAGAGACCAGTGCAGATCTTAGGTAGACAGGAGAAGAAGCTTCGGAACAAGCTGGTTAAGCGAGTGAAAGTCAAATGGCTTAATCATTCAGAGGAGGAAGCTACGTGGGAGTCTGAGCCAGAGATGAGGAGTCGGTATCCCGAGCTATTCGGTAAGTTTTAATTTCGAGGACGAAATTTCTTTTGAGGGGGGAGAGTTGTAGAACCCGTAAATCAGACTGCGTATAAGCCATGCATAATTTCTAGTATTTAAATTAAAATGATTTTATTGCATGAGGATTTAAATTCTTTTCTTTAAATTTAATTATTTTATGCAGTAGTTTAGTTGTTAACTTTCAGTTAATTAAGTGAGGCCGGACTGGAGTGGGAGTATTGAGATAAAATTTAATATTAAGAAAACATTCCTAGAATTTATTTTAGATAAATAATAAGTTAATTTAATGTAAAAGAATGTTTAAGGAATTATTTAAGTAATTTAATTGTTTAGCCATGCATGCAAGATAATGTTATTCCATTATTAATTTATTAATTCACTAAAATATTTAATGAGTAGATAAAACACTAGAGATTTGAAATTCAATAATCAAGAAATATTTACCCCTCCATTTTATTATAATTTTCGGCCATTACACTTTAAAAGATTTAAATTTTGGAACCTCACCATTTTTTTGATTTCCTTTCCTTATCCCTTTCATGGTAAATAATCCCTTCATTTTTAAATCCTCATTTAATTAATAATTAAGCAATTTCCTACCCTACCTTGGTTGATAAAAAAATCGGCCCCCCTCCTTTTCTAGATTAAAAATATTTGACAACCCATCCCTTTGATTCTTTCCTAATCATTTTCTTGTTAGATAATCCCCTAAATTTTATTTACCATTAATTAATATTTAAGCAATATTTCTACCATGTTTATCTAGCAATATTTCATCGCCATTTACCACAAAAAAAATTCGGTCACCCCTTCTTTTAAAAGATTTAAATTAGTCGATAACTCATTCCTTGTTCTTTTCTAGGTAGATAATTTCCCCCATTTTTAAATCACCAACAAATAAATAATCAAGAAATTTTCTCCCTTGTTCCTAGACTAAAAATTCGACCAAGTGCACCCTTTAGTATCCTTCAAAATCTCTTGATAATCAAATCATTCCTTATCTCACAAACTAGAAAGATAGAAAGATTCATTTCTCCCTTTTATCTTGCAACCTTCCCTCATTTTTCCCTAGCCATTTCTCCCTCACCATTCTCAAAATTTCAGTGCACTTTGAGAGAAAAAAAAAACGTGAGCCTCCTAGCAAGAATTAAGAGAAAAACTAGTGGAAAGTGAAGAGCACTCCGTCTCCGCCGCGCCGCGTCGTTGTTTCATTTGTTTTTCTTTCAAAACAAATCCAGGCATGTTTATATTTTCTTTCACTCTTCAATCAAGCCATATAGGTATTTTTAAACATCACATGTACATGATTTAAATGCCAAAAACCGAAATTTCATGACAGCAACATATTCGAAACATGTACAGATTTCTTTCGGCTTTCCTTGTGCACTTCACATTTTCTGCTTTTTTGATGGTTCAGGGTATGGATCGAATTCTAGGGGCTCAAGGCTGCTTCTAGACACGTACTAGGGTGTATTAGGATCATGTTGGTCCATTGGTTGCGGTCCATGCACCCCAAGGAATCAACTTTGACAGCAACGCACCATGCTGTAAATATTTTATGTCTCGATTTTTTTGCTTGTTTGGGTTGTCTAAGGGAGAGATCTGATCTTAGCTGCCCTAGGGGCTGTAGCCATGGTTAGAATCCCTCCTTGACATGTCTAGGACCTGACCAAGTTGGCCTTTCATGGCCTAGTTCATGTCCCCCTCAGTTTTTAAAATAAAAGAAGAACAGCCCCTTCAATTTCTGTCTTCAGATTTTTGGGTGTGTGAGTTGGTGTTCGGTTTTTGTGGTGTTGGGTGGATCTTGGTTGGCTTCTAGCCCTTAGCCATGGTTCACTCAATACCCCATGGTGTCTAGAGCATGCCACGGTCAATCACATGGCCACTGGAATGATACATGACAGCAAGAACAAGTAAGGTGTCCCACGCGTGCAGCTTGGCTCTCGAGTGGAACATTTGATTTGTTTCGGTTGTTTCTTGGATTGTTGCTGGCATAGGGCTCTTAGCCATGGTTCAAGCCATACCTTAGGATGTTGGTAAGAGGCTCTGGTCAGTGGTTCAAGCCCCAATGGCCATTAGCCTTGCAAACGACGCATGCAAGTGCAAGCGCTGCTGCTGTATTTTTGTGACATCAAGTTGTGCTTCGGTTCAGAGGCTCGTTTGAGTTCTTGGTTGGCTTTTATCCTATGGCCTTGGACTGTACAGTACCTCATTGAGTTAGGAAGGTCATGTTTTTGGCTGTTTGTGATTTGGTTAAGTTTAGAGGTCGTACAAGAATTTACGGTGCAATGTGCCAAAGTGACTCTCGAAAGATCGTTTCGCGTGTTTGGCCACCATTCACGAAATTTCGAGTACTGAAATTTTAGGAGAATTATTTCGTTATTTTAGGTGTATTTTAATCATGACTAAATTATGGTTCGATGTTTGTTCGGGTTGGTACGGAGTCATGGTTAGAATTTGAGTCGTTGGTCTAGTTGGCCCCATTTTTGGGTTAAATGACTAAATTATTTTCAAGGAAAAATCATTTCCATATTTCTCATGTTAGAATTAGGTCGCAGCGAGCCTGAGAACGATCCAACCCATTCGATAAAATAATACAAGACATTTAATTATATTACGTGCATTAAAATATAAAATGTTCATTTTTGTGATATATGCGATATTGCTTGTGGCCGCCTCACGTTCATGGGATTGCAGCTTATCATGGGATTATTACTTAATTAGGTGGTCACTGACCGGTTCAGTTCATGTTCATGTACTGGTACGGATATCCAGTCCAAGGGTTGTGATGATCTCTACCGCCCAGTATACTGTGGTTTAGTCTGATCAGACGATTCATTTCATGTTATAGGCCACTAGCGTAGAACATATTCTCAACAGAAAATTATTATATGCTATTTCATGACAGGGCTCTATCGAGCAACATTTCACTTGTGATTTTCAGTTCAGTTATGCACGTATTTATAATTACTCACGCAAGATATTTTTACGTTATGATGTACGACATGATATCTTTACACGGCATGAAATTTTATGATATATTTACTTGTTATCTACGATATATGCATGCTGAGTCTTTAGACTCACTAGACTTGATTTTTGTGCGTACTGATGAGGTCGGGACTGAGGGCGGTGACCAGTGAGCCATCTTGGGTCGGTGGTAGTAGGAACCCGAGGACCTCATGCTTCAGTTCATTTACCATTTTTATGATCAAACATTTTTATCGCGATTGCTTATTTTAAATTTGTTGTTTCAAAACAGACATTTACTTCCGCTGCTATGTTGAACATTAAACCTTTTATCAGTTTAATTTATGAATGAGGCATATTACTTATTTTAAAAGAAAATTTTAAGTTTTTCCGCAATTTTTTAAATGTATCCTTACACTTAGCTTTTCATGGAATCGAGAATCACTCAATTCCATGTTTGCTTGAGAGGGATATGCTTGACAGATCAAATAGTTACCAATATGGATAATGTTCTTCATTCAGTGCAGAATCAAAAACTTCGTTTTTATCAGCTTCTTCTGAACTGATCTATACTTTGACTTTTGAAGCTGATTTCTAGATCATTCTCTTAATTCATATTGAATCGTTCCATTCATAATCGAGCTGAGAGATATGACGAATAAACTAGAACTGGTCAGGCTGAGATTATTGATGTTAATGTTTCCGTCATTCGATCTTGCGACTAATATTTTGTCTAAATAACATCCGAACTAACTAAGTTATTGTGAAATATTACTTGTGAAAACTTAAGTTTTATATTCAGTCGTTTTGGCGGCTTGTCACGAGCTCTAAGATATCATCATAACACCGTAGCTCGCCAGATTTTCAACTTTGTTTATTTCAAGTTTCAGCTTTGAACTTATGCTAGCAACTTTGTTGGGATCGATATAGAGTTTAGAGAGGGGGGTGAATAAACTCATTCCTTTGACGGTTGTTTTTGCAAAGGGTGCTCGAATCCTGTTAGAGATTATAGCTAATCTTGTTAAAGATTAATTCCAGCAGATCACAATAAATAGTGCGGAAACGATCCGATGGAGTACGGTGAAACAAAATAAAATAGTAGGCAGTAGACAATGATTGTTTATGGAAGTTCGAAGATAAAATCTTCTACGTCTCCCGTTCTTCTGTTTCAAGAAGATATGAATAAAAGACTTTTGTTTTTACAGTAAAACGCTTGTACACACCCACTTCAGCAGGACTTATCCTTTGCTTACTGAAACTCTTAGTTTCTCAACACAATAAGAAGAATACATCAAAGTTCTGGAAAAGACTCTTTTCCAGTTTACAAACTCTTCTCAAATATATAGTAATGTGAATATGATTGTAGAGAGAGTCAGAAACAGTCAGCACAATATGATCTCAGATGATCAGATAACTTAATATGAATCGTGTGCTGCTTTTCTGTATATTGAGCTTGAAGATGATAAGTAGGTCTGAGTGCAAAAATCGACGTTCGTATATCAGAGAATGTGAACGTTGTTTTTGTGTTAGGTCAGCTATAAACGTCGTTGATCTTGTTTATTATAGATGTCTTGAATCTAACGTCTATAAACAAAACGGCTTCTTTGACTTCCTGAAAAAAATCACCCTTATTACCTAAAAAAAAGTTTCAGAACAATCAGTCTTGTTTCATACCATATTTGGTAAGACGTATTAAATGAATTTGTTCAGCATTAATGATGCATTTAATTCTCGTACTTGGTAAAGAAACAGTAACATTTAATATAAGATCGATAGGTTCTGATTTAACAAAATTCAAGTTCAGCTTCTGTTTTTCTAAGTCGATAAATACTCGAAGAGTACTGCTTTGTTAAGGCGATATGAGAACTTCTGCTCTTATAATATCTTCTGGTTTTAGTAATGCAATCTACTGGTTTTGACTATCATCACCACAATTAAATTAAGTCTATCAATTTTTCCCTTTGCGGTGATGCCAAAACCTAGAAGTTAGTATGATGAAGAAACCTAGTTAAATAAAAAACAGATAGCAATTAAAATCAAATAATTGAAAAGAATGTAAATAGTAAAGCAGAATTCAAAAGAGTATTAATCAGAAAGATTAATCATCAGTCCCAATATATTTGAATAGAGCATCGTCATCATCCTGAGGATCTTGGCTTCTGAAGGATGATTCTGCTTGATGATGTCCTCCTGATCTACCTTCCTCTATCCTTTCATATGTCCTACGTTCTACTGCTTCCCCCTTTTTGGCATCAATGCGAGTTAGCAGTTCATCCATTCGTCCAGAAAGACTGATAATGCTATCATTCATCATCTACAAGAATGGGACTTGATTCGAAACACGATCATTTAGAGCCTGAAAAGATTGAGACTGAGTCTCAATCTTGGCATCAATGGATTCCAGCTTCAAATCAGTAGCCTCCACTTGAGTTGAAATTGAGCATAGAGATGACTCGAGATCAGCGACAGTTCGAATAACATCTGATTGACTAAGCAAGATGTTAGCATGACTGGACAAAACATTTTTCCTGAAAAGGCTTGAGTCAACTTCAAGCTTTGCCAATGATTGAGCCGTGTTAAAGACTTGTTTTGAAATGCGTTCACGGAAAAAATTGATGGCACTGACTTCACCAGCATGATTGTAAGACAAACGTTTGACGATCTCTGAAACTCTTTCAATATTTCGTCTCAGAGTATCAATCTCAGACTGAAGATCGAAGTGCTCTTCTTCTGATGATGGAGTTCTTGCGAGTAAGCGTTCTGAGATTTCAGCAAGATGCGCAACATGAGCAATGCGAGATGATGAATCACTAGGACGAACAACTAAGGCAGTAGAGGAAACGAGATCTATTGGGGCA
Organism: Primulina tabacum; assembly: GCF_025594145.1. NCBI lineage: Eukaryota > Viridiplantae > Streptophyta > Magnoliopsida > Lamiales > Gesneriaceae > Primulina > Primulina tabacum. The sequence goes on from NC_134566.1 coordinate 10,851,395, forward strand.
GTACAAACACCAGTAATCTGTCCACCAGAAGATCCTTCAGCAGCAGCAGAGGGTTCAGAAGGTGTTCTTTCTTCTGGTTGCTCGGATTCCATGGCCTTCAGTTGTTCAGCTGCTGGATTTTGATCATTCAAGATGGCTACCATTTCTGCTTGATGTTCAACAGAGAAAATCTATAAATTTGGAAATGATTGAGATAGGGCATCATCCGATTCTGCTAGGTGTTATTCTGCTGGATGAGCTTCTGGTTGGACCATGTCATCAGCCTGAGCGGCTTCTGATGTAGCAGAGACATTAACAACAATAGATTGAATGACTTCATCCACTGAAGCCAATTCACGAACAGATAGGAGAGATGAAGACTGAGTAGGCAACTTCGGATATGCAAGAGTACTAGAGACCTTAGCTTCTGGTGGAGCTGTAGTCCTTTCCTCAATAGGCTTAGTCTGAGCAAAGTCTGGAGTGAAGCCTACTGAATACGGTACAGGTTCTCCAAATGTCTGTTCTTGAGCAAGAAGTTGCTCATTCATCATTATCAAACGGTCAGATATAATGTCAATCACGTTCAGATCCTGAGCAGCAGTTGGAATCATAGCATGAAAATTAGACTGAAGAGTCTTCAAAACTGATTTCAGCTTTTGTCGTTTCAGCTGCTCAAGAATGAAACTTCGGTGTCTCATAGCTTCGATCACATTTTAAGTCTTGGCAAGTTCAAACATCTTTTCTTAATTCTTTACCATTTTACTCAATGCACCTCGTGTTCTGAATAATGTGAGAGGATGGAAAATTCGAACCTTATGCCAATCATCAAAGAAAGTCATCCCTTCATTGGCAGATCTCTCAATCTCTTCCAAATGAAGATTAATACCAGTTAAAACAGATGATTTGGCGCCATGAAATTGTGGTTTCGCAACGAGTTTTCATTTGCCTTTATCTGAAAATGAGGCAGGCATCACGAGTCGAAAAGCAGAAGACCCTGCAGTAGATTCACAATAACAACTCAAGACGAGGGTCAGAAGGTCGGAGCAGTAGAAGAGGTGGTAGCAGAAGTGGCTGCTTGCATAGTGACAGAAACAAATACTTGCAAAGAAGACGTGGCTTCTTGAAACACTTGTCTCAACGGGACAATGTCTAAATCAGCAATGGCTGCTGTTTTCTTAATGCGAAGCACCGTGTGAGCCTTCTTCTTGCTGGGGGTGGCAGGGACAGATGCTTGTGTAGGAGTAGCAGACTCCTCTGAAACTGTTTTATCAGAATCAGTGGAGATAACTGCTCTTTTTCTCTTGATCTTCTTCTGAAGTCCTTGAACCTCAGTCTGAGCATCTCCAACTTCCCTTTTTAGAGCAAACAATTCCGCCACAGTTGTCTTTGGCCTCAAGGCGAGCACATTATCAGCATCGACCATTGTCACATAAAAAGCATCATGTTCGGTAGCGAAAGGAAAACCAGCATCCTTAAGCATTTTGCTGATCTTAACAGCAAAACCAGAACTCTTCCTCAGAACCATATCCTTCAGGATTCTAACCAAGAATCCACTCCAATCCACTTTTAATCCAGAAGTGATGGCCAACATCACTTGTACCTTCTCCTAGATCAATTTGTCAAAAGTACCAGCTTTGACCAACAGTGCTTTTGCAACAATATCAGCAATCACTTGGTATTTCATCTTCAGTAGCTTCTTGAAGCAAGAAGGAGAGAGTTCCTCTCTAGAAGCTGAGAAAGTAACGAGGGCAGCCTATATCTTCTCCTTAGAAGTATCAAAAAAGTCCGAGATACCTGAGCATGGGAGGAAGATCTGTGAGTGTAAAGGTGAAAAGACTGAGAAGAGACGGTTAAAGTCTAGAATGTACAGCCGTCAGTGAAACATAAGAACACGTGTCAATATGTTTACGATTGAATTTGAAAAGTTGAGCTGAGAGTGTCAGATACACCAAAATTTTTAAAAGTAAATAAAATAGGCGGGCTGTCCAAAGCGGTTATTAAAAAAATCAGAAGAGAGTTTGTCATCTTATGATAATATCTACTCGAAGTAATGAAGTGGTGAAATATTTTTAGCATCTTGAAGACAACCAATAAACACATTGTTTCATCGAAAAGACAAACCTTCTTCTGCTTCTAATAAAGCACAAAAAAGGAAAAGACATAATAAATTAATATTAACCCTCAATTAATGCAACTAATAAATGCAAAAGAGACGAAATCTGAGTGAATGATAGATGACTCTTGAAATTCGTGCAAGATGTGACCGGTTGGACGTCTTTTTAGCTTCCCAATATTCTATATAAGTACCTGCAATCTAAAAAATAAGGTTATGACACAAATAATAACAAATCACAAATGGATGATGCACAAATGCCCTCCGAGTCTTCTCCAGAGACTGATTCAGCAGAGGAATTGCAAGGACCCTTTCCAGCTTCTCGTAAGATGATGTCTGAAGACATTTTTTTTCAAGATATGAAGACTTGGAAGAAATTCCTTGGCCTGTAATATGAACAATCAGTTAGATTGTTCGTTCTTAGAAGGACTAAGCTGCGGAATAACCCCTTTCAGCAACCATGATCACGCGAAAAAAGGGGATTCAGCATAGCTTAGTTAGGTTCCTGATGAAATACTTTGTTGTACTTCAAACTGCTGAAATCAACAAAATGTAATAGATAGGACAATGTAATGCATATGGTTTTATGAATGAAATATTCCATTTTGTCATATATCTGTTTATCTACTGCTTTTTACTCAACGCAAATAAATGAATAAATAAACAAATAACAAGAAATAAACAGAAGAGAGGATGAGAAAAACGTAGTCTGGATAATTTAAGGCTCGATGACTCTTCGTATTCCTCAAGTTTTGTCTATAAATGAAGATAACTTCTGCTCGTAATGACATTTGTATTCCAATGGATAGTGAAAGCAGCACTCATGTTCCTCATCCTTCATGGACAACTCAAAGTTTGCAAGAATTAAAACAAGGTGCAGACGACTTCATCTTTGCGGAGGTTATGTCCATTTGGACTACTGCTCATGACCTCCAATCAATCAATACCGGAAAATTTCCTGCTTCTGCTAAACAGAGGTCACTTGCAAGAATATTCAAGAGGCTTGCTTGAGTGGATCACATATCCGAGCTGGTTAAGGATGATGTGCTGAACCACATGCTGCTGTCAAGAGAGTGGGAGTTGCTGGATATAATTGCTAATTCAAACAACTTACGGAATATTAGAAGTCATGATTAGAACAACTGGTTTAGAATGTGGCAAGATGCTGTAGAAATAAGTTTGAATCAAGTTGTAAGACATCGATTCTATTCTTAATAAAATATCAGTAGTTGCCACAAATTATCTTCTTTTTCTTATAAACAGACTGATATGAGTTGAGTAACAGGCAACTGATAATAACCAACAAACTAATATCAACAATATACTTAAGTTAAATCAATTAAATCAAGAACATTGCGAAAATAAGAAAACTTATTCTCAGGCAGAGGCTTTGTAAAGATATCTGCTGCTAGTTGATCAGTAGAAACGTATTCCAGAAAAATGTCCTTCTTCAGCACATGATCTCTAATGAAATGATGTCTGATATCTATGTGCTTTGTTCTGGAATAAAGTACTGGATTTTGCGTGATTGCTATAGCACTGGTATTGTCACAGAAGATGGGTGATTCAAAAGTTTGAATTGTTGTTAGGATTGTCAAATTGGGTCAGGCCTGTCAGGCCGGCCCGCCCCGCCATAAAAATTGAGCGGGTTGGGTTGATAAAATAACAGCTCGTTTGGAGGCGGGCCAAACGGGTTGAGCCCGTTTGGGTTGTGGGCTGGCCCGCCAAATTAGGGTCGAATTTTATATTTTTAAGTTTTATATAAAAATTCCTATTTCTTCCTTATTTTTTCTCATGTGCCTAACGTCAATCACTCTGGTAAAATCTTTATGCTTTTAATTTTTTTTTGAAGATGTTATACTCTCCAGTCTCCTCCCTTTTTTTAATGTTTAACTCGAATTAATCCAGAATTATCGAAATCATATAGTAAATAAAGTAATATTGTGTAATGTTGAACACATAATATTTTCTGAAATTTACAGCCGTCTGTTTTCTTGACTTTCTGTTATCTTCCAATGTTTCTCACTTTATAAGAAAATGTGGATGGTAAGAGTTAGGTGCCTTGTGCGGACAAAACCTTAATATCGTTAATTTTGTTTTCTTGTGATGACAAACCCTTAAGAAACGTGAGAAAGTGTATACTAAAAAAGATTTGGAATTCACATTTAAAAGTTTCATTGTATTTACGGTTGGTGATATGACATGAGTTAATTTTTAGTACATGTGTACGATGAAATCTTGTGTGAATTAGAATAAGCACTTTATTTTTTTGTGGATTATGTTGATTGTTGTATGCTTTCAATGTCTTATTTCAATGTTTTTAAGTTTTTTATGAAACTATTTGACTGAAATATATTTTTTTCTATGTTTATTTTAATATTATTTAGTATTTTTTTTTAAAAAAATAATAAGCGTGTTGGCTCGCCTAACCCGCGGCCCAAAGTGGGTTGGGCTGGGTTGGCCATTTAGAGGCCCGCCCCGCCCCGCCTAATGGCGGGTTGCGGCGGGTGGCGGGCTGGCCCGCCCCGTCAGCCCCGTTTTGACATGTATAGTTGTTGTATTCAAAGAATTTGAGAGCAGCAACTTCCAGCAGCAAGATATTCTGTTTTTGCAGTAGACGTAGCTATGGAAGTCTGCTTTTTACTAAACCAGGAGATTAGCCTATCACCAAAAAATTGACAAAAACCACTTTTGCGTTTTTTGTCAAATTTGCTACCTGCATAATCAGCATATGAATATCCAATAAGATTGAAAGATGAATCATTAGGATACCATAAGCCGACATTTTGAGTGCCCTTCAAATATTTCAGTATGCGCTTAGCAGCAATGTAATGTGACTGCTTAGGGTTAGATTGAAATCTTGCACAAATGCAGAAAACAAACATAATATCAGGTCTATTGGCATTAAGATAACAGTGAACATAAGACCACGATAATGAGTTACCTCTACGGAAATTTAATTCTCATCATTGTCAAGTTTAGTAGATGAGCTCATAGGAATAGAAACAGCAGAGCATGTTTCCATGCCAAACTTTTTCAGTAGTTCCTTAGTATACTTAGCTTGATTTAAGAAGATTACAGTATCAAGTTGCTTGATCTGTAGTCCTAGGAAGAATGTTAATCCTCCCATCATGCTCATTTCAAATTGTTCCAGCATTAATTTGGAAAACTTTGAACATAATTTGGGGTTAGTTGACCCAAAGATAATGTCATCAACATAAATTTGTACTAACAAAATGTGCTTATTATTAACTAAAGTGAACATAGTTTTATCTACTGTGCCGATAGTAAAATCATGATTGGCTAGAAATTGTGAGAGCGTGTCATACTAAGCTCGAGGTGCATGTTTTAAACCATACAGGGCTTTGTGTAATTTAAATACATGATTTGGTACGAAATTATCGATAAAACTTGGAGGTTGTTCAACGTAGACCTCTTCTTTCAGTAGACCATTTAGAAAGGCGCTTTTCACGTCCATCTGATACACTTTGATATTTTTGAAAACAGCAAAGGTTAAAAATATTTTGATCGCTTCAAGCCTTGCTACTGGTGCATAGGTTTCATCATAGCCTATTCCTTCTTCTTGTCTGAAACCCTGAGCCACCAGTCTTGCTTTGTTTCTGACCACAGTGCATTCTTCATTTAGTTTGTTTCTAAATACCCACCGTGTTCCAATAACAGCTTGATGAGTTGTTCTATGTACAAGAAACCAAACTTCATTTCTTTTGCATTGATTCAGCTCTTCTTTCATTGCTTCGATCCAACTGGGATTCAGAAGAGCTTCTTCAATTTTCTTTGGTTCATCCTGAGTGATAAAAGCATCATGCATATATTCATTAATCATTTGCCTTCTGGTTCTTAATGGAGCTGCAGGATTACCAATAACCAAAGATGGAGGATGGGATTTCCTCCTGACAAAAGGATTTAAAAAAATTCTTCCTGGTTTGATAGATTTGAATCAGGCTCAGCTAAAGCAGTAGAAGGTTCTGGAATGTTCACTTCTGGTTCTGGTAAATCCTGTGTCTGAGAAATTTGTTCTACCAGAGGAATGTCTGGTTCTGGATTTTGAGCATCTTTAACACTAGGTTCTGCATCATCTTCACTATCCAATTCCAGATAAATCCTGTCTAACCTGTTACTTAGATTTGACATGTTAGAAATTCCAGGAGCACTGCTATCTTCATCAAAGACAACATGAATAGATTCTTCAACATTAAGAGTTCTATTATTGAAAATTCTAAAAGCTTTGCTTAATGCTGAATATACAAGAAATAGTCCAGCATCTGATTCAGAATCAAATGCAGACAAATAATTTTTACGATTATTGTGAACAAAACATCTGCAACCAAATACAAGAAAATAAGTTACATTAGGCTTACTCCCTTTCCATATCTCATACAGAGTCTGATTGTGCCTTTTGTTGATCATTGTTTTATTCTATGTATAGCATGCTGTGTTGATTGCTTCTGCCCAGAAGTGCTGAGAGATGTCTGCATCTGCTAGCATTGTTCTAGCAGATTCTTTAAGAGTTCTGTTTCTCCTCTCAGCTACTCCATTCTGTTGAGGCATTCTAACAGCTGAATATTTATGATGAATGCCCTGTTCATCCAAGTATAACTCAAGAATCTTGTTACTAGACTCAGTTCCCCGATCACTTCTGATTTTAATGACAGAAATAGATTTTTCATTTTGAATCTTTTTCAGAAGCTTGATCAGGAGACTACTGGTCTGATCTTTTCCAGCAAGAAATATTACTCAAATAAATCTAGAAAAGTCATCAACAACAACAAGTGTAGATTTCATTTTCCCTAAGCTCATGATAGGGATTGGACCAAATAAGTCCATATACAATAATTCCAAACACCTTGAAGTTGATTTATTACATTTATTCTTGAAGCTAGATCTGACTTTCTTATCAAGTTGACATGCAGAACAGACATGATTCTTAACGAAGTTTAGATCAGGAAAACCATCAACTATGTTCTGCTTCTTGAGATTATTGATTGACTTGAAATTCAGATGATTCAATCTCTTATGCCATATCCAATGTTTATCACTAAGAGAGGCAACTAAACACGTAGGAACATTAATATGATCTATATTCCATGAGACTTTGTATGTGTTGCCTTCTCTTTTTCCAGTTAATACAGTAGACTCATCAGCATTTTTAATTGTGCATGTGTGCTTCTGAAAAGCCACAGAATAACCATTATCACACAGTTGACTGATGCTAATCAAGTTGTAACAAATATTTTCAACCAATAATACATCATTGATAGTAATATTACCATGGATAATCTTACCTTTACCCACGGTTTTACCTTTTGAGTTATCCCTAAATGTTATCTTTGGTCCAGTACAACTCATTACTTCTCATAGTAGATTTTTCTATCCAGTCATGTGTCTGGAACATGCACTGTCCAGATACTATGTGGAGCTGTTGATTTTGGCTTTCCTCTCCTGTTCCTGTAAACAAAAATTTTAGTATCTTGTACACAATCTATTTGGGTCCAATCCTTATAAGTCCTTTAGGAACCCACATTTGTACAATTCTTGGTGACCTTGTACTTCGGGTATCCAAAGAGGTGTGTGCAACAGAAGGTCTGCAATTTCTAACATAATGCATATCAGAATGTTGTACTTCTCTTTTGTTTTTATTGTCTGGTCTGTATCTCTTTTGAACAGGTCTAGAATTATAGTGCTGGTAGTTTTAATCTTCATAGGGGGTTGTCCTCCTGAGTTGAATCATCTGTTGGATCCAGAACTCTGGTGAACTCTTCCATTAAGTTCAACATAACCTAGACCATAATGCTTCCTTCTGTTCGTCTGATCTACAGTATTTTCAACTCGAACAGTTGGTACTTCAGGTTCATATGACACACTGGATTTGACAAAGTGAATAAATTTCTCTTTGCCTTTATCCAGCTCTGGCTTAGTACTTGTTCCAGAAGTGCTTTCATTATTTTTGAATCTGAGACCACTCCTGCCACCGGATTGCTTATGAAATTCTTGCATCTTCTCTAAGGAAACAGAAGACTTGTTCCATGCATTTACAAAAACAGATAGCTTCTGGTTTTCAGACCTCATTGTTTGATAATCTGCATTCACTCTTTCATTCTCAGTTCTTAACTTACTTATCTCAAATTTTAAGTCATTGCAGTTGTTCTCTTGCAAGCAAGTGAACTTACTGACTTGATCTTTTAAGTCTTGATTTTCAATCTTAACTTCCTCGAATGATTGATAAAGTCTTGAATACTCTTCCACCATGTCATGCAGTGCTTTAATTAAATCAATTCGTTTAAATTCCTCAGAGTCAAAGTCAAGTACATCTCCATATGTCGAGGTTGGTTCAATATCTTCCATGAGAAATTTGATCTCTTCTGCATCACTTTCGCGGGAATGACTTCCTGAGTCAGAAGACTCAGAGATAGAATTCTCCCATTTAGATTTGCTTTCCTCAGCAATCATTTCTTTGCGGTCTCTTCTGAATTTCTTGTCATTCCTCTTGTATTCCTTTTTCTTCTGGTCATCCTACTTGGGCTTTGGACAATCAGCAATAAAGTGACCGATCTTTCCACAGTTAAAGCACGCCATATCACCAGGTGGTGAATCCTTCTTGAAGTTCCGGTTAGGGCTTTGGTAGGCTCGGTGATTATTCTTCATGAATCTGGAGAATTTCTTTACAAAGAGAGACATAGCATCATTGCTAATATTTTCAGCAGTATTCTCGAAAGTCCTCTCAATGATGGTAGCATGTAATGCTCGCGGAACAACTACTGCAGCAGCAGTAGCAGCAGCAGCAGCAGTAGTAGCAGTAAGAGCCTTGGTCGGTAGATTTGTTGAGGGCTCTTCTCCGCTTCTCACTTCCAGTTCGAACTCATAGGCTTTTAAGTCAGCGAACAAGTCATGTAGCTCCAACTTTTTTATATCTTTAGAGACTTTCATAGTCATTTTTTAACGTTCCATTCCCTGGGAAAAGCTCTCATCACCTTGAGTGCTATTTCTATGTTGCCATACTCTTTCCCAAGAGCTGCTAGGTCATTAAACAGGCTGCTGAAACGTTCATCAAACTCATTCAGAGTTTCTCCAGCTTTCAATTTGAGATTCTCAAATTTTTGCATTGCTACAGACAGTTTGTTCTCCTTCGTCTGCTCATTTCCTTCATAGATTTGGATGAGTTTTTCTCAAATTTCTTTAGCAGTAGAACACATTTTGATTTTGCTGAAGGTATTTTTGTCGAGGCTTTTGTAAAGAATATCCTTCGCAACATTATCAAGATTGGCTTTCCTTTTATCTTCGTCAGTCCATTCACTTATGTGCTTCTCCACCATCTGAGGTGCTCCCTCAGTAACATCAATAGCAGTGTTAGATTTTAAGATCTTCAAAGGACCATCTGTGATAACAAACCACATGTCATCATCTTTATCTGCAAGATGAGCTTGCATCCAGATCTTCCAGCTATCAAAGTCTTGTTTTGAGAACATAGGAACCTTGCTGAAGTGTGCCATATATGTGGTAAATATAGAATAAGAAAAATCTGCTTCGATACCACTTGTTGGGGATCGATATAGAGTTTAAAGGGGGGTGAATAAACTCATTCCTTTGACGGTCGTTTTGGCAAAGGGTGCTAGAATCCTGTTAGATATTATAGCTAATCTTGTTCAAGAGTAATTCCAGTAGATCACAATAAATAGTGCGAAAACGATCCGATGTAGTACGGTGAAACACAATAAAACAGTAGGCAGTAGACAATGGTTGTTTATGGAAGTTCGAAGATAAAATCTTCTTTGTCTCCTCTTCTTCTGTTTCTAGAAGGTATCACTAAAAGACTTTTGTTTTTATAGTACAACACTTGTACACACCCACTTCAGCAGGACTCATCCTTTGCCTACTGAAACTCTTTGTTTCTCAACACAATAAGATGAATACAGCGAAGTTCTGGAAAATACTCTTTTTCAGTTTACAAACTCTTCTCAAAGATATAATAATGTGAATATGATTGTAGAGAGAGTCAGAAACAGTCAGCGCAATATGATCTCAAATGATCAGATAACTTAATATGAACCATGTGCTGCTTTTCTGTATATTGAGCTTGAAGATGATAAGTAGGTCTGAGTGCTCAAATCGACGTTCGTATATCAGAGAATGTGAACGTTATTTTGGTGTTGGGTCAGTTATAAATGTCGTTGATCTTGTTCATTTATAGAGGTCTTGAATCCAACGTCTATAAACAAAATGGCTTCTTTGACTTCCTGAAAAAATCAGCTTTATTACCTAAAAAGGTTCATGCAAAAAGCTTCAGAACAATCAGTCTTGTTTCATACCATATTTGGTAAGACGTATTAAATGACTTTGTTCTGCATTAATGATGCATTTAATGCTCGTACTTGGTAAAGAAACGGTAACAAATATAAGATCGATAGGTTCTGATTCAACAAAAGTCAAGTTCTGCTTCTGTTTTTCTAAGTCGATAAATACTCGAAGAGTACTCCTTTGTTAAGGCGATATAAGAACATCTGCTTTTATACTATCTTCTGGTTTTACTAACGCGATCTACTTGTTTTGACTATCATCACCACAATTAAATTAAGTCTATCAAACTTCACATTTGAGTAAATTATGTTTGAAACAAAATAAAAAATTTTGTTATCTTCAAAATCAAGATTTCTTGTGTTTCTCAACCCAAAAATCTCTCGCAAAATTTATCTCCCCCTCAATATTTAAAATCCATCCCCCTTTAAATTTATAATTAGCTACCTTGTTATATTTTTGGTAGTTTAAAGTTACTAAAGTATAGTAATAACTAACCAAATTTCTTCGTAGCCTATTTTTCGTGTCAGAACACATAGTCTGACTTTAATTAATAAATTGCTTTTCCTTGAGCTTGATCAAGCTGAAATTTTATACTAATAAAATTCTCTACAAGTTTAGTTCACAATGAAAAAATCGGTTTGTCGTTTCGACACTCGAGCAAGGAGTTATGCCATATTTTCCACGGCTGAAAATTCAACTTGCCATATATATGTTAGAAAAATATGAAATTTCAAATTTTAAAGATCAGGATCAATTTAAAATATTCTTTCAAGAACAATCCTCTCTGATACAATTTGATAAAATCAATTGTGGGATAATCGTTGAGCTACGACAATTCGGTTCTTAAAATATTGAACACTGAGAAATTAATTCGAGTGTGATTTACAAACCAAACGGAAGACACTCAAAATAATCTCTCGTATTAAACATTTTGAAAGGCTTTTAAAAGATATATAAGCTGAATGTGTAAAAATATTTTTGGTTGAATCATTTTATCAAACACTTGATATGCAAAATATTAGATATTTGAATAATACAAAATATGCTTCAACAACATATCTTAAAGTCAGCATAAATAATTAAATGTAATAAATAAATAAAATCGAGTGTTTTTATCGATATTCGAAGATTAAAAACTCTTACGTCACCCCTTAGTCCACTTAGGAATCATCTACTTGATGACTTTGAGTTATACATGATAAGTACAAGAATTGCACGTAATTTTTATGATAATCCATTTGAATTATATCAGTTTCGGACATAATTATGCTTGGTATTTGTTGTTTTTGTGTCGTGCAGGAGATGAACAACTATTGGATGGTTGATGGCAATTAGAGGTGTTTTTGATAATGAAATATTGGTGGACAAGCGTGATGCATCGGTTTGGGTGACACCTGCGAGGGTGCTTCAAACACAATATTCTCAATGAGCTGTAATAGCTCGTGTTCTAAGAATGTAAACATCGATGAATTAAATCGAGTTTGGTTTTAAACCAAGCGGAAAATACTCGAAATAATCCTTAGTTAAGAAAGTTAATCAGTTTAAAACTTCTAACTTGTATAAACAGATTAACTGATATAAGGGAGATTCGTTCTTGCATATATCAGTTCAATTATGTTGAAACTGACCTGATAACAGCTCAAACTGATCAAATCAGTTTCAAAACAATAGTTAAAAAGTTAAATACACAATATTTGTTTATAGATGCACGGAAACTTGAATTACTCCTACGTCACCCTTCTAACATCTCGGGTAGGATCCACTAGAAAACATTGATTTATACAAAGGTTTGTACAAAATCACTCAGCTTAGGACTTACCCTACTATCTAACTGAACTCATAATATAGACTGAAGGCAAAACCTTCCAGAAAACACTTGTTTAACGTCTATGTGTCAAAGACTACATACACAATTTTAACGTCTCTATGCAAGACTCACTCATCTATTCAATAAGCTCAAATCTCTGTATATGCGAGTGATTGTGTGTGTGCGTGTGTGAGAACTGATCTATGAATAGAGCGTGACATTATTCTCACACACTGACGGAATTGTGCTTCTAATATAAGCTGATAACACTTTGAATTGTTCCCTCAAATCTGTGTTGATTGCTTCTTGTAAGCTGATGTGCAGTATGCATGCCCTTCTTCTTGTGATCTTCACACTCTTATTTTTCCACACCCTCTTTTATATTGATGATCTTGTTCTGGTATTTATGGAGGGAATGAGACCGTACACCAAGACTCGTTAAATATGTTCGTTGAAATTTGAAAATGTTCCTTGAAATAGGTTTGTACTTTCCGACAGCCATTTTGGAATGTTTTGACTTTAAGCACTATTGCAACGTCTATTATTGTCTTTTGACTGGACAAAAGCTTTTCCTCAATGCGCACAGCTGGATTCCATTTGAATAAGCTTGTCGTGTTCTACAAACTGATTTATTCTTAAATGATGTTCTGAACTGGTCAGTTGAACTGATCTTGAACTGATTTGGTGAAATCAGTTGGCTCGTGTTGAAACATTTCATGTTCACAATCTTACTTGATTTTGATGTTAACAAAACTTTTTATTTTTTTACTAACGAACTTACTTAAGTGTGCAGTTAGCTTAACGTAACTGAAGCTATCGAAGAATGCAAACTGAAAGTACAAACTGATTAATCGAACTGAACCAGTTCCACTGATGAATCGTAAACCAATTCAACTGATTGTCCAGCAGATAGGTAGTTCAACAGAAAACCTTCAGAAGCCTGGCCATCTGATGAAGAGTTCAACTGATGAAGAGCTCTGATGACCAGTTCAACTGAAAGAGTGAAATCAATTCAGCTGACGAGTCAACTGATTTCACCAGCCAAACTGAAGATCAGCTCAGATGACCAGTTCAGAGCATCAGTTAGATCCAATCAGTTGCAGAACACGACAAGCTTATTTAATGGAATCCAACTGTGCACAAAGGTACTAAAGTTATTTTCCAGTAAAAGGACAATAATAGACGTTGCATCAATGTTTAAAACCAAAACGTTACAGAATGGCTTTCGGAAAGTACAGACATATTTCGAGGAACAGATTCAAAATGTAACGGATACAATAATTGAGTCTCACTGTACGATCAAACTTCCCGCCTATAAATAGAAGATGAAGATAAGTGAGAAAAGAAAAGGGCATGAACTAGAGAGAAAAGGAGGGCACACATATTTCATATCAGATTACAAGGAAGCAATCAGCCCAGTCGAGGAAACACTCCAAAGTTATATCAGCTTAGTTTAGAAGCTTTTTTCCCTCAGTTTGTGAGAACACATTACCGTTGTATTCATTGTTCAGTTCTCATACACTCACATACTATCACTCACATATATCAGAGAGGAGAGCTTAAAAGATCAGTTGAGTGAGTCTTTCACAAAGACATTAAACTTGTGTATGTAGTCTTTGACACACAGAAGTTAATAAAGTATTGTCTGGAAGGTGTTTCTTTCAGTCTAGGCTAGGTGTTCAGTTAGGCAGTAGGGTAAGTCCTAATCTGAGTAGGTTTATACACGGTGTTGTATAAATCAAAGTCTTCTAGTGTATCCTACCCGTGGAGGTAGAAGCGGTGACGTAGGAGCAGTTGAAGTCTCCGAACATCTATAAACATATCTTGTGTTATTTCTTTTAACTGCTTGTTTTTGTTCTTAACTGATTTGATCAGTTCAGTTCTGTCCATAACTGAACTAATATAAGCCAGAACTGATCTCATGTAATTTTCAGTTATTCAGTTGCACAAGTTATAAAACTGATTAGCTTTCTTAATGAAGGATAATTTCGAGTATTTTCCGCTTGGTTTAAAACCAAACTCGATCTAATTCATCGGTTTTTAAATGCTTAGAACACGAGCTATTGCAGCTCATTGAAAATATTGTGTTTGAAGCACCCTCAAAGGTTCCTGAACCATTCTACCAGCTCATCAGCTGAACTTATTTCACTGCTTCAGTTGAATTGGTCAGCTAGGCTCTTGATCATTTGAGCTCTTAATCAGCTGGCCGGGCTTCTGAAGATCTGTTGCTGAACCACCTATATGCTGGACAATCAGTTGAACTGGTCTTTGATATGCAACGCCGCAGTGCCAGGAGTGTCGAAGGGAAAGTGCCTAGGTGCTACAACCTAGCGCCGCAACGCCAGGATCACTGAACCACAAGCGCCTAGGCGCTACACCTCAAGCATTGTGGTTCTACCCCTAGACTTCACAAATGGGCAGCACCGCGGCGCTTACATACGCGAAAAATGGAGAATTGGGCTTTATTTGACGGGCTCGAGAGAAGGATAAAAAGAAGAATATGGTTTCAGGGAGAGGGAAACCCTTTTTTGGGGGAAAAAGGTTCATGAGAGACGAGAGCACACGTTGGAGACGAATTGGAACGCGAGGATTGATGTCAACGACGAATCTGGGGACAAAGACGCCACTTCTGATTTGTTATCTAATCTTTCGCCCTTTTTAATTCTTGTGTTGAGATGTCTAAATCTTCAAACATGCTTTGTTTTTTTTTAGATTTCATTATGCAGTAACTTTTCAATTCTAGAGGACGTTGTAGCTTTTTTGACACGATAATTTTGACTTACTTGTTTATATTATTGAATTCCTTTTGATTTAATTGTGTTTCCTAGTTCTTATCGATTTCAATTTACCAGCCGTAAATTGTTTGTTATCTAAATAATTCTACAACTCGGGAGAGGGAATAGAATTATGGATCATTAGGGACACATCGTTAAATGATTATATTGTTCGGAAGGCATATAACTTTAGCGAAGCCTAGGTAAGATCATCGTTTGCGTATATCATTTAAACTTATATTTTTTTTAGGAATTTTTGAGTCTAAGTTTGAATGATACAATTTATTCATTACTTGGGAAAGGGGAATAAAATAATTAAATGTTCCTGGCTATTGAACGAATGGAATTCATGAATATAAAGTCAACCGGGAATAGTTATCGTGGAAACTAAGTGAAATCGCTCCTCTAGATATTTTCTATCATATTTTCTCAATTCGGTTATTCGATTACTATTTATTTACAAGTAATTCCTCTTCAGTAAACCAAACCTTTAATTTATTCTTCTAGATAAAGTCGTGACTATTTTAACTACAAGCACTGATATACTTTTATATATACACTACTCGTGGGAACGATACTTTACTCTCTTATATTAAAACTTGACAACCGTGCGGTTGTGAGCGGAAAATACGCGACAATACAACTCTTTGTACAAACCTATTTCAACTTAAGACTTATCCATTGAAACAAACCCCATTCCCATAGCATTTAAAGTAAAGAAAGAAATAGCATATGCGGAAGCATCACATTAAAAAGGGAAGAAAATTGATACTAAGTGATAGTAAATACCATCTACATAAAAATTTCAAACTTTTAAATTAATCATTCACAAAATATCATTTAACACACAGCCAAAAGCCAACACTAAATTTTTTCCTACATTCATTTGCAACATACAAAATTCTTGACACTTCCAATGTTCAATATACTCTAAAATACAAGTGTTATAACAAACATTCAAAGATTCCCTTTTCTTTAGTCATATGACTTCTTCAGCCTCGGACAATCCATTTCAGTCTTTCTTGTCTCCTGCATCACATGACATTAAATGGAATGAGATATAACTCAGTAAGTAGAAAGCTATCAATAACAAATACATATACATAGGCTTGGCTTGAAACATGGCTATAGCAATGGCAATGAAATTGAATAATACTATCTTTAAATGGAAAATAATATCAAAACAATAAACATGGTATTTCTTAGCATGGATTAAAGAAAGGAAATGACAGTTCTGTAACCTGTGACTTGTGGTAGTATCTCTTTGATATAAATATCAAAACTGTGAGAGATACTTCATAATCATGTGATTGGCCAATGACATGCATGAATTACTATCATTCCTTGGCTTAATCAAAGGAAATCTCATTGAGTCAATAAATCAAACATTTGATAGGCACAAATGTTTATTAGCTCCTTGATCAATGAATCAATAATAATCCTTGAACAATGAATATGTAAAAATATATATATCAAGTATATACCAATGAAAGGAGCTAAGCATCAATAAACATGGCTCATATACATATATTTATCATGTGAGCACAAAGAGAAGTTTCTACTTACAACCCAACAAGCAATTGGTTGTTAGGGTGACCTTGAATGAATTTCTACAACATCATACATAATAATAACCAACAATCATCACCAATATCTATGAAAATCAATAATCTAACTTAACCCTTAAATATTTTAAACCCTTCTAATTTCCAAGAAATACAAAGTGCTTACCTTTGAAATTTAAGGTAGAAGACACTATGAATCAACTATGATTCTTGAACTTGAAGTGGAGAATTGTGGAAGAGAAACTTGAGGGAGGAAGGGTTTGATCGATTAGGGAGAATTGGAAATAAGAATAAACCCCTAGAATGATATAAATAAGTCCTTCACTTCATAAAAATCGCATTCTAAAACCAGTTCTTTGGTGCTGCAGCGCTGCACTGCACGCCCAGCAGCGCTGCTACCTTGCGCTGCGGCGCTTTTCCTGCACCACATGAGCATCACCAACACACCTAAATCCATCACTTTTTCTAACATCCTCTCAAAAACCTCTCAAAAGAATCATAAGTCATAAAATCCTAAAAGCAACTCAAATCATTTAGCACAAATCATAAACGTAATTTATTTGCGGAAAACTAGCATTGGTCATCGGGTTATGTGCACCTTCAGTTAAGCAAGATCAACCATCAAGTCCCTAATTAACATCAATATCATGCTCACCTGCATCGTTCACACCTAGTGAGTCTATTGACTCAGCAAACCTTAACCATGATAACAAGTAGTACATATAAAATTACATGCAACAATGAAAAAACTTTTACTTAAAATAGTTTTTCATGAATATGCTTAAACTTAAAAATTTTCCTTGCATCATATACATTTCCCTTTTCATCATATACATATATATTTTTTTTTTATTGAATTCGAATCGTTAATTGTGAATTTCGTTTCAACTGAAGGTCGATGGATCTATCTACGTGTAACCACAGTATTAGGCGGCGGGGACATCAGCGACATTCTCACCCGTCAACTGAACCTTGGCCTTACATATCATCATATCATGTATATGAAAATACGATCGTCGGGCTCCCTCTGGGGCCTTCTCTCGTAAACGAGCTCCCTCTAATGCCTTTTCCCTCATGATATCTCCAATCATATCATCGTATCATCGTATTAGTCACAATCACTTCACCTCTTTCAACGTTTCATATTTTCATCACTCACAAAAATTCATGCATATATAAATCATTTTTCTTTTAAACCAAGCATGCAACACGTCTTTTAGCGTTAACGTTTAATCATAAAATTTCATAAACATTTAAAATAAACATATTAACATTATCTACATCATTCAGAGCACTACCACAACGTCTACTATTTTTAGGTGTAAAATGACCGTTTTACCCCTAGACTTAGAATTTTTCGTTCTTGACTTTTTCTTACTTTCGTTAACTCTAGACCATCCCAAATAATTATTTAAGCATAAATTAATTTCACATATTTTTATTTAGATTAAATTCGAGGCTTTCAATTTAATTTCCTATTTATTAACTAGTAAAGTGTTAAATTCTCGGATTAATTCAAACCTTGATATTTTAATTCCAAATTTTAAACATAGACTTTTTATGCCTAAATTACCCTCGTGAACCATGAATCGACCCCATGGACCATGGTTCGAATCCCTTAGCAATTATTATCCCAATTCGAACCTTAACTTGTATCCCTCGAGCCACCTCACGATTTACTCGAGCCACACCCGAGCCACCTTGAGCCACCAACCCCTGACCAGACCTCCTAGGGACCCTACTGAACCCTCTGGACTCACCCTAACCCATGCACCTAGCCCCTCGATCAAAACCTAGTCGCGCAAGTTACCATCCTCGACTAGGAGTCTTTTACTCGACTAAGACTCTACTACCCGAGCCATCACCGAGCCCGAACCTTCCTAGGACCATGACTAACCTCCTTAGATTCCCCTTGGCCCAGGCCCCACAGCCCATGAACATAAACGTGCATGGATCATCTCCCTTACGCAGCTGCGGCTAGGAAGAGCCCCAGCCGTGCGCCTCTTCTCCTCCAGCCCTTCCTGCTTCGCTTGGACCTTCTTTGCTCAAGACCAGGACCCTCACGAGCCCATCCATTCACCCTGAAAGAGCCTTGTGCAACCTCCCTTTCTAATACTCCAAAGTCGATCCCCTACCATCCTTTAAACCTTCCAGTCGTGCGTGCCTTGGCTTCTTCTTATCTAGCCCCGAACCGTGACCCTTAAGGCCCATAAAAAAATCTATTTTGCCCCTTTTTACATCCCTAACATGGCAGCCCCCTTGGTGCTATATTACAATAGTTTTGCATTATAAAAACACATGTTCAAGGCATAATATGACCCAAAAACGAAAATAATACACGAATAACATATTTTGCATGCAATCATACTTCAATCAAGTAATATGGTGTGATAGATGAGAAAAAAAGAATTAAGGCATGCCTTGGCGTTTATTAAGCACAAAAACGTCTTGGCAATGCGAGGGACATTGACAGAGAGACGGGGGAGGAGCTTGCTGAATTTTTCTTCAAACCTTGCATAAATTTCCTTCCAATTCGTGTGGTGTGTGTTGCTGATGGAGAAGAAGAGTCTTAGTATTATTTTAGGTTAAGGGACGTGAGTTGTGTGGGGTTTTGGGGAGGGTTTTTGGTTTTTATTTTAATTAAAACTCATGGTGCAAGCTTGGGCCTATTATTTAAGTATAATAGGCCCATAAGCCCATTAGTTATTATTAAAATATTTTGTTTAGGAAAGTTTGTGAAATTATTAGTCGAGTTCTCGAAAAGTTCATATTTTTGTCGAAAATCAAATACCGTTTAAAAATACGACTCGGAGTATAAAAACACCTCATTTTCGAAAATTTCATTTAAAATACACCACACATTAAATAATTAAAAATAATTATTTAATAAAAATATTTTCCCTTATATGGTCTCCAGTCTCTATTTCTCGATCGCGTCTGACCTTTTAAAACACATTTTTATGCATTCTAAAATAAAACTACATTTTAAACATGTAAACATGCCTACCATAATCAATTTATTCCATTAGAATAGTTTAATTAAAATACATAAGAAATTTTATAACTTGCATGCATGTGGTTTACGTGGACCTTCAAATTTTCGGGACGTTACAACAACCACAGCCACATGACTCAAAGTTAACTAGTCAGTCATCATGTTCCAAATTCTAAAGGAGATTATTAAAAATTAGAAGCAATCAGTTGGATTCGCCATCCTCTTGATCAGATTGTTTGAAGACTCGGGAGTCTTACTGAGAAACTCTATAACTTTGCACAAGTTCAAGGCTCTCACTGCACTAAATATCCTTTCGTTCAAGCCTAAAGGACATGCACTGAATATCTCTCATGTTGGGATATTTTTCACCAAGAAGGAAATTGGAGAAGAACTGGCTACTGAAAAGAAACATGTTGAAAAGATGGGAAGCAAGTTAAATGGACCAAGGCAGACGAGGAAACTGATTCTGCAATCTAGTAACTCTGAGGTATTAACTCATTCTCCTCTTCCAAAAAATGCCAGAACTACAAAAACCAGACCAGACGACCTATCAAGGCAGTATATATATATCAGATACAAGTGGTATAGTATACTGAAAACAAGGCTACCGACCATCCGACAGAAAATTTAAAACTGATAGTGGTGGCAGTTCCACCTAGAAAAATCAACAAAAAGAGAAAGCATCTGATATACCATCCAATCTACCAGGTCAGGACTGGTCTCAACCTTATCCACGACCACGAGAAAAGTAAAAGCTAAGGTTGATGAATCTCATGTCTCGAGACCAATATCAGCAATTCAAACTCAAATATACCTGCTGATGGATGATTTAATGATTATTTTGCAGAAAAGATAAAGTTCTTTGATGAATGGGTGGAATTTAGAACAATCATATTTGCAACAAAATTGAAGAAAAAGGATATGCTGAAAAGGAACATAGCACTAGAAAAAGTGTTCTACATCAAGTCAAAATTTTGGTCATAGCTGAAGCTCTTCAACGACGAGAGTATCTTCTAGATCTTCTAAAAATTCAAAATCTGACCACGGTTTGTGTGAGACCCCGAAAATAAAATAATATTGATGGTATTTTTGTAAATAAGTTGAAAAATATTCAATTTATTTTGATGGCATTTTCGTAAATAATTTGAAAAATAATGAATTAAATTTAAAGAATAAAATTTGACATATCTTGGTCATATGAAGTCCTAATGATTTGATATTTGGATATATCGTAGAAAACTCAAAGATGTAGAAGTTTATGTTTTGAGTTTTGAAAAATTTGATCGTTTGACTGGTCCGAAGAGATATACCGATGTTAAAATGTTAAATATTATATTATATTATTATATTAATAATATAATATAATATTTAAAAAAAATAAAAAAAAAGGAGATAAATATGCAAATTACGTTGAACTGAATTCATTCAACATACAGTTTCGATGGAGGAGCTGTGAGAGAGAGGAGATGAAATATTATTTTTATTCTCTTTTCGATCGTGCGACTTATCGGTTTATCCAATCGACGAACCGACTTTAGATCTGGGATAGTTGACACGAGGTCTTCGATTTGAGGTATAAATTTTATATTTTTGGTGATGTTTGAAATTCGTCGATTTTTGGAATAAATCCGATAAATTGTTAAATCATACAAAAATTGAAGATTGTTGAATAGTGTATGATTTTAACGAAGAAAAGATGATTATAGTGATGTTATTTTGAATTATTCTCAATTTATTATAATTAGAGAATTTTAATCATTTGATTGAGATTAAAGAATTATTTGTCGGTTATATATGCGGTAGAATAACTGACAAGAAACTAAGTTTTTAAGTCGGAATTGAATTATGATATGATTTTGGTTTGATATGAATTTTTGAAGTTTCAAATGATATTTGAAACTCACATTAATGATTTTGGATTATGTTATTGATTGGAGTGAGTATGTTATTGATGTAGATAAAGTATTATACCGATATCTTCAGGCTACATCAATTGGAAACGAAGAATTGAGGTATGTTGCGACCGGGTAACATACGATAGGTATCTGTATTATATGATATATGTCGGCTTGATTGGATTGATTGGAATGGGATTATGTGTCTATATGCCTTATTTGTTGATTGATGTGGCATACATGACTGTAAAGGCCCGAAAATTCTTGCTTTGAAAATTTGCGGAAAATTAAAAATTTTCTTTTATAATAAATGGAATGCCTCAACCATAAAATCAACTGATGAATCAAGTTCAATGTTTTAAAAAATATAGCAGCGGAAGAAAATAAAGTTTGCCGAAAATAACAATTTAAAAATATTCAACAGCTGATAAAATGTATGAGCATAAAAAAATGGCAAGTGCTGAAACTGAGGTCCTCAGGTGCCACTACTGCCGACCCAAGCTGGCTCACTGGTCCCCGCCCTCGGCCCTGGCCTCATCAGTACCTACAACAATCAAGTCTAGTGAGCCTAAAGACTCAGCATGCAAATATCGTAGGTAACGAGTAAATACTGAAGTAAAATGTGCATGGGATAAAATATCATGTCATGAGGCATACTGAAAATAACTTGTACTGAGCAATTATAATACGTGCATAACTGAATTGAAATCATAGTAAAAATGTTTGCTCCTTGGAGCCCTGTACTGAAATAACTGGTAAAAATTTTCTGTTGAGATTATGGTCTACGCCTGTGGCCCCTGCACTGAACTGAACTGATCGGTAACTGGCTACCGGGGAGTATCAAACTGAACTGAGCTGACCGGTCACTGGCGACCGGGTGGTACCAAACTGAACTGATCGGTCACTGGCGACCGTATAAAATAATGCTCCCATAATAGTGAATTGACCACAAGCCATATCGCATAAATCTCAAAAATAAGTATTTTCTATTTTCATGCACGTAATATAATTAAATGGCATAATGAAAATATCCTGTATATTTTACCAACTGGATTGGATCGCTCCCAGGCTCGCTGCAACCTAAATATGCCATGAAAATATGCAATAGCTTAAACTTGACCAAACTATGCAATTAAGTTTGAAAATGCGACAATTACGTCTAACGACTTCGTATTTAATCATGACTCCGAACCAACCCGAACCGACACTGAACCGACGTATAGTCATGATTAAAATAAGCTTAAAATTATGAACTAATGCTCCTAAAATGATGAGGGTCGAAATCTAGGTGAAATGGAGGCCAAAACAAGAAACGCTCTTTCGAGAGTCAATTTGGCACATCGCACCGTAAATTCTCGTACGACCTCAAAAATGATCCGAATCACAAACGGTAAAAAACACGACCTTCCTAACTCAATGAGGCACTGTCCAGTCCAAGTCCATAGGCTAAAAGCCGACCGAGAACTCGAACGAGCCTCCGAACCGACACAGCAACTTGCTGTAAATTCCAGCAGCCGCAACTTTGCTTTCATCGCGTCGTTTGCGAGACTTTTGGCCATTGGGGCTTGAACCACCGACCATAGCCTCTTAACAACATCCCAAGGAATGATTTGAACCATGGCTAAGGGCCCTAGGCCAGCCACAATTTGCCTCATTCCAGCAACCAACCGAAAGTTCTTACCGAGAAACAATTCTGCACGTCGGGGCATTGTCCTTGTTTTGTTGTCACCGATCGTTCCAGTGGCCATTTGATTGACCACGGCATGATCTAGACATCTAGGGGAATGGTATGAACCGTGGCTAAGGGCTATAGGCCAAACCAGATCCACACCATTCCACCAAAAACCGAAACAACACAAGTTGAAAAAAAAAAAGGAACCGAAAGTGGGGAGGGTCTGTTCTGGTGTTTTATTTTAAAACCGATCCACCATGGGGTTTCAGGGAGAGGGCAACCCTTTTTTTTGAGAGAAAGAACATGAGAGACGAGAGCACAAGTTGGAGACGAATTGGAACGTGAGGATTGATCTCAACGACGAATCTGGGGGCAAAGACGCCACTTCTGATTTTTTATCTAATCTTTCGCCCTTTTTAATTCTTGTGTTGAGATGTCTAAATCTTCAAACATGCTTTGTTTTTTTTAGATTTCATTATGCACTAACTTTTCAATTCTAGAGGACGATGTAGCTTTGTTGACACGATAATTTTGACTTACTTGTTTATGTTATTGAATTTCTTTTGGTTTAATTGTGTTTCCTAGTTCTTATCGATTTCAATTTACCAGCTTGTTATCTAAATAATTCTACAACTCGGGAGAGGGACTAGAATTATGGATCATTAGGGACACATCGTTAAATGATTATATTGTTCGGAAGGCATATAACTTTAGCGAGGCCTAGATAAGATCATCGTTTGCATATATCATTTAAACTTATATTTTTTTTTGGAATTTTTGAGTCTAAGTTTGAATTATACAATTTATTCATCACTTGGGAAATGAGAATAAAATAATTAAATGTTCTTGGCTATTGAACGAATGGAATTCATGAATATAAAATCAACCGGGAATAGTTATCGTGGAAACTAAGTGAAATCGCTCCTCTAGATATTTTCTATCAATGATATTTTCTCAATTCGGTTTTTCGATTACTATTTATTTACAAGTAATTCGTTTTCAGTAAACCAAACCTTTAATTTATTCTTCTAGATAAAGTCGTGACTATTTTAACTACAAGCACTGATATACTTTTATATATATACTCCTCGTGGGAACGATACTTTACTCTCTTCTATTAAAAATTGACAACCGTGCGGTTGTGAGCGGAAAATATACGACAATACAACTTTTTGTACAAACCCATTTCAACTTAAGACTTATCTATTGAAACAAACCCCATTCCCATAGAATTTAAAGCAAAGAAAGAAATAGCATATGCGGAAGCATTACATTAAAGAGGGACAAAACTTGATACCAAGTGATAGTAAATACCATCTACATAAAAATTTCAAACTTTTAACTTAATCATTCACAAAATATCATTCAACACACAGCCAAAAGCCAACACTAAATTTTTCCCGACATTCATTTGCAACATACAAAATTCTTGACACTTCCAATGTTCAATATACTCTAAAATACAAGTGTTATAACAAACATTCAAAGATTTCCTTTTCTTTAGTCATATGACTTCTTCAGCCTCGGACAATCCATTTCAGTCTTTCTTGTCACCTGCATCACATGACATTAACTAGAATGAGATATAACTCAGTAAGTAGAAAGCTATCAATAACAACTACATATACATAGGCTTGACTTGAAACATGGCTATAGCAATGGCAATGAAATTGAATAATACTATCTTCAAATGGACAATAATATCAAAACAATAAAGATAGTATTTCTTAGCATGGATTAAAGAAAGAAAATGACAGTTCTGTGACCTGTGACCTGTGATTGTATCTCTTTGATATAAATATAAAAAATGTGAGAGGTACTTCATAATCACGTGATTGGCCAATGACATGCATGAATTACTATCATTCATTGGCTTTAATCAAAGGAAATCTCATTGAGGCAATAAATCAAACACTTGATAGGCACAAATGTTTATTAGCTCCTTGATCAATGAATTCAATAATAATCCTTGAACAATAAATATGTAACAATATTTATATCAAGTATAAACAAATGAAAGGAGCTAATCATCAATAAACATAGCTCATATACATATATTTATCATGTGAGCACAAGGAGAAGTTTCTACTTACAACCCAACAAGCAATTGGTTGTTAGGGTGACCTTGAATGAATTCCTACAACATCATACATAATAATAACCAACAATCATCACCAATATCTATGAAAATCAATAATCTAATTTAACCCTTTAATATTTTAAACCCTTCTAATTTCCAAGAAATACAAAAAGCTTACCTTTGAAATTAAAGATAGAAGACACTAGGAATCAACTATGATTCTTGAACTTGAAGTGAAGAATTGTGGAAGAGAAACTTGAGGGAGGAAGGGTTTGATCGATTAGGGGGAATTGGAAATAAGAATAAGCCCCTAGAATGTTATAAATAAGTCCATCACTTCATAAAAATCGCATTTTAAAACCACACTTTTGGCACGTCTAGCGCCGCGGCGCCCCGGCGCCTGCGCTTCGCGCATGGCAGAGCCAGGGCTTTGACCCTGGTAGCGCTGTGGCATTGCTTCCTTGCCCTGCGGCGCTGCTCCTGCACCAGATGAGCATCACCAACACACCTAAATCCATCACTTTCCAATCCTATACAATACCAATGAACAAAACATCCATATACATCCTTTAATCATCCATCAAGACATCACATCAACAACTCATCCTTTTTCATAATCCATAACAACTATGTAATATACCATTGACAACAATAAACATACTAAAACCATGTCAATAAACATAACCATATCCCATATTCTCACCCATTAAACCATATAAAATGTTCAAAACCATAATAAACCATAAATATTATCATCTTAAAAGGTTGGGCTATTACAATCTCCCCTCCTTATAAAAATTTCGTCTTCGAAATTTGCTTACCATTGAATAAAATCGGATAACGATGCTTTATCTCCTCTTCCGGTTCCTACGTGGCCTCTTCAATCATATGATTCTTCCATAAAACTTTTACAAGTCCAATTTCTTTATTTCTTAACACTTTTACCTTGCGATCAAGAATTTGAATCGGCATTTCTTCGTAGATTAGGTTAGGTAGAAGGTCCAATGATCCGTGCCGAAGAACATGAAATGGATTGGGAAGATATTTACGTAACATAGAAACATGAAAGACGTTATGAACTCGATCCAAGTCTGGTGGTAATGCAAGACGATAAGCTCGGTCTCCAATTTAGTCAAGAATCTCGAATGGCCCAATGTATTTAGGATTTAATTTACCTTTCTTGCCAAATCGCATAACTCCCTAGAGATAAGCTATCTTAATAAATGCATGATAACCAACCTCGAATGCTAAAGGTCGTCGTCGAACATCGGCATAACTCTTCTGTCGAGACTGAGTGGTTCTCATTCTTTCTTGGATCACTTCCACAACATCTGCTGTTTGTTGAACCAGTTCTAGGCCCAACATCTTCCTTTCACCTACTTCTTCCCAATACAAAGGGGATCGGCACTTTCTTCCATATAAAGCCTCGTAGGGTGCCATGCCGATTGAAGACTGGTAGCTGTTATTATACGTGAATTCTACTAAAGGCAACTTAGAATCCCAACTTCCTAGAAAATCAATTGTGCAAGCTCGTAACATATCTTCAAGAATTTGGATTACCCTTTCGGATTGCCCGTCGCTTTGAGGATGATATGCTGTGATAAAGGCCAACTTGGTGCCTAAGGCTCTGTGCAAACTCTTCCAGAATTCAGAAGTAAACCTTGGTTCACGATCAGAGACAATTGACACAAGGATTCCATGAAGTCTGACAATCTCAACCACATAGACTTCAGTATACTGGTTTATTGTAAATGTTGTCTTGACCGAAGAAAATGAGTCGACTTGGTTAACCTGTCAACAATCACCCATATGGAGTTGTAACCCATTGGTGTTCTTGGAAGTCCCGTTACGAAGTCCATGGTTATGTGTTCCCACTTCCATTGAGGTATTGGGAGAGATAGCAATGTCCCAGCAGGTCGTTGATTCTCAATCTTAACCTGCTGACAGGTTAGACATTCAGAAATACATAACATAATATCTTTCTTCATACTTGGCCACCAATAAAGACGTCGAAGATCTTAATACAATTTTGTACTGCAAGGATGAACTGAATAAGGCGCTGAATGAGCTTCAATAAGAACATCTTTACGAATATCATCCCCTACAGGAACACAAATTATACCTCGAAAGGTCAATAACCCATTACTATTCAAACCGAACTCAGAAACTCCTGTCAGATCACTTTTATTCTTCAACTCTAATAACTGAAGATCCAATTTTTGTTCCTTTAAAATTCGATCAATCAAAGTACAGTGAAGAACTAATGCGGATAACTGATTTACTGTACCTAGAGATACCAAAGTTATTTCGTTCCTTTGCAGATCGAGTAACAACGGTTTTTGAATCATGGAATACAATAAATAACTTGATTTACGGCTTAAAGCATCCGCAAAGACATTAGCTTTTCCAGGATGATAGCTAATGGTGCAATCATAGTCTTTTACCAGTTCCAACCACCTTCGTTTCCTCATATTCAATTCTTTCTGCGAAAATAAATAACTCAAACTTTTATGATCTGTAAAAATTTCACATTTCTCACCGTATAAATAGTGCCTCACAATCTTTAAGGTGAATACCACAGCCGCCAACTCCAAATCATGCGTGGGATAATTCTTCTCGTATTGTTTTAGCTACCGAGAAGCATAAGCAATCACTTTCCCACGTTGCATCAACACAGCACCTAACCCATGCGTTGAAGCATCTGTATATACAACAAAATCCTCAGTACCACAAGGAAGTACTAATACAAGGACAGAGGTTAACTTATCTTTCAAAATTTTGGAATGCTTGTTGGCATTCTATGGTCCATTCAAATTTGTTAGCCTTTCGTATCAAGCTCGTCAATGGCAATGCTATTTTTGAGAAGTCCGCAATGAATCGTCTGTAATACCATGCCAAATCAAAAAAACTCCGTACCTCTAAAACTGTCTTTGGAATGGACCATTGTTTAATAGATTCAATTTTGGATAAATCGACTGCTATTCCTTCTTCTGACACGATATGGCTCAAAAACGCCACTTGCTCTAACCAGAACTCACATT
Source organism: Primulina tabacum (assembly GCF_025594145.1). NCBI lineage: Eukaryota > Viridiplantae > Streptophyta > Magnoliopsida > Lamiales > Gesneriaceae > Primulina > Primulina tabacum. Next base: position 10,879,629 of record NC_134566.1, read on the forward strand.
TCTTTAATTTCGCATATAATTGCTTCTCCTTCAATGTTTGTAACACGATCCTCAAATGCTCACTATGAAGTTCTCGCGTCTTAGAGTAAATCAAAATGTCCTCAATAAATACAATCACAAAAGTATCCAAATATGGCTTAAAGACACGATTCATCAAATCCATAAACACTGAAGGAGCATTGGTTAATCCAAACGACATCACAAAAAATTCATAATGGCCATACCTCGTTCTAAAAGCAGTCTTGGGTATGTCTCCGTTTTTACCTTCAATTGATGATATCCGGATCGAAAATCGATTTTCGAAAATACGATAGCCCCTTGCAATTGATCAAAAAGATCGTCGATCCGAGGTAAATGATATTTATTTTTAATAGTTACCTTATTAAGTTCTCGATAATCAATGCATAACCTCAACGACCCATCTTTCTTTTTCACGAACAAAACCGGAGCTCTCCATGGCAAGGAACTAGGATTGATAAAACCTTTATCTAATAACTCCTGAAATTGATTCTTCAATTCCTTCATCTCAGTTGGAGCCATTCTATACGGAGCTTTAGAAATTGGAGCTGTACCTGGACTCAATTCAATAACAAACTCTACCTTCGATCAGTAGGTAAGCCAGGCACATCATCAGAAAATATATCAGGATATTCCTGAACCACTTCAATATTCTGTAATTGCACATTATTTCCCTATTCACATCCGATACTAAGGCCAGAAAACTAGTACATCCCTTATTCAACAATTTAATAGCTTGCAAGCAAGAAATAATGGGAGTACTTATCGATGATCCTAGACCAACAATTTCATTATTCTCATGGTCATCAATTAAAAAATTCACTGTCTTTTTCACACAATCAATTACTGCACGATTAGCAGATAACCAATCCATTCCCAATATAACATCAAAAGCAACCATCGAAATCACAATAAAGTCAGCATACAATAATCTCGAATCTATCTGTGCCGGATATGCCTTAAGGATACTAGTAGGACAAATTTCATCACCAGAGGGCAACATAATATTGAAATGTAAAGGCATGACAGTAGGCTCGCGAACTAAAGAGTGCATAAATACTTCAGACATAAAAGAATGAGTTGCTCCAGTATCAATCAACGTAAGTGCTTTGTAACATACCGTATTTTTAACTACTTAAAATTTTCGGAAAAATAAAAATTTTCTTGATTATAAAATAACTCTCAATTTTGATTTAAAATAAACTGTACGTCTCCAAAAGTGGTTGCAACCAAATATCTAAAAATAAATTCACCAAAAGCATCTGATTAAAATCTCATAACCAGTAACATAAATCAATGTATTTTGATCATTTCAAAAAGACTTAAAACATGGCGGTCCTCGGGTTTAGACTCCCGCTCAGTCCAAGCCAGCTTCTTGGTCCCCACCCTAGTCTCCTCCAAGTCATCCTCACCTACATCGATCAAGTCTAGTGAGTCTAAAGACTCAACACGTATAAACTGGAAGTAACGAGTAATACTTAATAAAATCACGTGCAGCTTTAAAATAGAACATATATATGGGAACTTGAACTAGCATAAATAAACTTGAACATACGTACACACATACATAGACGTGCCATAACATGAAACTTTTCTTAAACGTGCTTGCATACTTGTACATATTTGAACATACTTAAACTTCATCATTTTGCGTAGAGGCATGTTTCAAAGCAAGTGAACCATAACATAAATCCTCATATCAAACTAAACCACAATACTGGGCTGACAGGGACGAATCCACTGCCACATACATGAGATCCCCGTTCATGCTTTAACGGGTGGATTGGTCCCCGTTCATGCTTTAACGCTTTCCAATCCTTATCTAAACCCGTTCATGATTTAACGGGGTGGATTGTCACTGGTCATGCTTTACCGCTTTCCAATCCCATACATAATTTGGTCACAAGACATCTAGCGTACCTCAAAAACATTAAAATATTTTCTTTGCACGTCGAATATATTTACTTGGCGTTGAGGGATTCGTTGGATCTCGCTTGGGGCCGCTGCTGAACATACTAACATAAACTCAAATACTTAGTTGCATAACTTAGACGCAGGTATTCGTACTCTCCCGAATGCAAGTGCAAGCGTTGCTGCTGTATTTTTGTGACAGCAAGTTGTGCTTCGGTTCAGAGGCTCGTTTGAGTTCTTGGTTGGCTTTTAGCCTATGGTATTGGGCTGGACAGTACCTCATTGAGTTAGAAAGGTCATGTTTTTGACCGTTTGTGATTTGGTTAAGTTTAGAGGTCGTACAAGAATTTACGGTGCAATGTGCCAAAGTGACTCTCGAAAGATCGTTTCGCGTGTTTGGCCTCCATTCACCAAATTTCGAGTACTGAAATTTTAGGAGCATTATTTCGTCATTTAGGTGTATTTTAATCATGACTAAATGATGGTTTGATGTTGGTTCGGGTTGGTACGGAGTCATGGTTAGAATTTGAGTGTTGGTCTAGTTGGCCCCATTTTTGGGTTCAATGACTAAATTATTTTCTAGGAAAAATCATTTGCATATTTTTCATTATAGAATTAGGTCGCAGCGAGCCTGGGAATGTTCTAACCCATTCGATAAAATAATACAGGATATTTAATTATATTACGTGCATAAAAATATAAAATGTTCATTTTTGAAATATATGCGATATTTCTTGTGGCCGCCTCATGTTCATGGGATTGCAACTTATCATGAGATTATTACTTCATCCGGTAGTCACTTACCGGTTCAGTTCATGTTCATGTACTGGTACGGATATCCAGTCCAAGGGCTGTGATGATCTCTACCGCCCAGTATATTGTGGTTTAGTCTGATCAGACGATTCATTTCACGTTATGGGCCACTAGCGTAGAACATATTCTCAACAGAAAATTATTATATGATATTTCATGACAGGGCTCTATCGAGCAACATTTCGCTTATGATTTTCAGTTCAGTTATGCATGCATTTATAATTACTCACGACAAGATATTTTCACGTTATGCTGTACGACATGATATCTTTACACGGCATGAAATTTTATGATATATTTACTTGTAATCTACGATATATGCATGCTGAGTCTTTAAACTTACTAGACTTGATTGTTGTAGGTACTGATGATGTTGAGACTGAGGGCGGGGACCAGTAAGCCATCTTGGGTCGGTAGTAGTAGGAACCCGAGGACCTCATGCTTCAGTTCATTTACCATTTTTATGATCAAACATTTTTATCGCGATTGCTTATTTTAAATTTGTTGTTTCAAAACAGACATTTACTTCCGCAGCTATGTTGAACATTAAACCTTTTATCAGTTTAATTTATGAATGAGGCATATTACTTATTTTAAAAGAAAATTTTAAATTTTTTCGCAATTTTTCAAATACGAATTTCGGGCCTCTACAGCTGGTATCAGAGCCTATGTTCTTGTAAAGGGTTGTACTACTACTGACCTCGAGAAGCTCACAAAGTCACGTCTTCGGTCTGTAAGTTTTACGTTTACGCATTTTTTCTACAACATGAAATATTTTAACAGCGTGTTTTCATGAAATATTTTACGTTCAGATTTTGATTACGCAGTACTTATTTTAATTTAAAGAAATAATAGAGATTATGCATGTTTGTTACGTATGGGTTATGTATGGAACAGTATGCCCTCTAGACGCATTCTTGAGCGTACAAGAGATGATGAGCCTCCCCAGGAGGACAGGGAGGATCAGAGGCAGGAGAGGAACGGACCTCCACCCCTTCCACCTGACATGAATGCCTAGATGCTAGCTGGGATGACTCAGTTCTTCGCACAATTTGCGGGGAACAATGCTGTGGCAGCCAGGCCGACAGGGCCCGAGGCTACTTATGAGAGGTTTATGAAGATGCGGCCGAAGAAGTTTTCAGAGACGACTAGATCCCATGATTGCCGAGGGCTGGATTAAGTCCCTCGAGGTTATCTTCGAGTTCATGGAGATTGGAAATGCGGACCAAGTTCATTGTGCCACCTATCTATTCGGAGGAGATGCCCGCCTATGGTGGGAAGGAGCATCTGTAGCCTTGAACTTGGCTACTCTGAGCTGGAAGCGGTTCACGGAGGTATTTTACTCCAAATATTTTACTGACGAGGTGCGTGCCAGGTTGACCAGGGAGTTCATGACCCTGAGGCAGGGAGACTTGACCGTTACGGAGTTCATTCGTAAGTTTGAGAGGGGTTGCCATTTTGTACCCCTGATTGCCAACGATGTCGGAGCAAAGCTGAGACTCTTTTTGGATGGTGTACGGCCGGTCTTGCGCCGTGATGTTAGAGTGGCTGGCCCTAATACTTATGATGTTGCCGTCTTCAGAGCTCTAGCTGCAGAGCAGGATCAGCAGGATATAGAGAGAGACCACCAGGGCAAGCGCCCAGTCCAGATGCCACACCGTCCTCCTCCTCAGCAGCAGCATCAGAACAAGATGCCTTTCCATGACACACCCAAGAATTGAGGACAGCGGCAGCAGCAGTAGGGACGTGCAGTCCCAAGGACCTTTGAGCATCCAGTCTGTCCTAAGTGCACACGCCGCCATCCTGGAGCATGTATGTATGGCTCAAGGAAGTGTTATAAGTGTGGTAGTCCCGACCACTTGCTGCAGCAGTGCCCTCGTGGGAATCTGCATACCCAAGGCAGAGTTTTTGCCCTTCATGCGACAGAGACGAACGCGGAGACCATGCTTATGACAAGTATTTTACAACTTTAAGTTAAAAATTGAAATTCATTGTTTTGGAAATCTGGATTAAGATTTTGAACATAGAATTGATGATAGGATTGCATGCTCTAATCAGTGTTATTTTCGTGAATAAACCACCAAAAGGGTGACTTAGTCACGTCTTAGACATGCTAGGGAAGCGATCTAACTATGGCTACGGGCCTTGTGGCAGCCATGATCAGATTCAATCCCTTGACAGAAAAATCTGAAATTTCGAAGCACAAAATGGCAGTGGAGGAATGCTGCTGTCATTTTCGGTTCCATCATGCATGGGGCTGATTTGAATGGACCAACATGGTCCTAATGCACCCTATTACGTGTCTAGATGTCGCCTTGGGAGCCTAGAGTCGAACCATCCAACTGAAACCACTAAACAAGAGGAAACGTGAAGCTTGCCAAGGAAAATAAAAAAAATCTGCACCATGGTTTCGAAAATATTTGGACACGCATCTCGATTTTTCTTGATAAAACATGATCACATACTGAAAAATAATTGCTAATATGACTTTATTGAGGTTTGAAAGAATCTAGACATGCCTTGGTTATCGTTAGAAATAAAAACGAAAAGAATACGACGACTCGGCGCGGAGGAGGTGGAGCGCTACTTTCCTTTTCTACCTTTCTTCTTACTCGATTTTTCTCTCCTATCTCCCACTGAATTCTCACGGTTTTTCCACTCTGAAATACTCTCTAATTTGGTGATGGGGGAGGGGAAAGGGTGGTTAAGAGAGTGAGGGAAATGGTTGCAAGATATAGGGAACAAATCAAGACCAAGTCTCCACCTTTTGAATTATGAATTCTAGTTTGATATCAAATAATTTGTTGGTGCATGTTGGGGTGAGGTGGCCGATCCATTACCATCTAGACTAGGTGAGGATAAGGTTTATCATTAATTAAATGGTGCTCCCAAAAATAAAAGAATTATCCTACTAATTAAATACAAAGAAAGGGTCAAATGTGTTGGGTTGGCAAGGGATAATTTAGCAACTAAGGGGGGCCGAAAATTCACTAATAAATGGAGGGGAAATGTTGATTATCTAGTAAATTAATAACCCTTAAAAGCCTCACTAATCCTTTAAATAACTCAGTGAACTAACCCCTTAATTAAGGAACTCAAATGAATTTATTTCTTAATCACCTCAAGTAATTAAATTAAATCCTCAAAACATCTTTTTTAACTTAAATGAACTTACTTGCTAGCTAAATTAACTTCTGGAAATATTTCTCGAATCTTAAATTCTATCTCAAAACTCCAACTCCAGTCCGGCCTCACTGAAATAACTGAAAAATCAAACTACTGCATGAAATAAGAAAATAATTAACTTCAAAGAAATGCCTTAAAATAATCATGCAATGAAGTCAATTTAATTTTAAAAAAATCTAGAATTTTTCATGGCTTATACGTAGACTGATTTACGGGTTCTACAGTCCTTCCTCCCTTAAAAGAAATTTCGTCCTCGAAATTAGAACTCATCGAATAACTCAGGGTATCGACTTCTCATCTCCGGCTCAGACTCGCACGTAGCTTCCTCCTCTGAATGGTTGAGCCATTTGACTTTGACTCGCTTAACCAACTTGTTCCGAAGTTTCTTCTCCTGCCGGTCTAGGATCTGCACTGGTCTCTCCTCATAAGACAGGTTCGGGGTAAGCTGCAACGGCTCAAAGTTCAGCACATGCGAAGGATTCGCCATGTACTTTCTCAACATGGAGACGTGGAACACATTGTGTACTCCGGCCAGATTCGGCAGAAGAGCAACACGATAAGCTAGCGTCCCAACTCTGTCAAGGATCTCAAATGGTCCAATAAATCTCGGACTGAGCTTCCCTTTCTTCCCAAATCTCATGACACCCTTCATAGGTGCCACTTTCACAAATACATGATCGCCCACTGCAAACTCCAAATCTTTCCTCCGCTGATCGGCATAACTCTTCTGTCGACTCTGAGCAGTCCTCATTCTATCACGGATCTTGACTACTACATCTGCTGCCTGCTGAAAAATCTCTGGACCCAACTCTGCTCTCTCTCCTACTTCATCCCAATGGACAGGAGATCTGCACTTGCGGCCATACAGTGCTTCATACGGAGCCATACCAATAGAAGACTAGAAGCTGTTGTTATAGGTGAACTCAACCAATGGTAAGTTCGACTCCCAACTCCCTGAGAAATCAATGACTCAAGCGCGAAGAAGATCCTCCAAAATCTGAATAACTCGCTCCGACTGCCCATCTGTCTGCGGATGGAAAGCTGTGCTAAACAGCAACTTCGTACCCAAAGTCGAATGCAAACTCTTCCAAAATGAGGAAGTAAATCTGGGATCTCTGTCAGATATGATCGAAACTGGAATACCATGGAGTCGGACTATCTCTCGGATATGCAGCTCTGCATACTGAACCATGGTGAAATTCGTCTTAATAGGCAAGAAGTGCGCTGATTTGGTAAGACGATCTACAATCACCCAGATAGCATTCGATCCTCTGGCTGACCTCGGCAATCCGGTCACAAAGTCCATGGTAACATTCTCCCACTTCCACTCGGGAATAGGGAGAGGCTTGAGCAAACCTGCTGGTCTCTGATGCTTGGCCTTCACTAACTGGCAGGTCAGACACTCGGACACAAAACGTCTGATGTCCTTCTTCATACCAGGCCACCAATACAATAGCTGCAGATCCTTGTACATCTTCGTACTCCCTGGATGAATAGTGTACGGCGATGTATGGGCTTCTGATAAGATATCTGCTCGGATAGAATCACTGCTAGGAACCCATATCCTGTCTTGGTATCTCACAATACCATCACTGACTGAATACAAGACACTACCCTTGGCTTCATCTCTCTTCTTCCATTGTGCCAATTGCTCATCTGCTGACTGACCACTGCGAATACGGTCCAAAAGGGAAGACTGAATGGTCAAGGTAGATAGACGAGGAACTCTACCTCGAGGATAAGTCTCGAGATCAAACCTCTGTATCTCAAACTGAAGAGGTTTCTGAATCGTCAAATGAGCCATCACTGCGACTTTTCTGCTCAATGCATCCGCAACTACATTAGCTTTACCCGGGTGGTAGCTAATGTCACAATCGTAGTCTTTCACAAGCTCCAACCAACGCCTCTGACGCATGTTCAGCTCCTTCTGCGTAAAGAAATACTTGAGGCTCTTGTGGTTGGTAAAGATCTGGCATTTCTCTCCATACAGATAGTGCCTCCAAATCTTCAAGGCAAAAACTACGGCCGCCAATTCTAGATCATGGGTAGGGTAGTTCTTCTCATGGATTTTCAGCTGTCGAGAAGCATAAGCTATCACTCTCCCATGCTGCATCAAAACTGCAACTAAACCGAGCTTCGAAGCATCGGTATACAGTACAAACTCACCGGACCCTGACGGCACGGCCAAAACTGGTGCTGAGATAAGAGCTTGCTTCAAAGTATCGAAGCTCTTCTGACACTCCTCGCTCCAAAAGAATTTCACAATCTTCTTGGTCAGTGCTGTGAGTGGAACGGCGATAGAGGAGAATCCCTGGATGAACTTCCTGTAATATCCTGCCAGCCTAAGAAAACTGCGGATCTCGGATGCATTCTGAGGCACAACCCAATCTCTGACTGCTGCAACTTTTGCTGGGTCTACCTCAATACCACTGCTAGAAACGATGTGGCCTAAGAACACCACCTTCTCTAACTAGAATTCGCATTTACTGCAAACAATTTGTGCTTCTGCAATGTCTGCAACACTGTGGTCAGATGTCTGCTGTGCTCCTCCCGACTCTTGGAGTAGACGAGAATGTCATCTATGAACACTATCACAAACTGGTCGAGGTATGGCTGAAATACGCGATTCATGAGATCCATGAAGATCGCTGGTGCATTCGTCAGTCCGAACGGCATCACAAGGAACTCGTAGTGGCCATAACGAGTCCTAAAAGTAGTCTTGGTAACATCAGCATCTCTCACCCTCAACTGGGGATAACTAGAGCGCAGATCAATCTTGGAGAAAATCGAAGCTCCCTGCAACTGGTCAAACAGATCCTCAATCCTCGGAAGTGGGTATTTATTCTTCACTGTAACCCTGTTCAACTCCCGATAGTCAATGCAAAGACTCATCGAGCCATCCTTCTTCTTAACAAACAAGACTGGCGCGCCCCATGGTGAAAAGCTCGGGCGAATGAACTCCTTGTCGAGAAGTTCCTGAATCTGCTTCTTAAGCTCTGCCATCTCTGTCGGTGCTAGTCGGTACGGCGCTTTGGATATCGGAGCCGTACCTGGAATAAGCTCAATGGAAAACTCCACCTCTCTCTCGGGTGGCATACCAGAGATGTCTTCGGGAAAAACGTCTAAGAAATCTCTGACAATCGGAACATATGAGGCTGACTGGCTGGGTTCCTCGGGGACAGATAAAAAGTTCGCTAGAAATGCCCGACACCCTCTATGCATGAGCTTCCTGGCCTGAACATAAGGAATAATGCGCGGTAAAGGAAAGTACATGTCCGGCTAAAATAAGAACTGCTCCATTCCAGGCGGTCGGACAAGAACAGATCTCCGCTGGAAGTCTATCAACACTCTGTTCCTCAATAGCCAGTCCATCCCTAGGATAATGTCAAATTCCGGCATCGGTAGCACAATCAGATGCGCATAAACAAGATTACCGTGCAGCTCAAGGTCTATATCTCGTATAACATTGGTAGCTGCCATCTCCTCGCCTGACGGCAACACTACTGAAAAGGCTGTATCTAGCCCAATGGTCTGGATCTTGAGAAAGTTTGCAAAGACCTCCGAAATAAACGAGTGAGTGGCCCCTGAATCTATCAAGGCCTTGGTAGCGGAACCAGATATAAAAATTCTCCCTGAAAGAGCGGAGCTCTAAGTTGAATCCAGTAGTTACAATAACTAAACTTATAGACATGCAATGGTCAAAGTTCTTCTAACTTAAATCCCAAAAATACTACTGAGTAGAGCATGCAATCCTATCACAGTTCTAAGTTCAATCTTAATCCTTATTCCCAAAACACGAAATTCAAATAATAACTTAAAGCTTAAAGGTACCTGTCAACAACATAGTCTCCGGGTTGGTTTCCGCGGCATGGAGAGCAAAAACTCTGCCTTGGGTAGGCAGATTCCTCTGAGGGCACTGCAGCAACATGTGGTCTGGACTGCCACAATTAAAACACTTTCCTGAGCCAGACATACACGCTCCAGGATGGCAGCGTGAGCACCTGGGACAGACTGGGTGCTCATAAGTCCTCGGGGCTGGGCGTCCCCGCTGCTGCTGCTGCTGCTGCTGGCCTCTGTTTCTAGGCGGTCCGTGAAAAGGCCTCTTGTTCTGCTGCTGATCCTGATGAGGAGGAGGGCGGTGTGGTACCTGGACTGGGCGCTTGCCCTGGCGATCCCTCTCGATATCCCGCAGATCCTGCTCTGCGGCTAGGGCCTTGGAGACATCAATCTCATATGTAGCAGGGTCAGACACCCTAACATCCAGGCGCAAGATCGGCCGTAGACCCACCAGGAAATGCATCAACTTGGCTTTGGCATCATTCGCGATCAGGGGCACAAAATGACAGCCCCTCTCGAACTTACAGATGAACTCTGTAACCGTCATGTCTCCCTGTCTCAGGCTCATGAACTCAGTGGTCAACCTGGTGCGCACTTCCTCGGTAAAATATTTGGAGTAGAAAACCTCCGTGAAGCGTGTCCATGACAGTGTAGCCAAGGTCAGGGCTACCGACGTTCCTTCCCACCATAAGCGGGCGTCTCCAGTGAACAGATAGGTGGCACATCGGATTCGGTCTGCGTCTCCCAGCTCCATAAACTCGAAGATGACCTCGAGGGATTTGATCCATCCCTCGGCGGTCATGGGGTCAGATGTCCCAGAAAACTCCTTCGGACGCATCTTCATGAATCGCTCGTAAACAGCCTCGGGCCCTGTCGGCCTAGTCACCACAGCATTGTTCCCCGCAAACTGTGCGAAGAACTGCGTCGTCCCAGCTAGCATCTGGGCACTCATGTCAGGTGGGGGCGGTGGTGGAGGTGAAGGAGGAGGAGGAGGTGTCTGCCTCTCTTGTCTCTGATCGTCATCGTCCTCGCGACAGTGCTCGCCACTACCTCTCGGGCGTCCTACTTGACGTCTAGGCGGCATACTGTTCCAACATAACCCATACATACGTAACTAACATGCATAATTCCATAATTTATTTTAAATGAACACTGAAATGCTGAAAATCTGGTCGAAATTATTTCATGGAAGCATGCTTACAAAATAATTCATGCTTTAAATAAAATGCTGAACTGTAAAACTTACAGACCGAAGGCGTGGCTTCGTGAGCTTCTCGTGGTCAGTAGTAGTGTAACCCTATACAGAACCACCGCTCTGATACCAACTGTAAAGGCCCGAAAATCCATGTTTGAAAATTTGCGGAAAATTAAAAATTTTCTTTTATAATAAATGGAGTGCCTCAACCATAAAATCAACTGATGAATCAAGTTCAATGTTTTAAAAAATATAGCAGCGGAAGAAAATAAAGTTTGCCGAAAATAACAATTTAAAAATATTCAACAGCTGATAAAATGTCTGAGCATAAAAAAATGGCAAGTGCTGAAACTGAGGTCCTCGGGTGCCACTACTGCCGACCCAAGCTGGCTCACTGGTCCCCGCCCTCGGCCCTGGCCTCATCAGTACCTACAACAATCAAGTCTAGTGAGCCTAAAGACTCAGCATGCAAATATCGTAGGTAACGAGTAAATACTGAAGTAAAATGTGCATGGGATAAAATATCATGTCATGAGGCATACTGAAAATAACTTGTACTGAGCAATTATAATACGTGCATAACTGAATTGAAATCATAGTAAAAATGTTTGCTCCTTGGAGCCCTGTACTGAAATAACTGGTAAAAATTTTCTGTTGAGATTATGGTCTACGCCTGTGGCCCCTGCACTGAACTGAACTGATCGGTAACTGGCTACCGGGGAGTATCAAACTGAACTGAGCTGACCGGTCACTGGCGACCGGGTGGTACCAAACTGAACTGATCGGTCACTGGCGACCGTATAAAATAATGCTCCCATAATAGTGAATTGACCACAAGCCATATCGCATAAATCTCAAAAATAAGTATTTTCTATTTTCATGCACGTAATATAATTAAATGGCATAATGAAAATATCCTGTATATTTTACCAACTGGATTGGATCGCTCCCAGGCTCGCTGCAACCTAAATATGCCATGAAAATATGCAATAGCTTAAACTTGACCAAACTATGCAATTAAGTTTGAAAATGCGACAATTACGTCTAACGACTTTGTATTTAATCATGACTCCGAACCAACCCGAACCGACACTGAACCGACGTATAGTCATGATTAAAATAAGCTTAAAATTATGAACTAATGCTCCTAAAATGATGAGGGTCGAAATCTAGGTGAAATGAAGGCCAAAACAAGAAACGCTCTTTCGAGAGTCAATTTGGCACATCGCACCGTAAATTCTCGTACGACCTCAAAAATGATCCGAATCACAAACGGTCAAAAACACGACCTTCCTAACTCAATGAGGCACTGTCCAGTCCAAGTCCATAGGCTAAAAGCCGACCGAGAACTCGAACGAGCCTCCGAACCGACACAGCAACTTGCTGTAAATTCCAGCAGCAGCAACTTTGCTTTCATCGCGTCGTTTGCGAGACTTTTGGCCATTGGGGCTTGAACTACCGACCATAGCCTCTCAACAACATCCCAAGGAATGATTTGAACCATGGCTAAGGGCCCTAGGCCAGCCACAATTTGCATCATTCCAGAAACCAACCGAAAGTTCTTACCGAGAAACAATTCTGCACGTCGGGGCATTGTTCTTGTTTTGTTGTCACCGATCGTTCCAGTGGCCATTTGATTGACCATGGCACGATCTAGACATCTAGGGGCATGGTATGAACCGTGGCTAAGGGCTATAGGCCAAACCAGATCCACACCATTCCACCAAAAATCGAAACAACACAAGTTGAAAAAAAAAAAAAGGGAACCGAAAGTGGGGAGGGGCTGTTCTGGTGTTTTATTTTAAAACCGATCCACCATGGACCAAGCCACCAAAAAGGGCGACTTAGTCACGTCTTAGAAATGCTAGGGAAGCGATCTAACCATGGCTACGGGCCTTGTGGCAGCCATGATCAGATTCAATCCCTTGACAGAAAAATCTGAAATTTTGAAGCACAAAATGGCAGTGGAGGAATGCTGCTGTCATTTTCGGTTCCATCATGCATGGGGCTGATTTGAATGGACCAACATGGTCCTAATGCACCCTATTACATGTCTAGATGTCACCTTGGGAGCCTGGAGTCGAACCATCCACCTGAAACCACTAAACAAGAGGAAACGTGAAGCTTGCCAAGGAAAATCAAAAAAATCTGCACCATGGTTTCGAAAATATTTGGACACGCATCTCGATTTTTATTGATAAAACATGATCACATACTGAAAAATAATTGCTAATATGACTTGATTGAGGTTTGAAAGAATCTAGACATGCCTTGGTTATCGTTTGAAATAAAAACGAAAAGAATACGACGACTCGGCGCGGAGGAGGTGGAGCGCTACTTTCCTTTTCTACCTTTCTTCTTACTCGATTTTTCTCTCCTATCTCCCACTGAATTCTCACGGTTTTTCCACTCTAAAATACTCTCTAATTCGGTGATGGGGGAGGGGAAAGGGTGGTTAAGAGAATGAGGGAAATGGTTGCAAGATATAGGGAACAAATCAAGACCAAGTCTCCACCTTTTGAATTTTGAATTCTAGTTTGATATCAAATGATTTGTTGGTGCATGTTGGGGTGAGGTGGCCGATCCATTACCATCTAGACTAGGTGAGGATAAGGTTGATCATTAATTAAATGGTGCTCCCAAAAATAAAAGAATTATCCTACTAATTAAATACAAAGAAAGGGTCAAATGTGTTGGGTTGGCAAGGGATAATTTAGCAACTAAGGGGGGCCAAAAATTCACTAATAAATGGAGGGGAAATGTTGATTATCTAGTAAATTAATAACCCTTAAAAGCCTCACTAATCCTTTAAATAACTCAGTGAACTAACCCCTTAATTAAGGAACTCAAATGAATTTATTTCTTAATCACCTCAAGTAATTAAATTAAATCCTCAAAACATCCTTTTTAACTTAAATGAACTTACTTGCTAGCTAAATTAACTTCTGGAAATATTTCTCGAATCTTAAATTCTATCTCAAAACTCCAACTCCAGTCCGGCCTCACTGAAATAACTGAAAAATCAAACTACTGCATGAAATAATAAAATAATTAACTTCAAAGAAATGCCTTAAAATAATCATGCAATGAAGTCAATTTAATTTTAAAAAAATCTAGAATTATGCATGGCTTATACGTAGACTGATTTACAGGTTCTACAATGACATTGAGATTGAGATATCGATGTATAAAATAAAGTTTTGTTAACACACATCATTTGATGCATACATCGATACATGACATGCACGTTGAGCTATGATCTTTGATACCCTGATATGATTTGATTGGATTCTGGGGTTTGTGAACACAATTGCTATGTTGGTATTATATGACCCGTAAAGCATAGACAATTGTGGCCCCGATGATTGGATATGAGATTTGGGATTTGATGGCGCTTTGTCGACGCTATCATACGAGTATCCCTTATTGAGGCCGGTGTGCCAGCTCGAGCATTGATTTGATAGCGATTCGTTTGATTCTGACATGTGCTCAGTGGATGGGCATTTGACCTGATACCTCCACGACATACATGCATTGCATACCATATATCATTGTTTAGAGATCTGTGGTATATATGATTGGTTGTTCCATACGGATCTTTGCTCACCCCCAAGGGGGATGTTGTTGTCTTTGTGTGTGGACAATGGCAGGTACTCCAGGATATCAGGAGACCGGAGAGGGTACTTCTGGAGGGAGCCACAGCTTGGGCTGAGGTTTTATGTTTATGTCTTGTTCCCAGTATATACGTATATGTATCTATATACCGGGGCATGTTCCGAGGATATAAATTGTTTGTATATGATTGGTTTTGATTTCGTGTGGGCATGTTTATGATGTGTGATGAAATACTATTTTTAGTATTCAAACGAAATATTTTGGGCTCATTGTAAAGAAATTTTAAACTCGTTTTCCGCTGTAATTAATTAACCCTAATCAGATTTTGTTGTAATAACGATTGGGAGCTAAGGGCCCCACACAGAGTGGTATCAGAGCATAGCTGGGAATGCTCGATTTAGTCTTGTGTACACTGGAATAGGCACAAATGAATTGTGCGCATGTGTTTGATTTATTTTTATTACTTGCTCTTATTTGATTTGATTCGAGTAAGTATCTGATGAGATTGATGATATGAGATGATGATGATGTGAAATTGATATGGATTTGTGATATTCATCTTTTGATTGTAGATGGATCCCACAAATGAAACTGCGAGTAGCAGTACTGAGAGGATAGTTGGGCAATTTGAAGGATTGTCTATGGATGTAGTGATGGCTAGATTCCAGGATCTAAAACCACCGAGGTTCTTTGGCACTGAGAGTGCTAAAAGAGCTGAAGCCTGGTTGAAGGATATTGAGCATCTGTTTAATATTGTTGAGTATTCCAAGGCTCGGAGACTGAAACTTGCTCTTAATCAGTTGAAGGACCGAGCTAAATCTTGGTTGGAAGCCGCTGAGATCGGACTGAAAGAGGACAGGATTGAAGTCACATGGGATGTCTTCAAGGCCCAGTTTTTGGAGCAGTACTCTCCTCCTTCTTATTATACTGCTCAGGAGAATGAATTTTATAATCTGCAGCAGGGAAAGATGTCTGTTGCGGAATATGCTTCAAAATTTTCTACTCTGTTGAAGTATGCACCTCACGTAGCTGGGAATGCGAGGGCAAAATATAACAGGTTTGTAAATAGATTACATCCTACTTTATATACTTATGTTGTTTCTGGATTTCCTACCAGCTACGTAGAGGCAGTGGAACGAGCCAACACAGCCGAGGCTGGACTTAGGAGAGGAAGTCCACAGTATACTCCTCCACCTCCGGTGTCAGCTCAGCAGCCTACTTTGCGGCCGAGGGGTAAGAAGTTCAAGAAGACTGGCTCTGTTTCTTCGTCTTCTTCGAGTTTGAGTGGATCACAGCAAGGGAGTCCTGTGATTGCTCCCTACTGTAGTCATTGTGGAGGTAAACATACTATCGAGCAGTGTCGAGGTATGTTTGGTACTTGTTATCAGTGTGGGCATGAAGGTCATTTCTCTCGAGTATGTCCGAACAGGGGTACAACTTCTGCTCAACCCCAGCCAGGATTTAGAGGTGGCCCTAGTACTATGATGAGACATGTTGTTCCTGTTCCATCTTTTCATCAGTCGAGTGTCCCACCATATCGAAGACCGGGTGGTCAGAGTGCCCAAGTTCCTCCTCAAGTGAGAGTGTATGCCATGACTGAGGATCGGGCGAGAGAAGCTCCTGGAGGCGTGATTGTAGGTATTTGCATGCTTTGCGATTATCCTGCACGTGTTTTATTTGATACATGAGCATCTCACTCATTCATATCTCATGCATTTGTTGCATCGCATGATATTATGTGTACCCCGTTGTATGATACTTTGTCGATAGCCATGCCAGCAGGGAAGATTATTTTGTCTGAAAGAGTTGTGCATAATTGTGTATTGATATACGAGGATAATGTGATATTTGTGAATTTGATTGTCTTCCCAATGCACGACTTTGATTGTATTGTTGGCATGGATATCTTGACAACAAATCGAGCTAGTGTTGATTGTTGTCATGGAGTGGTTCCATTTCGACCGATTGATGGACCCAAGTGGAATTTTTATGGCAAGGGTTCCCAAGCCAAAATTCCATTGGTATCTTCCTTGGAAATGTCTCGACTTTTGATTAGCGGGGATGAGGGTTATCTTATCTACGCTATTGATATTTCGAAGAAGGAGTCTTCTTGATCTGAGATTCCTGTTGCGAAAGAATTCCCAGATGTATTTCCTGATGAGATTCCTGATTTTCCTCCTCATCGAGAAGTTGAGTTAGTATTGATCTTGTACCGGGAATTGCGCCTATTTCGAAAGCTCCTTATCGCATGGCACCTCTGGAATTGAAAGAATTGAAAGAACAATTTCAGGATCTTCTCGATTTGGTTTGAGTGTTGTGGTAAAGTTGTTAATATAATGATTGATGGTATTATTATTGTATGTATTGATATTTTGAAAAGAAATGGAATTGAAGTTAAGGGCAAAGTAAAGGAGCTAACTCTTTAGCACGCATGTCATGTGTTTGATAAAATGATTCAATGAATGTTTTTATGACATATTATGGTTAAGAAATTTACGGATCTTGATTCGAAGCAGTATTGAATTAATTATGAATTTTGAACAGAAACTACTTTGTTTTGATAGATGATCAAAGTTCTTTAGTTATAGTAGAATTCAAAGGTTCAAGACTTCTCACCTACACATTTCGATCTTCTTTTGGTAATATTTGAAAGGTATGTTACGGTCGATAACATACGAGGTAAAAGTATCATTTTTATTTTAAATTGAAAATTCGATGGCTTGATAAATTACTTGTGATTTGTTGATGATTGATCTTTTGAGATGAGCTTATTATGATATTGGCTTGATGAGATTGAAATGCATCATTGCATTGCATATTGAGCCATTTTTCTATTCAGATTTGATATGACGGAGGTCGCCTTGACTTATTGATTTTTGGACGTATGGGGCTATAGTTGAGTTGGCATAGCGTATGCGGAGGTCGCTGCTATGGCCTGAACACTCTCTATAGGCGCACCATAGTCCTGGGTTTGTAGAACACAGCAAACCACCCCGAGCGGATGAGTCGGTGGATGTTGCTGGGGGATTCTCTTTCCTTGGGTACCCTGTGACCAGATGATTCACTTGATCTTGAGATTTATTTATAGCCCACAGCTTCTGATCATACATTGCATTATATTGCATCTTTATGAGTTTATATGAACTACGTGAAATTTTAATTCTAATATGTTATTGATTGTATCATACTGGGTTTATACTCACCGGCACGTCGGCTACCTCTTGTTTTCATGTGCTTGACGGTAGGTGAGGCGAGGCTTGGGATGCCAGAGTCCAGTTCCAGGCGAGGAGATACGAGTTAGAGTGGGATTCTCGTGTCTTAGGAGCTATTTGATGATGTTTGGATTACTTTTGTTCACTAGTTATTTTGACATGTTGAAAATTATATTTCAAACGTTTGAGACATTTAAATTATTCTGACGATGTTTATGTCAGTTTGTGAACAAGAAATTATATATTTTATTAAATCGTTTGGTGTGATACATTTAAAATTATTAGTATTAGATATCGGACCCGGAGCCCAACAGTAGGAGTGTGCATATTCAGAGACAATCATATTTATAGTAACTTAGCTCATAATAATTGTTATAAATTAATTTTTTTGATATAATTTGAATAAAATTAATCCATATTGCTTTAATCAAAATTAATTTATTTTTGCATTAATATATATAATTGTTGCATCATGGCAATTAACATATATGTATGAATGATGTATATATTTGTTTATTTTTTATAGAATAGGCCGTATATCATTAATGGATGGTCAAATTACGTATTAGTTAGGACACATTCCTTGACATCCACGCCACCCAAGAGAGCTGCATGCATTTTGCTGTATCTATATTATATAATAACACATCATATTAACTAAATTTGATATGTTGATGCGGTGCAAAAAATTTTTTTACATTTTTTTCTTTGTAATATTTATTAGTTAATAGTACTCTCAAGATATTTATAACTTCCCAAACGTGCATCTTTCTGAGTTTTTTTATAAATATTTTTTTAAAAAAAATGAAAGTTCAAAATTAATGTATGTGGTGGAGTTTTACAAAAATAATGCTAAACTCCACCACTAATGACGGACGCCGCAAATAAATTTGAATCTCATTCCAAAGAAGTTGTAACGTCCCGAAAATTTAAAAGTCCACGCGAACCACATGCACACAAGTTATTAAATTATCTTGTATTTTAATTAAATGTTTTAATTGCATGAATTAAATATGTTGTGCATATTAACATGTTTAAAATATATTTTTCTACATTGTTGCATTAAAATGTATTTTTAAAGGTTATTCAAGTTGCGATCGAGGAACGGAGACCGAGGGCTGAAAATTAGAAAATGTTTTTATTAAATACATTTGAAAGAAAATATGACACACAAATTTATTTTCGTAACTATGTGTATATAGGTGTTAAACTTGTGTTATTTGATTCCAAATCATGTTTTTATGTGGTTAAGGGAGCTGCCATGTTAGGAGTATAATTAAAGATGTTTACACGAAGCTTTAGGTTCATAAAACAAAACCTAAACGTTGCACAAACATGAATGTATCAAGCAGGAACTGAAACTTGTGGTGGTGAGTTTTGAGGGCTCGATTTTTCGGAAATATGAGGCTAGGCCTTGCATGGCTCATCTGGGGTCAGGGCTGCGTCATGGTCTGAGTCAGGGAAGAGTCCTATCCACGCTAGGTCTCGAAAACCAGGGGCTGGGAGGAGTCCTTGCCAAGAAGGACTCCACCCGAGAGCAAGAGATAGCAGCGCAGGTTGACAGTTAAGTTAAGGAAGAAGTGGCTCGGCCATGGGGCTCTAGGCTAGGCTGGGCTAGGTCCTTAGGGTCCTAAGAGGGTGCACTATGGTCTCAGCATAGGGGCTAGTGCGGCTGGCTCGCTGCTGGCTCGAACAAAAGAGTGGAACCATGTGACAGCAAGGGACGCGCAGGTAGTGCTTCTGATCCAGGAGCTTTGGGCTTGGGGTTCCAGGGTAAGGGTTGGTTTGGACTTGGTCTGGGCATGGTCCAGGGTGGTTAGGGTCAGGATGGGTCGGGGCTTAACCAGTTGGAGGTATCCTAGTTGGCTAGGAGTCTTGGTGATAGGTTGAAGTCTCACCCACACACACGCACAGAATTGGGGCGAGTTTCCAGGAGGTTTTTGTGCAAGCCAGGGCTGGTATTTCGGGCTGGGCTTGGTCAGTAGGGTCGCTAGGTGAGTTGGCTAGATTTTGGCTTAAGGTGGCTCGGGCGTGGCTCGAGTAAATTGGGAGATGGCTCGGTGGATTCGTTAGTGTGTCAAAAACAAAAATTAAAGAAGGAAAAATTGAGCCATGGGTCCAAGGGTGTGGCTCATGACTTGAAAGGGTAGAATAATCATAAAAAGGTTATGTTAAAAAGTTTGGGATCAAAATAATGAGTTTTGGATTTATTCGGGATTTAATCGCCGCACGAAACGCTAATTAACGAATTAATTAAAAAGCCTAGTTTTAAGCTTCATAAAATTATGGAAAATTAGTTTTAAGCTTAAATAATTATTAAAAGTCTAAGTTTTCAATTTGAGAATTTTATATTATGGTTTGGTTTAATTCGAGATTAAAACGCATTAATACGTCACATTTAAAGATTAATTTAAAAATCATCGAATTAAGCTAAATAAAAATATGAAAAAATTCATGTAGGCTTGAATAATTATTTGGGACATGTTAGAGTCAATGAAATTAAGAAAATGTCAAAAACGAGAAATTATACGTCCAGGGGTAAAACAGTCATTTTACACCTAGAAATTAGTAAACGCCATGGCAGTATCCTGAATGCTGTTTTATTGATATTATGATTGTTCTTAAATGTTTATGAAATGTTCATGATTAAATTACGATTGTTAAATGTCCATGAATTTTTACGATTTAAGGTTGACATTTAAAAGACATGTTGCATGCTTGGTTTCAAAAACAAAATGTTATGTTATGCATGATTTTATAAAGTGATGTGAATGTAAAACGTTGAAGGAAGTGAAATAATTGTGACTAATTCGATATGTCGCATGCTTGGTTTCAAAATAAAATGGTATTATATGCATGTTTTATTTGAGTGGTGATAACATGTTGAAGGACGTGATGGGATTGTGACTACTACATGTTGGAAATATCTTGAGGGTTATGGTCCCAGTGGGAGCCCGACGATCGTGTTTCCTTGGATATGGATACGAATACGAATACGAATATGTTAATACGTTGGCCAAGGCCTAGTTGACCGGTGAAAGTGTTGCTGGTGTCCCCGCCGCCCAGTACTGTGATTTTCTGTAGATAGATCCATCGAATTTTGAGGTTTAAGGAAAGTCACAATTAACGATATGAATTCAACAAAGGAAAAGGAAAAGGAAAAAGAAAAAATGTTTACGATCATGAAAAAGGTTTTATGTTATGTCATGTTGAGGAAAACGAAAGGAAAATGTTAAGGTTTATGTGATGCAGGTCATGAAAATTTTTATGCTTAAAGTTGATGCATCATTATGAAAATGTTTCTATTTAAAGTTCATGCATCATAAAAAGGTTTACGAAAATGTTCATGTTTGAAGTTTATGCATCTTCTTGAAAACGATAATTGAAGTACAAGTATTTTTCACTGTTATATGTTGACTGTATTACGTATTACTTGTTATCAAGATTATGGTGTATTGAGTCTTTAGACTCACTAGGTGTGATGGAAGCAGGGGAGTTTGAGGGAGGAATAGATGAATGATTTGACTGGACTGAAGGCGCACACAACCCGAGGACCAGCTCTTCTACTTTTTTCTCATTTACGATTTATGAATCATGATTTATGTTAAAGATTTTAAGACTATTTATTTATGCTTTTGAGAGATTTTTGAGAGGTTTAGTATGGTCTATACTTTTCAAATATTATTGCTTTTTAGGTTTGGTAAAGCATGCGACGATTTCATTTTTATGACTATTTCACTTGATTTTTAAAATGCTAGTTGGATGATGTTTTATTTTAAAGGGTAAAATATTTTATAAAAATATT
This sequence comes from Primulina tabacum, assembly GCF_025594145.1. Classification (NCBI taxonomy): domain Eukaryota; kingdom Viridiplantae; phylum Streptophyta; class Magnoliopsida; order Lamiales; family Gesneriaceae; genus Primulina; species Primulina tabacum. The sequence goes on from NC_134566.1 coordinate 10,901,221, forward strand.
TTTATGTGGTAAATGTTCATGGCCGAAAATTGAGTGTTTGAAAAAAAAAATTTCTAGTACATTTAAATCAATAAAAAAGGGTAGACGTTTCAGAAGTTGTCTCTCATTTGAATCTCAAGATATTTGCAGCGTTCTGTATCATGAACGCTCTTGTTATCGATTTCAAATGAATTAATTATTCGATGGAAAATGTTGTTGTCTCTCAAGTCTTTAAAGTTGTTGAGTCATCTAGACTCGGGGCTTTTCCCAGTTCATCTTTGGACATCTACATGGATGAGCTAAAAAGTTTCTACACGAGAGAGATAATAATTGAACACGAAAAGATATTGTTTCCTTTGGGAGAAGACAGTCTGTTAATCGAGAAAGATTATTTCTGTGCATTGTTTCGGTTTCCCATTGAAAGGCTAACTGACTTCTCTCTATTACCTCAACAAGAAGTTGAAAAGATAAAGGTGAAGTTTTCTGCATCTAGTGATATTATCAAGACTTTTGGAAAGAAGAAAGAGATGAAGTTGCATTATCAACTTCTGGCTGATGTTGTGGCGGAGCCAATTCTAACGAAGATAGACTCTTTTGATGCCTACAATTCATAAATTTTTTTGGTGATAACAACCATTGCCACATGGCTCAAAGTTAACTAGTCAATCATCATGTTCCAAATTCTAAAGGAGATTATTCAAACTTAGAAGTAATCAGTTGGATTCGTCATCCTTTTGATCAGATTGTTTGAAGACTCAGGAGCCTTACTGAGAAACTCTATAACTTTGCAAAAGTTCAAGGCTCTCACTGCACAAAATATCCTTTCTCTAAGGCCTAAAGGACATGCATTGAGTGTCTCTACTGCTAGGATATTGTTCATCAGAAAGGAAATTGGAGAAGAACTAGCTACTGAAAGGAAACTGGTTGAAAAGAAGGGAAGCAAGTTAAATGGACCAAGGCCAATGGGAAAACTGATTCTGCAATCCTGTGACTCTGAGGTATTAACTCATTCACCTCTTCCAGAATTTGCCAGAACTACAAAAACAAAAAAAGTCTACACCAATCAAGGAAGTATCTATATCTCAAATACAATTGGCCAAGTATACTGAAAACAAGGCTACTGACCATCTAGCAGAAAATTTGAAACTGATAGCGGTGGCAGCTCCACCTAGAAAAATCAATAAGACAATGGATCTCCCGCCGCCAAGACAAACAAAAAGAAAAAGCATCTGAGATCCCATCCAATCCACCAGGTCGGGACTGGTCTCTGCCTTCTCCATAGCCACGAGGAAAGGAAAAGCTAAGGTGGATGAAGCTCAAGGGTCAGAACCAATATCAGCAATCCAAACTCAAATATACCTGCTCATGGTTGAAGTTAATGATTTTTTTGCAGAAAATATAATGTTCTTTGATGAATGGGTGCAATTGAGAACAATCATCTTTGCCATGAAATTGAAGAAAAATGATATCTTGAAAAGGTAGGTAGCACTAGAAAAGGTGCTCTGCATCAAGATAAAAATGTTGTCATAGCTGGAGCTCTTTAACGACAAGATTATCTTCTAGATCTTCTAAAAATTCCAAATTTGACCACATTTTGTGCCGAACAAAGATCCAATTATGATCTTTCATGCCTATCCGCATTTGATGATATACCTGTGATAAATCAACTAGATATGGAGATGGTCTCCCTGTAGATGAAGGTCAAATTCTAGGAGAATGATCACAAATTGTTTGAGCTAGTGGATTCCAAGGAGCAGAGAGTGAATGGTTCTTCATTTCAGTATGTCTTTGAGAAGCTGACTGACGATGACTCCAAGGAAGCCAAACTGTCCAATCAGTCAGATCCTATCACCTTTCCACCTTTGAGGCCGATTACTCTAGCCAGTATTGAGGAAGTTGAGCAATCCATTGCAAAAACAACAACAAGATGATATTGAAGATGAATTTTTACTAAGAAAACTACTTTCCACATCTCCCTTGACGAAGCTGATCTCTAATGCAAAAGTCATCCTATCTAAGGATGTACTTACAATTGAATCTGACAAAGCTTCTTTTGTTCGAGAAATTATACAAGAAGTAGTTGAGATAGCTATGACTGAACAAGATTATCCGAAACCAGAAGAACGAATCAGTCAGACTATAAAGGAATAGGATGAGGTACCTATCAGCCAAAATGAGTCAAGGGTCCTAATGATCAAACAAGCAGGGCGTTCTAAAATTCAAGCTCTTGGAATGACAGTTATTGCATCCAAATAAATACCAAGAATAAAGCCATCATCTACCAATTTGGACTTAACTAATGAAACAACTCTGGATCAGATACGTTCAAGTCTCGTTGTCATCTCCTCCTCTATAACAGTTCTGAAAATAAGCAATCTGAATACTAAATAAGTCTTAGAATCCTTCAAAGAAAAATGCTCAAAGAAGTGAAGTGTCAGATCTATCAAGAGGCATGATCGACAAATTCTTTCGATTGGAGCAGCTCAAAAAGGCCCAGGCAACCATTTCACTCATCTTGGTGGGAAAATTCAAGCCAATATATTTCAATCTACACCAAGATAGAGGAAGCTCATGCAAATTTTAATGATAAGATTGACGACGTCAGTTCTTAGTTAGCTTCTATTCTTGCCTACCTAAAGCCACCATCTGGTGTTGACAAAAAAGGGGGAAGTCAACTAGTTCCAGTCAGCCTAAATCTACTGATGCGCAAAAGAAACTTACTGATAAATACTCTAGTCAGTTTAGATGATGATACATGAAAAACAGTGCCTATATAATCAGTTAGATAATTTAGTTGTTAGCACTGTTGGAAATAAATGAATTTGGTACTTTTTGGCATAATTTTGTCAAACACCAAAAAAGAGAAAATTGTTGGAATATTTTAAGTTTTGGTGATTGAACAAGGTTGATCCAATGGATAATTAATAACCTAATCGAACTGAATTCAAGGAGGAAAATTGAACTTTCATAGGACGAAGTTTTCTAAGGAGCCTAACTGATTACAAAAACGGACTGATAAAGCATAAGAAATATACTAATACCCAAAACGATTCATGGTCTACTGATGAAGTCAAACTGACAGTTAAATCCATATATTCCCTAAAGAATCAGTATAATAAGTGATTAAGGATCAGAGCCCAGCTGAAATAGCAGTTAAATCTTTCCGTACTAATAGTCACTGACCCTTAACAGAATGTAAGGTTTCGGCACACTACCAAAACATATCAGAAAGGACGATGATATGGCAACAACAACATCAGCATTTGAAAACGGATATATTTTGAAAAGATTACCGTTGCAGATTAATCTATAAATACATCAGTTGAACAAGCTCTAAAAGTCAAAAAGTTAAATCTATCTTTGGATTATTAAAAACAAAAAACTGATCTTCTCTGTAGTAGGTTTCCGAGAACCAATCTATGATAGACAGCACACACTGATAAATCATTAACTGATCATTTTGATGATCAAATTTTTGCTTAGAATTTCTCTGTGAAAACTGTGTAACTGATAGCAAGAATTCTTACTGCTCAAAGTATTTAGATTGAAGTTTTACCAAGTCTTTCAGTTAGGCAGTGTTATGTCCTACAGAAGTGGGTGATTTCAAATTACTTGTAATTACGAAAGTATTTTAGTCCAAACCTTCTGCGGGGAAAAAGAGTGACGTAGGAGTTTTGAAATCTCCGAACATCTAGAAACAACCTTGTGTTTATTTACTCTCAGTCTACCTACCTTACTACTCTTCAGAAACTTCAACAGATTTTCTTGATAAGTCATTTGTTCAACCAATTTCAGTAAGTCAACTTCCGCGTTGTTCACACTTTGAATTATTGATAACCTAATTGAAAAAAATAAAATTTCAGTGTTTCCAATCTATTCGAAATATTTTGAGATAAATTTATTCACCCCCTTCAGAATTTATTTTTGATCGTAACATTCGATTGTCGGCCGCGACCTCACAATCCGCATAATGTTTAACTTCTCTTATGCAAAGACTACGTATATGTGTGAGTGATTATATGTGAGAAATTTTACAGTGTATGTATATATTAAATGTATCATCATACTTGGGCTTGCTCTAATTATAGCTAATTTTTCATGTTTGTTGTTCATGCTTTGAATCCCCTTCCAAAGATTGTATTTGATCTTCAATATGTTGTATTTATGGCATTTAATAGTGATGTAGATATTAGATACAAGAATATGACCGTTTAGAAATGTTGTATACGAATTCTGACATAACAATGGTCAACTTTGTATTTCTAACCATTTCGCGAAACTGAGCTTTTGATGGTGTGATCTAATCTGCAATCAGAATAGCTTGGTTTGATCTCGTCTGATCTATTTTGTTTGATTTGAGCCGAACCAAGTCAAGTTGATCAAGCCGAGTTGTTCTATTTTTTTAAATATAACTCTTTATTTGTTTCGTTTCACTTAGCTTTTCATGGAATCGAGAATCACTCAATTCCATGTTTGCTTGAGAGAGATATGCTTGACAAATCAGACAGTTAGTAATATGGAACATGTTCTTCATTCAGTGCAGAATCACCAACTTCATTATGGTTTATCAGTTTCTTGTGAACTGATTTGTACTTTGACTTGTGAAGTTGATTTCTAGATCAATCTCTTATATATGTAATTCATATTGAATCGTTCCATTTTCATAATCGAGCTGAAAGATATGAACAATAAACTAGAACTGGTAAGACTGAGCTTATTGATGTTTATGTTTCCGTCAGTCGATCTTGCAACTAATATTTTGTCAAAATAACATCCGAACTAACTAAGCTATTGTGAAATATTACTCGTGAAAACTTAAGTTTTATATTCACGCGTTTTGGCGGCTTGTCACGAGCTCTAAGATATCATCACAACACCGCAGCTCGCCAGATTTTCAACTTTGTTGATTTCTAGTTTCAGCTTTGAACTTAAGCTAGCAACTTCACATTTGAGTAAATTATGTTTGAAACACAATAAAAAATTTTGTTATCATAAAAATCAAGATTTCTTGTATTTCTCAACCCAAAAATCTCTCGCAAAATTTATCTCCCCCTCAATAATTAAAATCCATCTCCCCTTTAAAATTATAATTAGCAACCCTGTTATATTTTTTGTAGTTTGAAGTTACTGAAGTATAGTAATAACTAACCAAATTTCTTCGTTGCCTATTTTTCGTGTCAGCACACATAGTCTGACTTTAATTAATAATCTGCTTTTCCTTTAGCCTAATCAAGCTGAAAATTTGTACCAATAAAATTCTATACAAGTTTAGTTCACAATGCAAAAAGCGGTTTGTCATTTCGACACTCGAGCAAGGAGTTATGTCTTTTTTTCCACGGCTGAAAATTCAACTTGGCATATATATGTTAGAAAAATATGAAATTTCAAATTTCAAAGATCAGGATCGATTTAAAATGTTCTTTCAGTAACAACCCTCTCTAATACCATTTGATAAAATCAATTGTGGGATAATCGTTGAGCTACGACAACTCGGTTCTTAAAATATTGAACACTGATAAATCGAGTGTGGTTTACAAACCAAATGGAAGACACTCAAAATAATCTCTCGTATTAAAAATTTTGAAAAACGTTTAAAAGATATGTAAGTTGAATGTGCAAAAATATTTTTGATTGAATCATTTTATCAAACACTTGATATGCAAAATTTTAGATATTTGAATAATACAAAAATGCTTCAACAACACATCTTAAAGTCAGCATAAATAATTAAATGTAATAAATAAATAAACTCGAGTTTTTATATGGATATTCGGAGATTAAAAACTCTTATATCACCCCTTAGTCCACTTAGGAATCATCTACTTTATGACTTTGATTTATACGTGATAAGTGCAAGAATTGCACATAATTTATATGATAATCCATTTGAATTATATTAGTTTTAGACAAAGTTATGCTTGGTATTTGTTTGTTTTTTTTTTTTTGTTTCATGCAGGAGATGAACAACTATTGGATGGTTGATGGCAATTAGAGGTGTTTTTTATAGTGAAATATTGGTGGACAAGCGTGATGCATAGGTTTGGCTGACACCTGCGAGGGTGATTCAAACACAATATTCTTAATGAACTGCAATAGCTTGTGTAATAAAAAATGTAAACATCGATAAAATATATCTAGTTTGGTTTTAAAACAAGCGAAAATACTCGAATTAATCCTTCTTTAAGAAAGCTAATTAATTTAAATATTTTAACTTGTGTAAACTGATTAACTGATATAAGGGGGATCCGTTCTTGCATATATCAGTTCAGTTATGTTGAGAACTGGACTGATAATAGCTCGAAGTGATCAAATAAGTTTGAAAACAATAGTTAAACAGTTAAGCACACAAGATATGTTTATAAATGTTTGGAGACTTCAACTGCTCCTACGTCACCCCTTCTACCACCTCGGGTAGGATCCACTAAAAGACTTTGATTTATACAAAGCTTTGTACAAACCCACTCAGCTTAGGACTTACCATACTGTCTATCTGAACTCCTAGCCTAGACTGAAGGCAAAACCTTCCAGCCAACACTTGTTTAGCGTCTATGTGTCAAAGTCTACATACACAAGTTTAACATCTATGTGTAAGACTCACTCAGCTATTGAATAAGCTCAACTCTCTGTATGTGTGAGTGATTTTGTGTGTTAGTCTGTGAGAACTGATCTATGAATACAACATGACAGTTTTCTCACACAATGAGGGAATTATGTTTCTAATCTAAGCTTGTAACACTTTGAAGTCTTCCCTCAAATATTTGTTGAATGCTTGTAAGCTGATGTGCAGCATGCATGCCCTTCTTCTTGTGATCTTCACACACTCTTATTTTTCCACACCCTCTTACATATTAATCATCTTGGTCTGGTATTTATGGAGAAAATGAGACCGTACACCAAGACTCATCACATATGTTCGTTGCAATTTGAATCTGTTCCTCGAAATATGTTTGTACTTTCCGATAGCCATTCTGTAATGTTTTGGCTTTAAGCACTGCTGCAATGACTATTATTTTCCTTTGATTGGACAAAAGTTTTTCCTCAATGCGCAGCTGGATTCCATTTGAATAAGCTTGTCGTGTTCTACAAACTGATCGATTCTTAATTGATCTTCTGAACTGGTCAGCTAAACTAATCTTGAACTGGTTTGGTGAAATCAGTTGGCTCGTGTTGGAACATTTCAAGTTCGCAATTTTACTTGATCTTGATGTTAACAGAACTTGTTATTTTGTTACTAATGAACTTACCTAAGTGTGCAGTTAGCTGAACATAACTGAAGCTATGGAAGAATGCAAACTGAAAGTACAAACTGATTAATCGAATTGAACTAGTTCAATTGATGAATCGTAAACCAGTTCAACTAATTTTCCAGCTGATAGGTGGTTCAATACAAGATCTTTAGAAGCCTGGCCAGCTGATGAAGAGCTCAAATGACCAGTTCAACTGAAAGAGTGAAATCAGTTCAATTGACGAGTCAACTGAGTTCACCAGCCCAACTGAAGATCAGTTCAGATGACCAGTTTAGAGCCTCAGTTAGATCCAATAAGTTGCAGAACACGACAAGCTTATTCAATGGCAAAGGTACTAAAGTTATTGTCCAGTAAAAGGACAATAATAGACGTTGCATCAACGTTTAAAACAAAAAAGTTCCAGAATGGCTTTAGGAAAGTACACACATATTTTGACGAACAGATTCAAAATATAACGGATACAATAATTGAGTCTCACTGTACGATCAAACTTCCCGCCTATAAATAGAAGATGAAGATAAATGAGAAAAGAAAAGGGCATGAACAAGAGACAAAAGAAGGGCACGCATATTGCAAATTAGTTTACAAGGAAGCAATCAGCCTCGAAAATCAGCCCAGTCAAGGGAACACTCCAAAGTTATATCAGCTTAGTTTAGAAGCTTTTTTCCTCGGTGTGTGAGAACACCTTCCCGTTGTATTCAATGTTCAGTTCTCACATACTCACACACTATCACTCACATATATTAGAGAGGAGAGCTTAAAAGATCAGTTGACTTAGCATATCTAGCTTGTTTGAGAGAATGGAGCTAATGAGCAAGGAATCAGTAAAGAAAGAGTTCCTGAGCTAAGAGCTAAAGCGAACCAGCCTAGTAGCTGGGCCTTCTTCAAAGAGTTGAGCTGAGTTAAATGAATAAGGGAGGGCTGCTTGAGTGAGTCTTTCACAAAAACATTAAACTTGTGTATGTAGACATTAAAAAAGTGTTTGCTGGAAGGTGTTGCCTTCTGTCTAGTCTAAGAGTTCAGTTAGGCAGTAGGGTAAGTCCTAATCTGAGTGGGTTTATACATGGTATTGTATAAATCAAAGTCTTCTAGTGTATCCTACCCGAGGAGCTAGAAGGGTTGACGTAGGAGCAGTTGAAGTTTCCGAACATCTATAAACATAACTTGTGTTATTTCTGTTTAATTGCTTGTTTTTGTTCTTAACTGATTTGATCAGTTCAGTTATGTCCATAACTGAACTGATATAAGCCAAGACTGATCCCATGTAATTTTCAGTTATTCAGTTGCACAAGTTATAAAACTGATTAGCTTTCTTAACGAATTATCATTTCGAGTATTTTCCACTTGGTTTAAAACCAAACTCGATCTAATTCGTCGGTGTTTACATTGTTAGAACATGAGATATTGCAGCTCATTGAGAATATTGTGTTTGAAGAACCCTCAAATGTTCCTGAACCATCATATCAGCTCATCATTTGAACTTATTTCACTGCTTCAGTTGAATTGGTCAGCTGGGCTCTTCATCAGTTGTAAGGACCGGGTATCGTGTTATCGTAAATCTTGTGTGATTATCGATAATTCATGAAATTGATATGTGATTATGTATTTGATGTATATTATGACAAGGAAATTGAGAAAATGAATATTGAATATGAATTGACGTTGTACGAGCTCGATTGGAGAGGCCGGACGCCAATTTAGTACAAACATAAATAATTGTACAGAACGAGTGGTGCCCGGTCGGTAGAAAATGACCGCCCGAGCGCCAAGGTAGAAATTTTGAGTGTTCGGGCAGAACACTTCGCGCCCGAGCGGTAGTTTGTGACCGCCCGAGCGCGGAGCAAGTGGCATTTGGACAGAACATGCCGCGCCCGAGCGGTAATTTTTGACCGCCCGAGCGCGGTTCATTTGAAACTCGGGGGCAGAACCTCTCGCGCTCGGGCGCGAGAATTCTACCGCCCGAGCGCCGAAGCGGTGGAGGATAAGAATAAGTTCTTTTGTTCGTTTTCTTCATTTATCCTTCGACAACTTCGAGAGAATACGAGAGAAAGTGATTTCTTTTATCCGAATCGACTTCGAAACGCTGTCTAAACATGAAACAAATTATATATTTGTGATCTTCGCGTCGAGGGCTTCTGACTGAGGTAATTTTCTTCTAGTTCCAGCAGCTCTAAATATCAAAGTGCTGGAATAGCATGTATTTGAAGTTGAATTTCTGATATGTAGTAGAATAACCGACAATAAACTCATAATGGAAGTCGGAATTGAATTATGATATGAATTTGATTTGATATGAATTTTTGAAGTTTCAAATGATATTTGAAACTCATATTAATGATTTTTGAGTATGTTAGTGATTGGAATGAGTATGTTATTGATGTAGATAAAGTGTAATATCAATATCTTCAGGCTACATCAACTGGAATCGAAGAATTGAGGTATGTTGCGACTGGGTAACATACGACAGGTATCTGTATTATATGATATATGTCGGATTGATTTGATTGATTGGAATGAGATTATGTGTCTATATGCCTCAATTGTTGATTGATGTGGCATACATGACATTGAGATTGAGATATCGATGTATAAAATAAATGTTTTGTTAACACACATCATTTTATGCATACATCGATACATGACATGCACGTTAAGCTATGATCCTTGAATACCCTGATATGATTTGATTGGATTCCGGGGTTTGTGAACACAATCGCTATGCCGATATTATATGACCCGTAAAGCATAGATAATTGTGGCCCCATATGATTGGATATGAGATTTGGGATTTGATGGCACTTTGCCGACGCTATCATACGAGTATCCCATATTGGCCGGTGTGCCAGCTCGAGCATTGATTTGATAGCGATTCGATTGATTCTGACATGTGCTCAGTGGATGGGCATTTGACCTGATACCTCCACGACATACATGAATTGCATACCATATATCATTGTTTAGATATCTGTGATATATATGATTGGTTGTTTCATACGGAGCTTTGCTCACCCCCAAGGGGGGCTGTTTTTGTCTTTGTGTGTGGACAATGGCAGGTACTCTAGGATATCAGGAGACCGGAGAGGGTACTTCTGGAGGGAGCCACAGCTTGGGCTAAGGTTTTATGTTTGGTCTTGTTCCCAGTATATATGTATATGTATCTATATATCGGGGCATGTCCCGAGGATATGAGTTGTTTGTATGTGATTGGTGTTGATTACGTGTGGTTGTGTTTATGATGTGAGATGAAATACTATATTTAGTATTCAAATAAAAAGATTTGGGCTCATTGTAAAGAAATTTTAAAACTCGTTTTCCGCTGTAATTAGTTAACCATAATCAAAGTGCATTGTAATAACGATTAGGAGCTAAGGGCCCCACATCAGTTGAGCTCTTAATCAGCTGGTCGGGCTTCTGAAGGTCTTCTGCTTAACCACCTATCAGCCGGACAATCATTTGAACTGGTCTTTGATATATCAGTTGAACTGATTCAATTTGGGCAATCAGTTGGCGCTTTCAATTTTGCGTCTGGATAGCATCAGTTTTGGCTCGATAACTGATACGTTTGAATCTTGATCAGTTTCAGCTTCTGCGTACTTAGGTAAATTCATTAGAAACAAAATAACAAGTTTTGTTAACATAAAAATCAAGATTCTGAACATTAAATATTCCAACAAAGCGCCGTAGCGACAAGGAAGAAGCGCCACAGAGCTAAGGCTTGAAGGGGGAAAACAAGCGCCTAGGCGCCATATATGCAACGCCGTAACGCCAGGAGTGTCGAAGGGAAAGTGCCGAGGTGCTACAGCCCAGTGCCGCAACGCCAGGATCACACAACCACAAGCGCCTAGGCGCTACACCTCAAGCGTTGCGGCTCTACCCCTAGACTTCACAAACGAGCAGCAACGCGGCGCTAGCATACGCGAAAAATGGAGAATTGGGCTTTATTTGACGGGCTCGAGAGAAGGATAAAAATAAGAATAGGGTTTCAGAGAGAGGGCAACCCTTTTTTGGGAGAGAAAGGACATGAGAGACGAGAGCACACATTGGAGACAAATTGGAACGCGAGGATTGATCTCAACGACGAATCTGGGGACAAAGACGCCACTTCTGATTTGTTATCTAATCTTTCACCCTTTTTAATTCTTGTGTTGAGATGTCTAAATCTTCAAACATGCTTTGTTTTTTTAGATTTCATTATGCACTAACTTTTCAATTCTAGAGGACGATGTAGCTTTGTTGACACGATAATTTTTACTTGGTTGTTTATATGATTGAATTCCTTTTGGTTTAATTGTGTTTCCTAGTTCTTATTGATTTCAATTTACTAGCCGTAAATTGTTTGTTTTCTTATTAATTCTAAAACTTGGTAGAGGGACTAGAATTATGGATCATTAGGGAGACATCGTTAAATGTTTATATTGTTCGGAAGGCGTATAACTTTAGCGAGGCCTAGATAAGATCATCGTTTGCTTATATCATCTAAAATTATATTTTTTTAGGAATGCTTGGGTCTAAGTTTAAATGATACAATTTATTCGTCACTTGGGAAAGGGGAATAAAATAATTAAATGTTCTTGGCTATTGAACGAATGGAATTCATGAATATAAAGTCAACCGGGAATAGTTATCGTGGAAACTAAGTGAAATCGCTCCTCTAGATATTTTCTATCATTGATATTTTCTCACTTCGGTTATTCGATTACTATTTATTTACAATTAATTGGTTTTCAGTAAACCAAACCTTTAATTTATTCTTCTAGATAAAGTCCTGACTATTTTAACTACAAGCACTGATATATTTTTATATATGCACTCCTCCGGCGAACGATACTTACTCTCTTGTATTAAAACTTGACAACCGTGCGGTTGTCAGCGGAAAATACGCGACAATACAACTCTTTATACATACTCATTTCAACTTAAGACTTATCTATTGTTTAATTAAAACTCCTAGCACACTCGATTGCAGGTCGTAAACTCACAATCCGCATAATATTTAACGTTTTTTGTGTCAAGACTACAAATACAATCTTTAATGTCTTTTTGTTAATATTCATTCATCTAAACTTTGATGCTCCACTCTCATGTGTATGTGTTAGTGATTGTGTGTGAGGAATTTTTCATTGTATGTATATATCAAATGTATAGTCACACTTATGTTTGCTCTCATTTTAGCTAATGTAGTATGCCCATGATTTGAATCTCATTCCAAAATTTGTATTTGATCTCCAATATATTTTATTCACGGCCTCCAATAGTGATATAGATTTTAGATAAAAGAATATGACCGTTTGGAAATGTTGTGTACAGATTCAGATATTGCAACAGTCAAATTCATATTTTTGGCCATTTTGCGAAACTAGGTTGTTGATGGTCTGATCTGATATGCCATCAGATCAGTTTGGTTTGACCTGGTCCGATCTCTTTGCTTTGACTTGCGCTGAACCAAGTCAAGCTGATTAAGTCGAGATGTTCTGTTCTTTTGAATAAAACTCTTGATTCATCGATTTTTGGGCAAAGTGAAAAACATAAAAGTTGTAGCATTTCTCTTAGCTTTCCATGGAATCAAGAATCACACAATTTCAAGTTCTTATGAGATAGATATTCACAATAGATCAGACAGTTAGTAATCTAGAACATGTTCTTTATTCAGTGCAGAATCATCAAATTCATTATGGTTTATCATTTTTTTTATTTGATTTATACTTTGACTTGTTAAGATGAATTTTATTCATTTTCTTATCTTCATAACTCATACTGAATAGTTCCATTTGAATAACTGAGCTTAGAGATATTATCAATGTACCATAACTGGTCAGACTGAGCTGATTGTTGTTTCTATTTCTGTCAGCTCGATCTTACGACTAATATTTCGCCTTGATAATATCTGAACTTACTTAGATTTTGTGAAGTATGACTTGTGGAAATTGAGTTTTCTATTCGGTCGTTTTAGTGGTTTGTCATTTTTATCACTGAGCTGTGAGATATCATCAAAACACTGCAGCTTACCAATTTTTATCTTTTTTGATTTCAAATTTCACCTTCCCACTCGAACTAACAACTTCACACTTGAGTAATATATTAAAAAGTCAAATAACAAATTTTGTTATCATCGAAATCATGATTGCTTGTGTTTCTCAACCCAACAGATACATTTCAGTTTTTCATTTTGTTTGATACTTTTTCAGATTTTGATTTTATACTTGTTCATATATTTTTGAATTTTTAAAGATCGATAAATTTTATTTTATTTTTAGAAAAACTTTTGGTTGGTAAATATTTGTTTGTTCATTTTTCATACTCAAAGGTAGCCAATCTTCCTAGGATTTATATTTCATATTCTTTTATTGCCCACTTAATTATTATATGTTAAAAAATTATGTCATACATGTTATATAACGCACATAGATATGCCATTTGCTAAAAATATTGTTTGTTTTTAAAGTAGGGGTAAGCAGAAATCAAACCAATCCAAATCGGTTTGATATTTAATCGATCACATTATATAAAATTCACCAAATCAAAAAATTAGTTTGTTTCAAAGTTTTGCAGAAAAAATCCTAAGTAAACCAATTTCATAAATATATTATTTTTTATTATACATATGTATATATTATTTGATTTTGTGTTTGTATTATATCAAATCTAGTTAAATATATCTGTACATATTGATATTTATCTATTTTTATGTGATATTTGTAATGATGTTATCATACTTTACAATGTGAAGTGATTAATATCTATATTCATATTGGTATTTATCTAATTATATTAGCTAGTTTAGAAAATTTAAATTATGTTTAAAAATATTCAAAATACCCTGAATTTATTGAAACACCAAAATGATTTCGTAAAAAATGGTAATAATACAATTAACAAAGAGGTGAGTCGAGGGCGTAACAAAAAAAGATCCATATATAACCATGTTCAAAGATTTTAAAGGTTGGTGTACTTCACAACCAAAAAATTTATGTTCCTCAAACAAGAGGAAGGATTCACAACACAATGAAAGAAGGGATGAGATGCCTGGTAAGAGGAATCAATCAATGTGCTAGGGAACGACATTGGAAATGAAAAGCAATCAAGGAACCATATGCATGTTGTTGCTAATCGTCTTTATCATCCTGGATTATACAAAGATGTGACTAATAGTGGCCGGCTTTCATAGAGTAAATACTGAAACATATGGCATGGGGTACAAATATTCAAAGAGGAGTCGAAAAGAAAAATATAATATAAGCATTATGATTCGTTTAATCACGTCACTCTAGTTTATTGTACTTTTAAGAATATTTTTCAAGAGAAAATCAACAAGATGATTCTCACATGCCAAAAAAAATAAAAAATCATGGTCATTGGTAAAGATTTGTTTCACCTTATAGTCTTTATGAATGCGAATTTCTCAGATTTAAAACCATTATTGGATCAGCAAAGAAATTGAGGAAGCATATAATCAAAAGATAAATTAAAGAGATGCTAGATCCATAAGGAAAAATATTTGAAGTGAGAAAATGTCTGATTATGCTATTGTTATGAAGTAGAATCTGTATAAAAGGAAAATTGGTCAGGGGAGTCATACCATAAAGGCGAGAGAGTCCATGACCTTTCGGTCTAGGAACAAACACTTGTTAAAGATTAATAATTATTATTGCAATAATTTGAAATAATATATTATCCTAATATGTGTAAGTAAGGAAGAGACGCCTACTTACCGTGGACGCTTTTATGCAATTGCAATAACTTAAATCCGATTTTAAGTTATATATGCAGTTGAAATTAGTAAGAATTTTTTGTTTACATTATTTTTGTTATTAGGAAAATAAAAAGATATTGGTCTTAATTTATTGCATAAATAATCAATTGGCGGGCATTAGTTGAAGCTAAATATAATTTATTCTTCAAGTTGAACTTATCGTCGATATGCATGCGATTCAAAATACATAATGAATTTAAGGGGAGATCAATAAGCTAGATTGATCATTATTTAACACCAGCACAGTGTACACGCCGTCAATTATTTATCCATTAGTTTTTGCATGTTAACAAGAGTAAAAGAGAAAAGGGTCGTAGCACGCCTAAAGTTTTATTATAAAACGGTAATTATCTTTAGGAGAAAAGTCATAGCAAGCCTAAAGTTTTATTATAAAACGGTAATTATATTTAGCTACTCAATATTTCTTTTTATATTTATTTATAAAACTCCATGATCCAGAGTGGGAGAACACAACAAACTGTTCGAGATTCTTTGAATCCTGCTTGCTTTGCCAATGCATGAAATTCATTTTCTGACCTCTCCTTCCCACCGGGACTAAATGCTAGCATAACCATATCAGATTGTAAATTACATTTAAGATCTTCTCCTGGGGTCTCTGAAAGGATATGCTCCACAACGATGATTTTTCCGTTATTTGGAAGTGCTTCATGGCATCTCTTCAGTATTTTTATGCAATTTGTATCGCTCCAGTCATGAAGAATCCACTGTGGATACGATAAAAAAAGAATTGAATCAGTCTAATAAGAAAATAATCATAAAAATATTATTAGAAAGTTGTAAGAAACAATTGGGAATCAAAAATTATGAAAAAGCATTCCTTTTTTAAAAACGGGTGGAAAACTAATGTGAACAACGGTTTAATTATATGTATTGAATAAAATATATTTTTCTTATGATGCCACTATATTGCCACATTGAAAAGGAAAAAAAAAAAAGAGCTGGCGATGTTTACAATGAACTTCTATAATAGCATCAGTTAAGCATTTCGTAAAGACAATAACATATATAAAGTAGTTGTTATAAAGGTTTTCTTTTATAGTCACGCTTCCACATACATGACTTAGGTGTAGCTTTTATTATTATTATCATTATTGCTGAACAATTTAGAAGGCTAACAAAATGATGAATAAATATATACATATACATACACACATACGCACATATATTATATGATGAAAACAATTTCACCTTCATGATAATGGCTTCGCCTTTCGGAACACTAACGAACATGTCTCCACCCATGTGCTCCATGCCTGATCAATACAAAAAGGTCGGCCAAGTTTAAGTTTCACGTAAACCATCAAATTAAATTAAAAAGCGACCTCCAAACACAAATATTTCAATGGAACCGATTTAAAATACATTACAAAGAACCAACACAAATATTTCACATACTTGCAAAAGATGGTGCGTCTCGAATAACGTGGGGCAAATCAAAATTAATGCCCTTTATAGTTGGATGCTTGGATAGGATCATGCGCAGGGAAACACCAATTCCACCTCCAACATCGACCAAAGTCCTCAGACCCTTGAATCCCTCGTACGTATCTACAACTCTTTTCATCAACATCGTCGAAAAATTGGACATTGCTATATTAAAACCCTTGTTAAATCTTGGATCTGTGCCGTGATACTCGAATTTGCTCATTTTATATACTTTTTCAAAAGGAAGTCCCCCCTCGAGAATTGCATCTTTCAGGTGGAACCTACACATACAATTATTAATGATTACATATGCACACATATAGTACGTGTAGAGGTTGGCATGTAGTTGATACTTGCCAAGTCTCCAAGTAAACCCTGTCTAGGCTCATGATCAAAAAAGGGGCTAGAGAAACTCCATCATCATTCTTGGTGTAGAACTTGCAGATCGGAGCCAAGGAATACAGCCGCTCAATGCCGCCATCAGGCAAGGTTTTCACTCGACAATTTAAAATAGAATAGCTCGCGAGCAGGCGGAGGATTCTGTCCACCATGTTATGCGCCTCTGGATTGTTGGTGGGAATTTCCGCGGCGAGTTCTCTTGGTGAAATAAAGGCGTCGGGCCCCTTATTCTTCATGAGTTCAAGGAGGTCGAGCTCCAGCGCCACTTTGAGGACATTAGGTAGCACTGAAGCAGAGGCTAGTTGCATGGCGAATAAGAAAGAAGCCTCGTCCCCTTGTGCAACCTCCATTTTGGTATTCATTTTTCCTGAAAAGATTGAGAACAAGAAGCAACACTTTGGGTAGGAGTGTGCATATGCAGAGACAAACATATTTATAGTAGCTTAGTTTGTAGTAATTGCTATAAATTGTTTTTTTGATATAATATAAATAAAATTAAGCCATATTGTTTTAATCAAAATTAATTTTTTTGGATTAATATATATATATATATATATAATCGTTGCATCATGGCAATTAAAATATATGTATGAATGGTGTATATATTTGTTTATTTGTTATAGAATAGGCCGGATATCATTAATTGTTGGTCAAATTACGTTTTAGTTAGGACACATTCCCTGAAATCCATGCCACCCAAGAGAGCTGCATGCCTTTTGCTGTCTAAGTCATAATCTATATTATATATATTATTATACTTTAACGTATCATATTAACTAAATTTGATATGTTGATGTGGTACAAAAGTTTTTTTTACATTTTTTTCTTCGTAATATTTGTTAGTTAATTTTGTTGGTGTACGTTTATTAGTAATTTTTATATGTCTCTCTATTTTTTTCGGATTTTTCTCCAATTTATCTATAATTTATCTAAAAATTCAAAGTATCTTAGTAAATTTTATCTAATCAATAATCTATAAATATCATATTCTAATAAAATAATATATGTATTTTACATGGATTACTGGCTACAACGGTCCCCATTAATTTATATATCTGGTTTATAAGAAAAGTTTATGTTAAATTTTTAAAATATTAAAATTCCAATTATTATAAAATCAAGAAATGGAAAGAAGACGTAGGAGTATTAAATTCTCCGAACATCCACAAAAATCCATGCGTTCGTTTATCATTCAGTCTACCTTTTATTAACCATCCAACTAAATAGGCTTTTGTTCAAATCAGTTTCAATAAGTCTTCTTCGGCACAGTTGATACTAATAGACTCGTATGATACGAAGAAAGTTTCAGCATTGTTAACACAATAAAGCTATGAAAGAAAATTTATTCACTTCCTCTAAATTTCCTATCTTGATCCTGACATGTTATTTTTTAAAATAAGAGACGTGTGACGTTAGTTCTAAAAAAACAATAATAATGATGAAGAGCAATTGAAAAAAAACAAAAACTTGTGTGAGACAGTCTTACGGATCGTATTTTGTGAGACGGATCTTTTATTTGGGTCATCCATGAGAAAGTATTATTTTTTATGCTAAGAGTATTACTTTTTATTTTGAATATCGGTAGGGTTGACCAGTCTCACAGATAAAGATTTATAAAACCGTCTCATAAGAGACTTACTCTTAAAAAATGCGTTGGTTAGTTTTCGAAAAAGTAAAGCAAAGTGTATGTGTATGGATCCGCTTATTTTAATTTTATTTTAGTAATAATTATCATAATAATAATAGTTGGAATATACAAATTCTTGAATTTTTTACGAAAAACTCTTAAATTTGTGTTCTTTTTATTTTTTTAAAAATATTTATTATTATTATTATTATTATTATTATTATTATGGCCCGAAAATTCTTACTTGAAAATTTGCGGAAAATTTAAAAATTTTCTTTTTCATTAAATAAAATGTCTCATTCATAAATAAACTGATAAATAATATTTGATGTTCAAAATGGCAGCTGAAGTATTTAATGTTTGCAAAATAACCATTTAAAAATAATCCAACGACAGATAAAAATATCTGATCATAAGATAATAAATGCTGGAAAATGAGGTCATCGGGTTCCACTACTGCCGACTCGAGCTAGCTCACTGGTCCCCGCCCTCGATCCCGACATCATCAGTACCTACAACAATCAAGTCTAGTGAGTCTAAAGACTCAGCATGCATATATCGTAGATAGTAAGTAATTAAATAATAAAATCGCGTGCAAGTGAAAATATCGTGTCACGAGGCATAACGTGAAATATTGTGTCATGATTAATTATAGTACGTGCATAACTGAACTGAAAATATCCTGAGTGGAAATGTTTGCTCCTTGGAGCCCTGTAATGAAATAACTTGTAAAAATTTTCTGGTGAGATTATGGTCTACGCAAGTGGTCCCTGAACTGAACTGAACTGTCCGATAACTGGCAACCGGGACCGGTAACTGACGATCGGGTGAAATAATAATCATCTGATCAGACTCATGCCACAGTATACTGGGTGGTACAACTGAACTAACCGGTAACTGGCGATCGGGTGAAGTAATAATCCCATGGTAGTAAAGTGACGACAAGCAATATTGCATAAATCTCAAAAATGAATATTTTGCACGTAATATAATTAAACAACATAATTAAATATCCTGTAATAATTTTACTGATTGGGTTGGATCGCTCCCAGGCTCGCTGCGACTTAAATCTAACATGAAAAATATGCAATTGATTTATTTGACCCAACTATGCAATTAAATTCGAAAACTGTGACAATTGCGCCTAACGACTTTGTATTTAATCATGAATTTTGTGAATGGGGACCAAAAACATAAAACGCTCTTTCGAGAGTCATTTTGGCACATTGCACCGTAAATTCTCGTACGACCTCTAAAATGATCCGAATTACGAACGGCCAAAGACATGACCCAACTATGCAATTAAATTCGAAAACTGTGACAATTGCGCCTAACGACTTCGTATTTAATCATGACTCCGAACCAACCCGAACCAACATTGAACCAGCATATAGTCATGATTAAAATACGCCTAAAATGATGAAATAATGCTCCTAAATTTACAGTACTCGAAATTTAGTGAATGGGGACCAAAAACATAAAACGCTCTTTCGAGAGTACATGACCTTCCTAACTTTATGAGGCACTGTCCAGTCCAAGGCCATAGGCTAAAAGCCAACCAAGAACCCGGAACACGCCTCTGAACCGCAGCACGCTTGCTGTCAAAATTACAGCAGCTGTGCCTTCGCTTTTCTTGTGTCGTTTTCGAGACTACCGGCCATTGGGGCTTGAACCACCGACCAGAGGCTCTTACCAACATCCTAGGGAATGATTTGAACCATGGCTAAGGGCCCTAGGCCAGCCACAATTCGAGCCAACCCTGTGACACCCGAAACTTGCATCCGAGAGCACCAAAAATCTGTACTGTCATGCATCGGTTCGCTTGCTGCCTTTCGTCGTTCCAGTGGCCATTTGATTGACCATGGCTCGATCTAGACATCCAGGGCTATTGAGTGAACCATGGTTAAGGGCTAGAAGCCAACCAAGATCCAAGCAACACCACAAAGGCGAACACCAACTCACACACCCGAAACCAGAAAATGTGAAACCGAAGGGGCTGTGCTTATTTTGTTTTAAAACCGAGGGGGCCGTGAACCAAGCCATGAAAGGGCATCTTGGTCACGTCCTAGACGTGTCAAGGAGAGGTTCCGATCATGGCTATAGCCCCTAGGGCAGCCAAGACCAGAAAACTTCCCCTTTGACAGCACAACAGAATTTTCGAAACAAAATTCTGCACTCATGGGGAGGTTGCTGTCACATGCGCGTTTCCAGCGTGTATGGGACTGAACGAATGGACCAACATGGTCTTGACACACCCTAGTACGTTTCTATACGCAGCCCCGAGCCCTTGGAGCGAGCCAACCACCTGAAACCATCCAACAAACAGAAACGTGAAGCATGAAGAGCACAGAAAAATCGGTGCAGAATTTTCCTTGAAAGTTGCTTTCCAAATTCGGTTTTTGCCATGGAAATCATGATCATGTAATGTTTAAAAATGTTAATATGACTTGATTGAAGAGTAAAAGAATGGTATAAACATGCCTGGATATTTTGTTTTGAAGAAAAACAAAGAAACGCAACGACGCGACGCGGAGGAGACGGAGCGCTTTTCTTTCTTGTTTTCTCTCTTGTTATTCTCTAGCTACCTCACGATTTTTACTGAAGTTTAGGCTCTGAATTTTCGAAAATGGGGAGGGAGAAAGTGTTTAGGAAATGAAGGGAAAGGCTACAAATAAAATGGGGTAGAATGGCTAGATCAAATCTTTCTATCCTTGAGTTGTTTGCTAGATAGTTGAGGGATAAATGGGGTGAGATGGCTGATTATTAGCTAACAAATAAGGGTAGAAAATTGCTTAATTGTTTAATTATTGAGGATTAAATGGTGAGTGAATTATTTACCAAGAATGGATAAGGAAGAAAATCAAGGGAATGAGTTGTCAAATATTTTCAAGTCTACTAAGGAGGGGCCGATTTTTGCTTATTAAAAAGGGGTA
Organism: Primulina tabacum; assembly: GCF_025594145.1. Taxonomy (NCBI): domain Eukaryota; kingdom Viridiplantae; phylum Streptophyta; class Magnoliopsida; order Lamiales; family Gesneriaceae; genus Primulina; species Primulina tabacum. Next base: position 10,922,602 of record NC_134566.1, read on the forward strand.
GGAAAATTGCTTATTTAATAATTAATGAGGATTTAAAAATTGAAGGAATTATTTAACAAGAAAGGATAAGGAAATGAATCAAATAATGGTGCGTGTAAATCAACAACTAAATCTTTTAAAATAAGGTGGCCTAAAATTGCAAATAAAAATGGAGGGAAAATATTGCTAGATATTCATAGTAGAAATATTGCTTAAATATTAATTAGTGGTGAATAAAATTTAGGGAATTACCTACCAAGAAAAAGGATAAGGAAAGATATTAGAATGGTGAGTTGCCAAAAATTAAATCCTTTAAACATGAAGTGGCCGATTTTCTTATAGGAATGAGGGTAAGGAATATTGCTAAATTATTAATTATTGGGGATTTAAAATTGTGGGAATTATTCTACCATGAAGAGATAGGGAAAGATATCAAAGATGGAGTTGCTAAAATATTTTTAAACCTTTTAAAGTGAAATGGCCGAAAATTAATGGTAGGGAAAATATTTCTTAAATCTTGTATTTTAATTCTTTAGAGTTTTATCTACCCATTAAATATTTTAGTGAATTAATAAATTAATTAAGGAATTACATTATCTTGCATGCATGGCTAAATCTTTAAATTAAATTGCTAACATGTTGAGTTGAAATTTCTTAATTAAAATAAATCTAGATTAACTTATCTCAATTGGTCACATATTTTAATTGAGGCTTTTTAATTAATTATTGAACCCAAAAGAATTTATTTACTACTTATCTCTAATTAATTAATTAAATTCTTAAACTTTCCTTAAACATTATTTTTACATTAAATTAACTTATTATTTATCTTGAATAAATTCTAGGAATGTTTTCTTGATATTAAATTTTATCTCAAAACTCCAACTCCAGTCTGCTCTCACTTATTTAACTGAAAAGGTAACAATTAAACTACTGCGTAAAATAAATAAATTTAAAGAAAAAAATTTAAATACCCATGCAATAAAAATCATTTTAATTTAAAATGCTAGAAATTATACATGGCTTATATGTAGTATGATTTAACGGGTCCTACAATTATTATTATTATTATTAGAAAAAAATTAAAATAAAAAATAAGTAGACCTACACACACATACTTTCTTTTAATGTTTTGAAAATTAAACCAACACATATTAAAATAAATAAAAGAAATTTAAAAAAATTGAAAGAATATAAATTTTTTCGGAAGATAAATAGCTTAATATTTTAAAAATATGGATTTTTTTTAAATATTTTACTGGTTCACCATTTTAAGATGATCTATGTTTCAAATTAATCCACATGCAAAAATTGGAAGTTTGAACTCAAATTCATTAATTTTAAAAAATAAAATAATAAGTTGATCGAAACACACACTTCCTTTAATTATTTTGAAAACTAAATCAACGTATATTAAAATGAATAAATAATTTGTTTTACAAAAATAAAAAGAGCACAAATTCAAGATTTTTCATACGAAAATTCAAGAATTTGCATATTCCAAATATAATTATTTTTTTATTAACAACATTACTAGTAAAAATAAAATAAAAATAATCGGACCAATACACATGCACCTTTATTTATTTTTTTGAAAACTAAACTAACAAATTTTTTTAAATTTTTTTTCATTTATTCTTTTAGAACTTGGACACATCTCTTATTTAAAAACATGAAACATGAGACCACATACCAAAAATGAGAGTTGAAGTTTAAGTTCGATAATTTGAAAGATAGATCGCCTTAAAATGATGGAATGTTTTATGAATCAAAGTATCTTTATTTATTTAAATATGTGTTGGTTAACTTTATTTTATTTTTTTAAAGGTGATGGACACACATGCACAAATTTTTTATTTTTTAAAAATAAATCAACGTATATTTAAAATTGTTTAAAAATAATTCTTTTAAAAAAGGTAAATTACATCAGATTTTATAAATAAAGAATTTTTAAAAAAATGATTGATCCACTATTTTAAGGATATCTTTTAAATTATCGAAATCTTCAACTCTCATTTTTTTGTTGTTGTCATAAGTCCTTTTTTAAAAAAACGAGAGATGTTTCAAAGTTTTATATAAAATAATAATGATTAAAAAATTAAAAGGCTAGCGTCCTCTGTCCATTTTGGCAAACGGTGCAAATTAATTTGCAACATCAGCCAAGATTGGTGGAGTTTGGCAAAACTCCATCACATATATTAATTTTGAAATATTAAAAAAATTAATATTTCAAAAAAAAACATCTTTCTATCTATAGATATATCTATAAATGTATACGGATGGGAAATGGGCATTTTTTCACAATTGTGAAATTATCTATAATTGTCACGTTGCCAGTATAAATCAAAAGACATTACATACGTAAAATTTTACCATGAGGAGGACATGTATGGATATTTCAAATCTGGATTAATTTTCATCAATACGTGTTTATTATGTTTCCATCAATAACTTAAAACTTTATTGAGTCTATTTCATCTCCATGACTTCCGGTTTTTCTTCTCTCCCACGATTAACCGAGCATTGCGCCTCCGTTTGAGATATGCCATTTAGTTGATTCTTGGGGATGGCGATAAGCTTCACTTGTACGTGGGCAGGTAAAATTCTGCTATTTGTTTCACATCTTTTTTTGGTATCTTCGTGCAAAGAAAATAATGGAAACACACCAACTGAGTTGTAGGTTTAGCCACAACAGTTGTATAAATTAAATTTTTGGGAAAACAATTTTGGTCCATTAAATATTCTAATTTTGATTTTGGTACAATAATTTTTTTTTAAAATCTTATTTCGTCGGAGTGCTAACATGATACCTAAAAATATTGATATGGCGCGAGAAAATGCGGACATGACATCGTCAAAGTACAATGGCCAAATCACACCGAAAAAGAAGTTACTTGGGAATTGGAAGAAAAGATGCGAGAACAATACCCTTATCTCTTTGAGGATCGAGTATAGCAAAGTTTCGAGGACGAAACTCCTTATAAGGTGGGAAGGATGTGAAGACCCAAAGAATTAACACACAAAGCCATGAATTAAAAACACATTAAAGTCATGAATTCAAAGAGGAATTTGAAGAGTCATAAAACATGGTAATGGTGTTTAAGGCCATTAAGAAGGCCATAAACATGGTTGTAATGGTAGCCTTTTCACCTCCTTTCCATGAGCCTATAAATAGTGACCAAAGGGTAGGAGAAATCACACCTTCCAGCAGCATTTCAGCAACTCATTCTTGTCCATTTTCGAAGCACCGCAGCAGCCGAATTCTTGTCCGGTTCGACGCAGTCAGCAGCTTTCGTGTCCGAATTTTAGTTGTCTTTCCCTCAAATCTTTGAAGATTATCATCAAGTAAGTGGGCTTTTGCTATACTTTTACGTACACTTGCATTTCATAAGTGTACTACTCGATATATATATATATATATATCTACATACTTGTTCTTTGTAAGTATGTTCACATTTGCTTAAAAATACATTTTGTATGTTTCTTGAAATTCGATCGGCATGATATATATTCGTTCCTATTTGTTATGAAAGTCCTTGAAAATTTGTTGTTGATATTAGTATAATATTTGAAAACATGTTTGAAATATTTGAAATGCACTGTAATGATTCGAATTAGAAATGGCAAGGAAATTCAGATATTTGATATGTTTTGTTTAAGGCCGTGATCCGGTGGGATATAATAACCATTCTTTTGGCCTCGCCCCTTAGAGGAATAACATATAGGGGACTGATAAGTAAACCATTGAAATGAGATGATTTTCAGTGTTATTTTTGTATCTTGTTCGTATTCGATTCAACGTCCTTATGATTGAAATTATGATAATATATTCGTATATTTATAACCTTGATATTTGTTATGCCCGATCGACCCCCATTTACTGAGTATTTCCCAAATACTCATCCCTTACATTCCCACCTCAGATACGAACGAGGAACAAATCGAAGATAAAGAACAAGAATATTTATGGGGATGGTGATGAAGCTAAACCCATTCATGACCAGTCTTATCATTCTATTTTTTAGTTATTTTACGCTTCCGCATTTCGTTGTAATCGCATTGTAAAGATGATTATTGATTTATGTAATAGACTGGCTTTTGGCTATTTGATGTACTACGTGGCTTGTTGTTACACGATTTTAAATTGTTAAACAACGCCGATGGCACGTCTCGGTTCCTAGGCGTGACATATATGGTCAGCCTCATATTGATCTGATATCTAAGGGAAAGTTTTTTGATTGAACCAACTAAACCCCTCTCATCAGCCCAGGCGACTATCTATCTGATTATGAAAAAAGAGTTCAGATCAAGTTGAAAAAGTTCGATAAATTGGTGGACCATATAATAGTATTTCACTTGTCTAAAATAAGAATCAGATACTAGAATGGATTTAAACTAATTGATATCCGAATCCCTGGAAAGAAAAGATTTCATCATGATGATGCTAAGAACAAGCACATTGCGGATCATGCTAAACATGAAGAGAGAGAATTCCAATCCACATGGACCAACATCATGCGACGATGATGTCGTGATTAGTCAATTGGAAATGGATTCTCTCGGGCTGTTCATGAATGTTTAAGTCATGAGTCGGGATCTTAAACTGCCTCTCCCTTTGGTAGCAGATATTATAAAAATCAGAACAATTGGATTTAGAATAACAGATCAATCAGCTCGATCAGTCAGACAAACCAGTCTCTCCTATTCTGTCCTATTCAGTAATAAAAAACTGATCTTTATCTATCTCAAACAAAAGCTAGATTCTCGAGAAGAATCCACTAGATAGAATTCAGATTGCTACTCAAACAGAGAAAATTCAGGAATCACAACATGTTTCTGTTCCAACCACAATGGTTATGCTCTCTGAAGTTCTTCTAACTTCTATTGTTGATATGTGGAAATCATTGGACAGATCTATGGCTCCTGAGATTGTTCAAAATTCAGTTATTGAACCAACTTAATCTCTAGTCACTGCTTCTATTCCTCTGTTTCAACCAATTGAAGGAGAATCTGCTCCAAATGCATCCTCTCTAGATCATCCACCGAATCAGGAATCAAACCATCATATCAATTCCTCTCTGCCACATGTACACTCCATTGATGAATCCCCCGACTACTCCACATGAGCTTCAAGCTAAAGGTGATGAATAAATTGCTCTGTAGATCACTTCCGAACAACATTTTGAGGATATCCAAGTTGACACTGAGGGGGTGTTGGTTCTAGACTTTCAATAACTTTTATGGAGTTTAAAAGTCTAGAGATATTCAATCTAAACTTTTATATATACTCTATAAAAGTTTAATGGTATTCAATGTAAACTTTTATATAATTTTAGAAAGTCGTGTGGTATTCAAACTTAACTTTTAAAAATTTTACTAAAGTCTATAGTATTCAAAATGTCAGTAGACTTTTAATGACTTCATGGAATTCTATTAATTACAATAACTAAAGCCTAAGGTACAACAATAAATTGTCAACAATGTATTTTTTATCAACCTAAAGATTTAGATGTACATTTAATTGAGAAATTTTTCAAATTCACATACAATACAAATACTAAAATTGGCATTATTTTCTCATCCATTTATTTTTCCTTTATTTGTGCTTTTTAAAAACATATTTTTTTATTGTTAACAATAGTTAAAAATCAAAATTATTAATATCGTTCATTTTATTTTTGGAGTTTCAGCTACGAAAACTCATAAAATTTTAAATTATATTTATTAAAAAATTATTACACTGCATAATAAAAAATTTATAATATTTTATTGATCTATAAATTGAAAATAATATACTATTTTATTGATATAAATTGAAAATAATAATTATTTTTAATAAATAAAATTAATTTTTTTATTAATTATTATATAACATTTGATAGTTAATTATTCATGATATTTTTCATTAACTTGAATGATATATATGTGTGTGTGTGATTGATACATAATTTTAGAATTTTATCAACACACATATATAAGAATAACTATAATAAATTAAATATATTAAAATTTTTTTAAGTTACCCTAATTATAAATATTTTAACATACTTATTATTTATTTTCAGTTACAAATAATTGTCTTGTTGTTTTTTTTGTTTGACATATTGTCAAAAACAAAATTGATATATTTTTATACGAATATTTATTTAAAATGAATGAAATTATTTTAAGTTTGATTATTTATTAATATTGAAAATTATTGTTATGTATTTTTAAAAAATATTAATTATTTAAATAAACATGTTGAATTGAATAGTTGAAGTTTAATTGCAATAAATTTAGTACTGAGTTATTTATTTTTTTTTGTAAAATCAATATGTAAAAAATATTATATTGAGAGAGAGAAATATTTGAAATAAATAAAAATTTATTCACGTTAAATTGTTAGTTCAAATAAATTTTAAAAAATCATAATAATAAATTACAAAATCCATAGGGTTCTATGAAAAATATACAAATGTCAATAAAAGTCCTGCAAAATAAATCTACAAGATTCTGTGAAAATCTTTAAAAATATGTGAGATTCTGCAATATTAAGTAGAAATCTATCAACTCCACAGAAGTCTGTTATTTAAAAAAGTCAGTTATTTAAAAAAGTCAGCAATTCTCTGCAACGAATACACCCATGAGAGTAGACTAATACGTATGCAAGTTCATAACAGAATATACTGGAAAGTTTCAGAATAATCAGTCTTTGTTTTATACCAAAACTAGTAAGGTGTGTTAAATGACTTCGTACAGCATTAAATTGTGTAAGTAATACCAGTACTAGATAAAGTAACGGTAACATTTAAGACTTGTATCGTTCAAACGAAAGACATTAAGTTCTGCTTCTGCTTTTACAAGCCATTCAGTAGTCGATAAGTACTGCTTCTGTTTTAGCGATACGAGTGCATCTGCTATTTATGTTGTCTTCTGTTTTTACTATCATGTCCTACTGGTTTTGGCTCTCATCATCATAATTAAATTAATTCTAACAAATTATTTACAGATACATTTTTTAAAAGGTAAATTACATCAGATTTTATAAATAAAGAATTTTTTTGAAAAAATGTTTGGATCATGTCGGATACCCGACTAACGGGTACCCAAAATGATCGGATATTTTCGGGTACCCGATTGAAATTTTTGTTTTTGTTTTTGTTTTTTTTTTTAAAAAATATATATATATTTCACATTCCACAAAAAGTCACGTCATTATATCGAGTTATGGCTAGTCATTATATCATATTATGACTAGTAAATTAAAAAAACACATGTATTTTTCACATTTCACAAAATATCATGTCATTATATCATTTTATGATTAGTCATTTGTCATTATATCGGGTTATGACTAGTCACAAAAAAACAAACTAATCCTTATATTTAGCTTATTCTTTATACTAAAAACAGATTTAAAAAATAGAACTGTTTATAAATAAATATTTATATGGATCAAAACGATTAACAAATGCATAACATGTTAAAAAATCATTATTGTTATTCGTACAAACCGCATCCTTTTTAGAAATTATATTTGGTAAGGTAACAACTTTGAAACAAAAAATGGGTAAAAGAATAACATTAATTCCAAAAAAAGGCATGGTTCCAAAAATGCCATGAAATAAAGAAAAACTTGGATAATATTAGATGGAATGAAGCGTTTTTAACTTGAAATTTTAGTGCCCACCCACAGAATTTGATTACTTCCTTCGCTTTGGTTCTGGTTCATGTAACTTCAGAGAAACAGAAATTTTACCTTCATTCTTTTTTTTCAAGACCGAAAGGTTCCCCAGTCCAACCACGTTTAGATGGATAGACCCATAAATTTTTTTTAAATAAAACATTTCGGGTACCCGATACCCGATCGGATATCGATAAAATACCCGAATCCGAACCCGAAAATTAGTTTCGGGTATCGGGTACCCGACGAACCCATTTTTTTAAAAAAAATACCCGACCCGGTCGGTTTTTACCCAATCGGGTCGGATCGGGTATCCGATACCCGAAAAAAAACGCCCACCCATATGTATACGGATGGATAATGGGCATTTATTCACAATTGTGAAAAATCTATAAATTATCACCTCGCCAGTATAAATCAAAAGACATTACATATGTAAAATTTTACCATGAGGAGAACATGTATGGATATTTCAAATCTAGATTATTTTTTCTCTCTCTTGAATTAGAGTCAAAATTAATTAATTGTGTAATAATTACAACTATGGCTCCAAGTTTCCATAATGTGGGCCCCGGGTCCGATATCTAATACTAATAATTATAATTGTAACAAACCAAATGATTTAATAAATACGTAATTTGTGGTTCACAAATTCACATAAACATCGTCAAAATAATTTAATGGTCTCAAAGGTTTGAAATATAATTTTCAACATGCCAACAAAAAGTAGTAAATCAAAGAAATCCAAACATCATCACATAGCTCCAAAGACCCGAGAATCCCACTCTAACTCGTATCTCCTCACCTGGAGCTGGACTCTGGCCTCCCCAACCTCGCCTCACCTACCGTCAAGCACATGAAAACAAGAGGTAGCCGATGTGCCGGTGAGTATAAACCCAGTATGATACAATCAATATGTAGAACCCGTAAATCAGTAGACGTATAAGCCATGCATAATTCTAGATTTTTAAATTTAATTGACTTCATTGCATGATTATTTTAAATGCATTTATTTGAAGTTAATTATTCATTATTTCAGTTCAGTAGTTTGATTTTTAGCATTTCAGTTATTTCAGTGAGGCCGGACTGGAGTTGGAGTTTTGAGATAGAATTTAAGATTTGAGAAATATTTCCAGAAGTTAATTTAGCTAGCAAGTAAGTTCATTTAAGTTAAAAAGAAGTTTAAGGAATTATTTAAGTTAGTTGAGGATTTTAATTTAATTATTGGAGGTGATTAAGAAATGAGCTCATTTAAGTTACTTAATTAAGGGGTTAGTTCACTAAACTAATTAAAGGATTAGTAAGGCTTTTAAGGGTTATTAAATTACTAGATAATCAATTTTCCCCCTACCATTTATCATGCATTTTCGGCCACACCCCTAGAAGAACAAACTAGGACTTGCCAACTCACCTTTGACCCATTCTTGGTTGTTTAGCATGCTAATTCTTTTAGCTATTTTTCCACCTTAATTAATTAATAATAGACCACTATCCTAAACCTTGTTTGGCATGATAAAATCGGCCACTATAGTCTAGAATCACCCAAGAGATCATTTGATAGCAATTCAAAATTCAAAATTCAAATGCATGAAGACTTGGTCTTGATATGATCCTTATATCTTGCACCATCCTCCTCACCCCTCATAACCACTCCATCACACTCCCTCCCCACCGAAATCAGACCCATTTTCAGTAGAAAAAACGTGAATAACAGCTAGGGAGAGAGGGAGAAAAATCGAGAACTAGAAAGAACAAGAGAAGCGCTCCACCTCCTCCGTGCCGCGTCGTCGTCGTTTCGTTCGTTTTCTTTCGAAACGAAACCAGGCATGTCTAGATTTCTTTCAAACCTCAATCAAGTCATATTATCATTTATTTTTCAGTACATGATCATGTTTATTCAAGTAAAAATCGAGATCCATGTCAAAATATTTTGAAACCACACATGCAGAACTTTCGGTTTCCTTGGCAAGCTTCACGGTTTCTTTTGTTTTGTGAGTTTCAGGTATTGGATAAACTCCAGGCTCCCAAGGCGGCTTGTATACATGTAGTAGAATGCATTAGGACCATGTTGGTCCATTCAAACCAGCCCCATGCTTGCTGGAAATTCAGAATGACAGCAAGTCCCCATAGGTGCAGAAAATGTTGTTCGAGAATTCAGTTTCTTGTCATGGAGGAAGGATCTGATCTTGGCTGCTCCAAGGGCCTATATCCATGGTTGGATCACTTCCCTAGCAAGTCTAAGACGTGACTAAGTTGCCCTTTTGGTGGCTTGGTCCATGGTTCATCGGTTTTTAATCAAAACGTCACAACAGCCCCTATACCCCTTCGGCTTCTTCATTTGTTCAGCTTTTGGTTCGTTCTTTGGTTGCTTGGTATGGATCTTGGTTGGCCTATGGCCCTTAGCCACGGTTCATATCATGCTCCTAGATGTCTAGATCATGCCATGGTCAATCAAATGGCCATTGGAACGACGCAAGACATCGATCATAGCATAAACACTACACACGCATGCACGTTGCTCTCGGTTGGACCCTTCGGTTGAGTTATGGTGTGATGCGGATTGTGGCTGGCCTAGGGCCCTTAGCCATGGTTCAAATCATTCCTTGGGATGTTGGTAAGAGTCTCTGGTCGGTGGTTCACGCCCCTAATGGCCTATAGTCTCGAAACCAACGCAAGTCTTGTAGTTGCGCAGCTGCTGGAATTTACAGCAAGTTGATGTGTCGTTCAGAGGCTCGTTCGAGTTCTTGGTTGGCTTTTAGCCCATGGCCTTGGACTGGACAGTGCCTCATTGAGTTAGGAAGGTCATGTTTTTGACCGTTTGTCATTTGGATCATTTTTGAGGTCGTACGAGAATTTACGGTGCAATGTGCCAAATTGACTCTCGAAAGAGCGTTTCGTGTTTTGGCCTCCATTTCACCTAGATTTCGACCCTATCATTTTAGGAGCATTATTTTATGATTTTTCAGCGTATTTTAATCATGACTATACGTCGGTTCAGTGTCGGTTCAGGTTGGCTCGGAGTCATGATTAAATGCGAAGTCATTAGGCGTCATAGTCGCATCTTTTGAACGTAAATTGCATAGTTGGTTAAGTTTAAGCTATTGCATATTTTTCATGGCACAGTTAGGTTGCAGCGAGCCTGGGAACGATCCAATCCAATCCAGTTGGTAAAATTACAGGATTTTTCATTACGTCAGTTATTTGTGTTACGTGCATGAAAACAGAAAATGATTATTTTTGAGATTTATGCGATATGGCTTGTGGTTCATTCACTATGTGGGAGTGTTATTTTATACGATCGCCAGTGACCGATCAAGTTCAGTATGGTACCACCCGGTCGCCAGTGACCGGCCAGCTCAGTTCAGTTTCAGCCTCCCCGGTAGCCAGTTACTGATCAGTTCAGCTTAGTGCAGTGGCCACAGGCGTAAAACATAATCTCAACAGAAAATTTTATCAGTTATTTCAGTACAGGCTCCAAGGAGCAAATATTTTTACAGTAATTTCCAGTTCAGTTATGCACGTATTATAATTGCTCAGTACAGATTATTTTCAATATGCCTCAGGGCAGGATATGTTAACTCATGCATATTTTAATTCAGATTTTTACTCGTTAGATGCGATTTATGCATGCTGAGTCTTTAGGCTCACTAGACTTGATTGTTGTAGGTACTGATGAGGCCAGGGCCGAGGGCGGGGACCAGTGAGCCAGCTTGGGTCGGCAGTAGTGGCACCCGAGGACCTCAGTGCAGCAGTTGTTATTTTTTTCGCAAACAATTTTATCAGTCGTTGGATATTTTTAAATTGTTGTTGTTGGCAAAACTTTAATTTTCTTCTGCTGCAATATTTTGAAATATTGAACTTGATTCACCAGCGATTTTATGAATGAGGCCATTTAAGTTCTTTTAAAAAGAAAATTTTTAATTTTCCGCAAATTTTCAAGAAAGGAGTTTTAGGCCCTTCACAGTTGGTATCAGAGCGGTGGTTCTGTATAGGGTTTCACTACTACTGACCGCGAGAAGCTCACGAAGTTACGCCTTTGGTCTGTAAGTTTTTCAGTTCAGCATTTTGTTCAGCATTTTAGTTAAAGCATGAATTAGTTTGTCAGCATGCTTCCAGATTTTCAGTATTTCAGAGTTCATTTAAAATAAATTATGGAATTATGCATGTTAGTTACGTATGGGTTATGTTGGAACAGTATGCCCCCTAGACGCATTTTAGAGCGCAACAGAGAGGTGGAGCCTCGCCGAGAGGACAGAGAGGAGCATAGACCGGAGGGAGACCTACCACCTCCTCCACTGCCCCCACCGGACATGAGTGCCCAGATGTTAGCTGGGATGGCACAGTTCTTCGCACAGTTTGCGGGGGGCAATGCCGTAGCCGCAGCCGCAGCCAGGCCGACAGGGCCCGAGGCTGTGTATGAGCGATTCATGAAGATGCGCCCGAAGGAGTTCTCTGGGGCATCTGACCCCATGGTTGCCGAGGGATGGATCAAATCCCTCGAGGTTATCTTCGATTTTATGGAGCTGGGGGACGCAGACCGAGTCCGATGTGCCACCTACTTGTTCACTGGAGACGCCCGCTTATGGTGGGAAGGAGCTTCGGTAGCCCTGACATTGGCTACACTTTCTTGGACCCGCTTTACGGAGGTTTTCTACTCCAAGTATTTTGCTGAGGAGGTTCGCACCAGGCTGACCACCGAGTTCATGAGCCTGAGACAGGGGGATATGTCGGTTACGGAGTTCATCCGTAAGTTCGAGAGGGGCTGTCACTTTGTGCCCCTGATAGCGAATGATGCCAGAGCCAAGCTGATGCATTTCCTGGTGGGCTTACGGTCGATCTTGCGCCGGGATGTTAGGGTATCTGACCCTGCTACTTATGAGGTTGCCGTCTCCAAGGCCTTAGCCGCAGAGTAGGATCTGCGGGATATCGAGAGGGATCGCCAGGGCAAGCGCCCAGTCCAGGCACTGCACCGCCCTCCTCCTCATCAGCATCAGCAGCAGAATAAGAGGCCTTTTCATGGACCGCCCAGGAACCGAGGCCAGCAACAGCAGCGGGGACGCCCAGCCCCGAGGACTCAGGAGCACCCAGTCTGTCCCAGGTGCTCACGTCGCCATCCTGGAGCATGTATGGCTGGCTCAGGAAAGTGTTTTAAGTGTGGCAGTCCAGACCACATGTTGCTGCAGTGTCCTCAGAGGAATCTGCCTACCCAAGGCAGAGTTTTTGCTCTCCATGCCGCGGAAACCAACCCGGAGACTATGTTGTTGACAGGTACCTTTAAACTTTAAGTTATTCTTCGAATTTCAGCATTTTGGGAATCGGGATTTAGATTTTGAACTTAGAACTGTTATAGGATTGCATGCTCTACTCAGATTTATTTCGGGGAAATTAAGCTAGAGGAACCTTGACCTTTGCATGTCTATAAGTTTAGATCTTGTAGTGGGATTCAACTTAGAGCTCCGCTCTTTCAGGGAGAATTTTTATATCTGGTTCCGCTACCAAGGCCTTGATAGATTCAGGGGCCACTCACTCGTTTATTTCGGAGATCTTTGCAAACTTTCTCAAGATCCAGACCATTGGGCTAGATACAGCCTTTTCAGTAGTGTTGCCGTCAGGCGAGGAGATGGCAGCTACCAATGTTATCCGAGATATAGACCTTGAGCTGCACGGTAATCTTGTTTATGCGGATCTGATTGTGCTACCGATGCCGGAATTGACATCATCCTAGGGATGGACTGGCTATTGAGGAACAGAGTGTTGATAGACTTCCAGCGGAGATCCGTTCTTGTCCGACCGCCTGGAATGGAGCAGTTCTTATTTCAGCCGGACAGGTACTTTCCTTTACCGCGCATTATTCCTTATGTTCAGGCTAGGAAACTCATGCATAGAGGGTGTCGGGCATTTCTAGCGACCTTTTTATCTGTCCCCGAGGAACCCATCCAGTCAGCCTCAGATGTTCCGATTGTCAGAGATTTCTTAGACGTTTTTCCCGAAGACGTCTCTGGTATGCCACCAGAGAGAGAGGTGGAGTTTTCCATTGAGCTTATGCCAGGTACGGCTCCGATATCCAAAGCGCCGTACCGACTAGCACCGACAGAGATGGCAGAGCTTAAGAAGCAGATCCAGGAACTTCTCGACAAGGAGTTCATTCGCCCGAGCTTTTCTCCATGGGGCGCGCCAGTCTTATTCGTGAAAAAGAAGGATGGCACGATGAGGCTTTGCATTGACTACCGGGAGTTGAACAGGGTTACAGTGAAGAATAAATACCCACTGCCGAGGATTGAGGATCTGTTTGACCAGTTGCAGGGAGCTTCGATTTTCTCCAAGATAGATCTGCGTTCTGGTTATCACCAGTTGAGGGTGAGAAGTGCTGATGTCTCAAAGACAGCTTTCAGGACTCGTTATGGCCACTACGAGTTCCTAGTGATGCCGTTTGGTCTGACGAATGCGCCAGCGATCTTCATGGATCTAATGAATCGCGTATTTCAGCCGTACCTCGACCAGTTTGTGATAGTGTTCATAGATGACATTCTCGTCTACTCCAAGAGTCGGGAGGAGCACAGCAGGCATCTGACCACAGTGTTGCAGACATTGCAGAAACATAAACTATTCGCAAAGTTCAGTAAGTGCGAATTCTGGTTAGAGAAGGTGGCGTTCTTGGGCCACATTGTTTCTAGCAGTGGCATTGAGGTAGACCCGGCGAAAGTTGCAGCAGTCAGAGATTGGGTTGTGCCTCAGAATGCATCAGAGATCCGCAGTTTTCTTGGGCTAGCAGGATATTACAGGAAGTTCATTCAGGGATTCTCATCCATTGCCGTTCCACTCACAGCACTGACCAAGAAAAATGTGAAGTTTGTGTGGAGCGAGGAGTGTCAGAAGAGCTTCGATACTTTGAAGCAAGCTCTTATCTCAGCACCCGTTTTGGCTGTACCGTCAGGATCTGGTGAGTTTGTCCTTTATACCGATGCTTCAAAGCTTGGTTTAGGTGCAGTTTTGATGCAGCATGGGAGAGTGATAGCGTATGCTTCTCGACAGCTGAAAATCCACGAGAAGAATTACCCTAATCATGATCTGGAGTTAGCGGCCGTAGTTTTTGCTTTGAAGATTTGGAGGCACTATCTGTATGGGGAGAAGTGTCTGATCTTTACCGACCATAAGAGCCTCAAGTATTTCTTTACGCAGAAGGAGCTGAACATGTGTCAGAGGCGTTGGTTGGAGCTTGTGAAAGACTACGATTGTGACATTAGCTACCACGCGGGTAAAGCTAATGTAGTTGCGGATGCTTTGAGCAGGAAAGTCGCAGTGATGGCTCATTTGACGATGCAGAAACCTCTTCAGATCGAGATGCAGAGGTTTGATCTTGAGACTTATCCGCGAGGTAGAGTTCCTCGTTTATCTACCTTGACAATTCAGTCTTCCCTTTTTGACCGTATTCGCAGCGGTCAGGCAGCAGATGAGCAGTTGGCACAGTGGATGAAGAGAGATGAAGCCAAGGGCAGTGTTTTGTATACAGTCAGCGACGGTATTGTGAGATACCGAGATAGGATATGGGTTCCTAGCAGTGATTCTATCCGAGCAGATATCTTATCAGAGGCCCATACGTCCCCGTACTCCATTCACCCTGGGAGTACGAAGATGTACAAAGATCTGCAGCTATTGTATTGGTGGCCAGGAATGAAGAAGGACATCAGTCGTTTTGTATCCGAGTGCCTGACTTGCCAGTTAGTGAAGGCCGAGCATCAGAGACCAGCAGGTTTGCTCAAGCCTCTTCCTATTCCCGAGTGGAAGTGGGAGAACATTACCATGGACTTTGTGACCGGATTGCCGAGGTCAGCCAGAGGATCGAATGCTATCTGGGTGATTGTAGATCGTCTTACCAAATCAGCGCACTTCTTGCCTATTAAGACGACTTTCACCATGGTTCAGTATGCAGAGCTGTATATCCGAGAGATAGTCCGACTCCATGGTATTCCAGTTTCTATCGTATCCGACAGAGATCCCAGATTCACTTCCTCGTTTTGGAAGAGTTTGCATTCGACTTTGGGTACGAAGTTGCTGTTTAGCACAGCTTTCCATCCGCAGACAGATGGACAGTCGGAGCGAGTTATTCAGATCTTAGAGGATCTTCTTCGTGCTTGCGTCATTGATTTCTCTGGGAGTTGGGAGTCGAACTTACCATTGGTAGAGTTCACCTATAACAACAGTTTCCAGTCGTCTATAGGTATGGCTCCGTATGAGGCGCTGTATGGCCGCAAGTGTAGATCTCCTGTTCATTGGGATGAAGTAGGAGAAAGAGCAGAGTTGGGTCCAGAGATTGTTCAGCAGGCAGCAGATGTAGTAGTCAAGATCCGTGATAGAATGAGGACTGCTCAGAGCCGACAGAAGAGTTATGCCGATCAGCGGAGGAGAGACTTAGAGTTTGCAGTGGGCGATCATGTTTTCGTGAAAGTGGCACCTATGAAGGGTGTCATGAGATTTGGCAAGAAAGGGAAGCTCAGTCCGAGATTCATTGGACCGTTTGAGATCCTCAACAGAGTTGGGACGCTAGCGTATCGTGTGGCTCTTCCGCCGAATCTGGCCGGAGTACACAATGTCTTTCACGTCTCCATGCTGAGGAAGTATATGGCAAATCCTTCGCATGTGCTGAATTTCGAGCCGTTGCAGCTTACTCCGAACTTATCTTATGAGGAGAGACCCGTGCAGATCCTAGACAGACAGGAGAAGAAACTTCGGAACAAGTTGGTTAAGCGAGTCAAAGTCAAATGGCTCAACCATTCAGAGGAGGAAGCTACGTGGGAGTCTGAGCCGGAGATGAGAAGTCGATACCCTGAGTTATTCGGTGAGTTCTAATTTCGAGGACGAAATTTATTTAAGGGGGGAAGGATTGTAGAACCCGTAAATCAGTAGACGTATAAGCCATGCATAATTCTAGATTTTTAAATTTAATTGACTTCATTGCATGATTATTTTAAATGCATTTATTTGAAGTTAATTATTCATTATTTCAGTTCAGTAGTTTGATTTTTAGCATTTCAGTTATTTCAGTGAGGCTGGACTGGAGTTGGAGTTTTGAGATAGAATTTAAGATTTGAGAAATATTTCCAGAAGTTAATTTAGCTAGCAAGTAAGTTCATTTAAGTTAAAAAGAAGTTTAAGGAATTATTTAAGTTAGTTGAGGATTTTAATTTAATTATTGGAGGTGATTAAGAAATGAGCTCATTTAAGTTACTTAATTAAGGGGTTAGTTCACTAAACTAATTAAAGGATTAGTAAGGCTTTTAAGGGTTATTAAATTACTAGATAATCAATTTTCCCCCTACCATTTATCATGCATTTTCGGCCACACCCCTAGAAGAACAAACTAGGACTTGCCAACTCACCTTTGACCCATTCTTGGTTGTTTAGCATGCTAATTCTTTTAGCTATTTTTCCACCTTAATTAATTAATACTAGACCACTATCCTAACCCTTGTTTGGCATGATAAAATCGGCCACTATAGTCTAGAATCACCCAAGAGATCATTTGATAGCAATTCAAAATTCAAAATTCAAATGCATGAAGACTTGGTCTTGATATGATCCTTATATCTTGCACCATCCTCCTCACCCCTCATAACCACTCCATCACACTCCCTCCCCACCGAAATCAGACCCATTTTCAGTAGAAAAAACGTGAATAACAGCTAGGGAGAAAGGGAGAAAAATCGAGAACTAGAAAGAACAAGAGAAGCGCTCCACCTCCTCCGTGCCGCGTCGTCGTCGTTTCGTTCGTTTTCTTTCGAAACGAAACCAGGCATGTCTAGATTTCTTTCAAACCTCAATCAAGTCATATTATCATTTATTTTTCAGTACATGATCATGTTTATTCAAGTAAAAATTGAGATCCATGTCAAAACATTTTGAAACCACACATGCAGAATTTTCGGTTTCCTTGGCAAGCTTCACGGTTTCTTTTGTTTTGTGAGTTTCAGGTATTGGATCGACTCCAGGCTCCCAAGGCGGCTTGTATATATGTAGTAGGATGCATTAGGACCATGTTGGTCCATTCAAACCAGCCCCATGCTTGCTGGAAATTCAGAATGACAGCAAGTCCCCATAGGTGCAGAAAATGTTGTTCGAGAATTCAGTTTCTTGTCATGGAGGAAGGATCTGATCTTGGCTGCTCCAAGGGCCTATAGCCATGGTTGGATCACTTCCCTAGCAAGTCTAAGACGTGACTAAGTTGCCCTTTTGGTGGCTTGGTCCATGGTTCATCGGTTTTTAATCAAAATGTCACAACAGCCCCTATACCCCATCGGCTTCTTCATTTGTTCAGCTTTTGGTTCGTTCTTTGGTTGCTTGGTATGGATCTTGGTTGGCCTATGGCCCTAAGCCACGGTTCATATCATGCTCCTAGATGTCTAGATCATGCCATGGTCAATCAAATGGCCATTGGAACGACGCAAGACATCGATCATAGCATAAACACTACACACGCATGCACGTTGCTCTCGGTTGGACCCTTCTGTTGAGTTATGGTGTGATGCGGATTGTGGCTGGCCTAGGGCCCTTAGCCATGGTTCAAATAATTCCTTGGGATGTTGGTAAGAGTCTCTGGTCGGTGGTTCACGCCCCTAATGGCCTATAGTCTCGAAACCAACGCAAGTCTTGTAGTTGCGTAGCTGCTGGAATTTACAGCAAGTTGCTGTGTCGTTCAGAAGCTCGTTCGAGTTCTTGGTTGGCTTTTAGCCCATGGCCTTGGACTGGACAGTGCCTCATTGAGTTAGGAAGGTCATGTTTTTGACCGTTTGTCATTTGGATCATTTTTGAGGTCGTACGAGAATTTACGGTGCAATGTGCCAAATTGACTCTCGAAAGAGCGTTTCGTGTTTTGGCCTCCATTTCACCTAGATTTCGACCCTATCATTTTAGGAGCATTATTTTATGATTTTTCAGCGTATTTTAATCATGACTATACGTTGGTTCAGTGTCGGTTCAGGTTGGCTCGGAGTCATGATTAAATGCGAAGTCATTAGGCGTCATAGTCGCATCTTTTGAACGTAAATTGCATAGTTGGTTAAGTTTAAGCTATTGCATATTTTTCATGGCACAGTTAGGTTGCAGCGAGCCTGGGAACGATCCAATCCAATCCAGTTGGTAAAATTACAGGATTTTTCATTACGTCAGTTATTTGTGTTACGTGCATGAAAACAGAAAATGATTATTTTTGAGATTTATGCGATATGGCTTGTGGTTCATTCACTATGTGGGAGTGTTATTTTATACGGTCGCCAGTGACCGATCAGTTCAGTATGGTACCACCCGGTCGCCAGTGACCGGCCAGCTTAGTTCAGTTTCAGCCTCCCCGGTAGCCAGTTACCGATCAGTTCAGCCTAGTGCAGTGGCCACAGGCGTAATACATAATCTCAACAGAAAATTTTATCAGTTATTTCAGTACAGGCTCCAAGAAGCAAATATTTTTACAGTAATTTCCAGTTCAGTTATGCACGTATTATAATTGCTCAGTACAGATTATTTTCAGTATGCCTCAGGGCAGGATATGTTAACTCATGCATATTTTAATTCAGATTTTTACTCGTTAGATGCGATTTATGCATGCTGAGTCTTTAGGCTCACTAGACTTGATTGTTGTAGGTACTGATGAGGCCAGGGCCGAGGGCGGGGACCAGTGAGCCAGCTTGGGTCGGCAGTAGTGGCACCCGAGGACCTCAGTGCAGCAGTTGTTATTTTTTTCGCAAACAATTTTATCAGTCGTTGGATATTTTTAAATTGTTGTTGTTGGCAAAACTTTAATTTTCTTCCGCTGCAATATTTTGAAATATTGAACTTGATTCACCAGTGATTTTATGAATGAGGCCATTTAAGTTCTTTCAAAAAGAAAATTTTTATTTTTCCGCAAATTTTCAAGAAAGGAGTTTTAGGCCCTTCACACAATAACATATGAGAATTAACATTTCAAATATCTCATATAAAATTCATAAAGATGCAATATAATGCAATGCATGATCAGAAGCTGTGGGCTATCAATAAATCTCAAGATCAAGTGAATCATCTGGTCATAGGATACCCAAGGGAATAGAATCACCATCCACCGACTCATCCGCTCGGGGTGGGGTGCTGTGTTCTACAATCCCAGGACTATGGTGCGCCTATAGAGAGTGTTCAGGCCATAGCAGCGACCTCCGCATACAATATGCCAACTCAACTATAGCCCCATACGTCCAACAAATCAATAAATCCAGGCGACCTCCGCCATATCAAATCTGAATCAAAAAGTGGCTCAATATGCAATGTAATGATGCAAATCAATATCATCATTTCGATATCATAATCAACTAATCTCAATACAACAATCATCATCAAATCACCAATAGTTCATCGAGCCATAGAGTTTTCAATTTAAAATAAAAATGATGCTTTTACCTCGTATGTTACCGACCGTAACATATCTTTCAAATATTACCAAAAGAAGATCGAAATGTGTAGGTGAGAAGTCTTGAACCTCTAAATTCTATTATAACTCAAGAACTCGGATCATTTATCAAAACATAGCAATTTCTGTACAAAATTCATAATTAATTCAATAATGCTTCGAATCAAGATCCGCAATTTGGATATTCAAGAAAACTCAAATCCCAACAATAGTGTAAAGAAGAAATCCATATCATTTCTTAACCGTAATATGACATAAAAACATTCATTGAATCATTTTGTCAAACACGTGACGTGCGTGCTAAAGAGTTAACTCCTCTACAATTCCATTTCTTTTCAAAATATCAATACATACTATAATAATACCATCAATCATTATATTAACAACGTTACCTCAACACTCAAACAAAACAACACATTGTTTTCCCTTCAATCACTAAACCAAGGAAATAAGCTTTCTTACCTTGCTTATAAACTCTTGAGGAGAAGAACTTCTAATCTCCAAGCAAATATTAAGGCTTCGATCAAAGATTAATGTCTTGGAAGAAATTGGATTGAAGGAGAATGAAGAACCCTAGCTCTAGACCAATGGAGAGAAAATAAAGAGAAGGGAAATGAGTAAAAAGATGATCCCATTCGATTTTATGCCTTCCCAAACACCAAAAACGTTTTCTTAACTTGCTGGGCGCTCGGGCGGACATCTTTTTCCGCTCGGGCGCGGAACTCTAGGCCATAAATATAAAATTTTCGAATAAGTCCCGCCCGGGCGGACATCTTTTTCCGCTCGGGCGCGCTTTGCGCACAGCTACGTCAAAGATTGATTCCGAAACGCCTCTTTCCTTAGAAATTAGGAAAAGTGGTAAACTGGAAAGTTGTAGCCCTATGTCTTGGCTTGCATCTTCAATTGGCCTCATGTCATTTAGAGGTCTGAGTAAAAAGTTATGCTCAATCTCCCAACATGTGTCATTGTAGGAACGACGATACGCACGACACACTTCGGGGCGCTTTTGGCTCGTCTTCCCTAATGATTTGAACAAAACTCAAAACAGGAAAGTTATAGCCTTATGTCTTATCTTTCTAATGGAAGTAGCCTCACATCAAATGGATCAATATACAAAACATTATGCTAAAAACCACAACAACTGCCACATTTTTCATACCGTTTCTGCACTTCCATTACCTATTTAGCTCAAATTCCACCTTTGATTCTACCCCTCCATTATCTATTCCATTCTACTGCCACATTTTTCAAAATTCGGGCATTGCACATAACTTTAAATTGTGTAAATTAATTTTACATGATTCAAAATTAATTAATTGTGCAATAATTACAACTATGGCTCCAAGTTTCCATAACTTAAAACTTTATTGAGTCTATTTCATCTCCATGACTTCCGGTTTTTCTTCTCTCCCACGATTAACCGAGCATTGTGCCTCCGTTTGAGATATGCCATTTAGTTGATTCTTGGGGATGGCGATAAGCTTCACTTGTACGTGGGCCGGTAAAATTCTGCTATTTGTTTCACATCCTTCTTTGGTATCTTCGTGCAAGGAAAATAATGGAAACACACCACCTAAGTTGTAGGTTTAGCCACAATAGTTGTATAAATTAACTTTATGGGAAAATAATTTTGGTTTTGGTAAAATAATTTTGGTTTTTTTAAATATTGTTTCGTCGGATTGCTGATATGATACAGGAAAATATTAATATGACGTGAGAAAATGCTAACATGACATTGAAATTTTCTGTATTTGATGTCAGAAAATGCTGCTATGTCTTGTATCATGTCAGAAATTTGACCAGAATAGTCAGAAATACTCAAGTTTGGTAAAAAATTTATATTTTTTTTACCAAGTATTTGGACAGATATGGTAAAAATACTCAAGTTTGGTAAAATTGTAATTCCATTGGTACTATTTTCACTTGTTGCTCAATTTGACCATAATTGTGATAAGAATTTTATCTCAAGCTTTTCATCAATATTTTGAACATTGAAATCAACTTTATACAAGTTTAAGTATCATCTCATTCTCATTTTTCTATCCAAAGTTGTTCTTGTTTTTCCAAACATGTAAAAATAACAAGAATAATGCAATTATAAAACAAATATTTTTTTATACAATTTGTTATAAAACTTAAATATTTAATAAACTTTGTCACGCCCTGAGATCGGGGTTAGTCGACACCGGCGTTGCTCAATAATCACATAATCGTCAAACAACAAGGCTCGTAGTACAGTATATACCAAAACCAGTATATTTCTCATAATCAACAAAAATCGTCTTTACAACTTAAATACCCAAAATACACTGATTAAAATGTTTTAATAGTGCGGAAGCAATAAACATAAACTAAGCTTTAAAAATTTTGGGATAACTCGAGATCTTCTACCATCCCCAAAATTTTTCTTGCATATCTTCATCTATTTGCTCTTCGTTCTTATCTTGGTGGGGCGGAAGTAAGGGATGAGTATTTTGAGAAAATACTCAGGAAGCGGGGGCGGTTCGAGACATGAATCAACATATACATATACTTGAATTCAAATTTTACATAGCATATCATAACTTGAATAATAACGAATATTCATACTTCATAATCATAACATGTCATCACATATCATCTCGTATAGCATATTTGTATAGCACTGAAATTCATCTCATTTCCATGATTTCCTGATATCAGTCTCCTATATGTTAATCTTCTAAGGAGTGAGGCCATGTCCAATATGTTAATCCTCTATGGAGTGAGGCCGTACAACGTTTACCATCCCACCGTATAAGGGTCATAGTTCGGAAATCCTTTCCCATATCCAATCGAATCCTAACAATGCTTTGAACATATAATTTGACAAATCTTGAAGAAAACATATAATGAACAAGGAATTATGCTCGAACAAACTTTCAAAAACGAAATAATTCATACGCAACATATTTTAAAACAAGTACACTTACGAAGAACAAGTCTGACAAACAAAAACTCACTTACGAAATAATATATACATAACAAAAGCGCACTTACAAAGGACAAGTCTGCAAATTGTAATATAACAAAAACACACTTACGAAGGACAAGTGTGCAAATTATAATATAGCAAAAACTCACTTACCTTAGATCTTGCTTGAAGAAAAAGTTGAAGGAACAAGCTGAAATTTGTCTCCCAAAAAATCAGCCAACTTTCATGCACGTTTTCGATTTAATGAACGGTTGGATCAAGCTCGAACTTGTACAGCACGTTCTCAAATATGTTATTTAAAATATGAATGGTGGAGATTGCGTTTGGACTTCTTTTGTACCAGATTATGGACAAGAAACCGTAGATATGCTGTTTCGACGTAGAATCTGAGCAGTATTTTTGAAATGACTGTATCTAAAAAACTAACTGTTGGATTTGACTGAAAGTTTGATATGTTGTTCAAAACATATGAAAGTAATTTTTGAACGGTGAAGATTGGATTCTGAGGCTTGAAGTTATTGGACGAAATTCCAGAATGTCGGCAGATTTTCAGTCTATTTGCAGCACCTCGGGGGACGAAATTCTCGAAAATTAGAGAGAGATGAGCTCGAAATTTTGAGCTTGGAAGGTGTAAATTTTGAATGCATATGCCCTCTTATTTATATGTGAGTGAATAAAAATCTTACCGTAATCGGGTTGATACTTGTTCAATAATTCCAAAGATATTTCTTCCATTATTAATAAAATCCCTTATTAATAAAATCCATGCATATATGCATGTATACTTTTACTTTTGAAAATATCATTTACTCCTATATTAAAAGAATCGAAATTATATATACTTATATACTCAATTCGAGAATCATGCATACATATATTTTCCAAAATTATATTATCTCCTATTCATATATCAATATTTATTCATCTAATACATATATCTATATTAATTATCCTTTTAACTAAATCTAAATCCCAAGATACATATACATATACAGAGGTATATATATTTATTTATATTAACTACTTCTTAAATAAATTATTGAAGAGTTTAAAATAACTAAATCCTTGATAAATTAATACCATCTTGAGTACAAATAAATAAATGATTTAGAATTTGCTGGATTTTACAATATTTCTCTAGTTTATTAAATTAATAAATATATATCAAATATATAAATTATCTCATTATTTAAATTCTTGATATACTTATCTTCGGAAAAAAAAATCGGGATTTCACATCACTCCCAACGATTATTTTTTCGTTATTTGGAATTTCTTCATGGCACCTCTTCAGTATTTTTAAGCAATGTGTATCGTTCCAGTCATGAAGAAACCCACGGTGGATATAATTAAAAAAAGAATTGAATCGGTCTAATCAGAAAATAATCATAAAAATATTATTATAAAGTTGTAAGAAACAATTGGGAAGAAGAAATTATGAAAAAACTATTTTTTAAAATTGGGTGGATAGTTAATGTGAACAACTGCTTAATTATATGTCTTGAATAAAATATACTTTTCTTATGATTCCCCTGTATTCTCACGTTGAAAAGAAAAAAATTTAAAAGAGCTTTCGATTTTACAATGAACTTCCATAGTAACATCATTTAAGTATTTCGTAAAAACAATGACATATATAAAGTAGTTGTTATAAAGGCTATTTTGCAGTCATGCTTCCACATACATGACCCAGGTGTGACATTTATTATTATTATTGAACAATTTAGAAGACTAACAAAATGGTGAAAATAGGGGAAGTTGGCTGCCAATAAAATATATATATATATAATTATATTATTATATATATA
Source organism: Primulina tabacum (assembly GCF_025594145.1). Taxonomy (NCBI): domain Eukaryota; kingdom Viridiplantae; phylum Streptophyta; class Magnoliopsida; order Lamiales; family Gesneriaceae; genus Primulina; species Primulina tabacum. Next base: position 10,947,438 of record NC_134566.1, read on the forward strand.
TATATAAATTATATGATGAAAACAATTTTACCTTCATGATAATGGCATCGCCTTTCGGAACACTAACGAACATGTCTAGCCACCTATGTGCTCCATGCCTGGTCAATACAAAAAGGTCGACCAACTTCGAGTTTCACATAAACCATCTAATTAAATTAAAAGGTGGTCTCAAAACACAAATATTTCAATGGAACCACTTTAAAATACATGATAAAGAACCAACACAAATATTTCATGTACCTGCATAAGATGGTGCGTCTCAAATAAAATGGGGCAAATAAAAATTAATGGCCTTCATAGTTGGATGCTTGGATATGATCATTTTCAGGGAATCACTGAATCCACCTCCAACATCGACCAAAGTTCCCATACCCTTGAATCCTTCATAGGTATCTAGAATTATTTTCATCAAAATTGTCGAAGAATTGGACATTGCACTATTAAAAACCTTGCTAAATTTAGGATTTGTGTCGTGATACTCGAATGCGCTCATTTTATATACTTTTTCAAAAGGAACTCCCCCCTTGAGAATTGCATCTTTCAGGTGGTACCTACACATACAATTATTAAGGATTAATTACACACAAATATATATTACTTGTAGAGGTTGATATGTAATTGATATTTGCCAAGTCTCCAAGTGATCCTTGTCTAGATTCATGATCAACATAGGGGCTAGAGAAACTCCATCATCATTCTTGGTGTAGAACTTGCAGACCGGAGTCAAGGAATAAACCCGCTCAACGCCGCCATCAGGCAGAGTTTTCACTCGGCAATTTAAAAAAGAATAGCTCGCGAGCAGGCGGAGGATTCTGTCCACCATGTTATGCTCCTCTGGATTGTTGGTGGGAATTTCTGCGACGAGTTCTACTGGTGAAATAAAGGCGTCGGGCCCCTTATTATTCATGATTTCAAAGAGGTCAAGATCCAACGCCACTTTGAGGACATTAGGCAGCACTGAAGCAGAGGCTAGTTGCATGGAGAATAAGAAAGAAGCCTCGTCCCCTTGTGCAACCTCCATTTTCAGCCTCATTTTTCCTAAAGAGATTGAGAACATGGAAGCAGTACTGTGGGTAGGTGTATGCATATGCGGAGACAAACATATTTATAGTAGCTTGTAATAATTGTTATAAATTGATTTTTTTGATATAATATGAATAAAATTAATCCATATTGCTTTAATCAAAATTAATTTATTTTTGCATTAATATACATAATCGTTGCATCATGGAAATTAACATATATGTATGAATGATGCATATAGACTTACACATCAAACAAATTTAACTAAATTTGGTATGTTAATATGGTACAATAGTTTATGTAAATTTTTAAAATATAAAAATTTCAATTATTATAAAATCAGGAAACGGAAATAAGGATACTATTTTAATAGGTGGAAATTATATTTTTATTATCAAACTAATGAATATTTTCATTTGAATCTATAAAGCATATATATATATATATATTCGCGATATAGCATACATTTCTCACTAATACTCGATGTTAATTAATTAAATACAATAACATAAACACACAACTCCATTACTTCAAATGTATTTTCTGATCTTGTCAAATGCATTATTTATATACGTTTTCTCATTTATTGCATAAATTTAGAAAAAACATTTATATATACTTATTTCTGAGATTTATTACGCATGCAATTGCTAGCTTTGATCCTAGAATGTAAATCTAATCCAATACGTATATGCTGAGGAAATCAAAGTTGACAATAGTCTGAGATGCACAAATGAGACAACAAATTGAAAGAAAGAAAATAATTTCAACTTTAATAGCGAAACACCAAGAAATCAATAGTCCTCTCAAGATATTTATAACATCTCAAATGTGCATCTTTCTAAGTGTTGGCACATTTCATATTCGCAATCTTGATTTTGATGTTAACAAAACTTGTTATTGTGTTTCTAACATATTTACTTAAGTGTGAAGTTATTAAAACAAGAAGCAGACTGAAACTAAATTCTGCACAAACTGAATTTCTGGCAAGTTTTGGTATTTTTATGATATCTCTCAACTGGATGATTCAAATGACAATCCATCAACTGATCTGTTTAGAAAACGCAATTTGGGACAAGTCGTATTTCACGTCAGTTGGGCAAATTCGGATGTTATCAAGGTCTAACTGATCGCTGAATTACCAAACGGATTGCAAGAAAACAACAATCGGTTTGGTATGAGCAGTTGAGGTATTTTGTTCATATCTCTCAGCTCGATTATTAGAATCAATCGATTCAGTATGCGTTGAAAAGGTAAGACAATGATCTACAAATCATCTTCAGAAGTTAAAGTCTGAATCGAAGCTTAAGATGCTAATAAATGACGATTAAGCTAGTGGTTCTGCACAAATTGAAATCAGCGCTGATTTCAATTGACCAACTGAACTGAAACTGAACCAGACCAGCCGAAGACCACTTGAACTGAACCAGCTGAAACTGAACCAGACCAGCCGAAGACCAGTTGAACCAGACCAGCTGAAACTGAACCAGACCGCTGAAGACCAGTTGAACAGAACAAGTTGACCAGTTGACCAGAATTGACCATTCGAGAAAATGCCCAGCAAGGCGAATTTGACCGTTGCAATTTCAAAAAAAGTACAGAAACTTTCCAAACGGTCATATTCTTGTGTCTAACATATATATCATTGTTGGGACCTATAAATATAACATCTAGCATATCAAACAAGAGCTTTTGAAGATGATTCAAAGCATGAGCAGTTAGCATAAAAAAATCAGCTAGTTGAGAGCACAAGCCCTTGTGTGATGATACATTTGAGATGTACACTGTAAAGGATAAATTCCTCACACACAATCACTCACACATATACAAGACAGTTGAACTTCAAATATTGTTGAGTGAGTCTTGCACAAAGACAATAAACTTGTGTATGTAGTCTTTGCATATGAGACATTAAACAATATGCTGATTGTGAAGTGCTACCTACAATCTTGAGTGCTAGGAGTTCTAGTTAGGTGCTGCCCTTCCGGATCGGGTTTATACAAGTAGTTGTATAAATCAAAGTCTTATAGTAAATTCTTCTTAAGGGGAAGAAGGGGTGACGTAAGAGCATTTGAAGTCTGCGAAAATCCATATACAAATTCGTGTATATTTGTTTATTGCATTTACTTATCATTTTCATAGTTTTAAAGATGCATTGTTGAAAAATTTTATGTGTTCTTCAAATACCAAAATTATTGCATACCAAGTGTTTGATAAAATGCTTCAACCAAAATATTTTTTTCTCATTCAACTTGCATTTATTTTAAATGATTTAAAAAATATTTAATAAGTTTCTACGAATGATTATTTCGAGTGTCTTCTGCTTTGTTTGAAAACCAAACTCGATTTAATTCATCGGTATTCAATATTTCAAAAATCAAGCTATAGTAGCTCAACGATGATCCCCCTAATCGATCCTGTCACTAAGTTTTTTTATAAATAATTTTTTTTTAAATATAAAAGTTCAAAATTAATGTATGTGATGGAGTTTTACAAAAATAATGAAAAACTCCACCACTATTGACGGACGCCACAAATAAGATTGAATCTCATTCCAAAGATGCTGTTGTCTCTCATTTGAATCTCAAGATATTTGCAGCGTTCATGTATCATGAACGCTCTTGAAATCGATTTCAAATCAATTTATTCTTTGGAAGATGTTGTCTCTTAAGTCTTTAAAGTTGTTGAGTCATCTGGACTCGGGGCTTTCTCAGTTCATCTTTGGACATCTACATGGATGAGCTGAAAAGTTTCTACACGAGAGAGATAATAACTGAAGACGGAAAGATATTGTTGCCTTTGGGAGATGATAGTCTATTAATCGAGCAAGTTTGTTTCTCTGCATTGTTTCCGTTGCCCATTGAAGGGCTAACTGACTTCTCTCTCATACCTCAACAAGCAGTTGAAGAGATAAAGGTGAATTTTTTAGCATCTGGTGATATTATCAATACTTCTTGAAAAAAGAAAGAGATGAAGTTGGAATATCAACTTCTGGCTGATGTTGCGGCCAAGTCAATTCTAATGGGGATAGATTCTTTTAATTGCTACACAGAAGAAATTTTTTTGGCGATAACAACTGAAACGTTTACTATTCGTTTTTCTTTAAAATATACAAGAATTTTTTTCCCTTCCTACACTATTCGGCCGAACTACCATACACATACATATATATTTTAAAAATACCTTTGCACCATTTAAAATAAATTCACCAAATATTATTTGAAAATCCGAATGAAAGAAATTTAAGCATAAAATTGAAAATCATCAACCAACCTAACTTTAACATTTTCAAAAATAACCTTAACTCTAACATCCTCTCAAAAACCTCTCAAAAACATCATAAGTCATGAAATCCTAAAAGTAACTCAAATCATTTAGCATAAATCATAAACGCAATTTATTTGCGGAAAAATAGCGCTGGTCCTCTGGTTGTGTGAACCTTCAGTCCAGCAAGATCAACCATCAAGTCCCTCATTAACATCAACATCATGCTCACCTGCATCAATCACACCTAGTGAGTTATTGACTCAGCAAACCTTAACCATGATAACAAGTAGTACATATACAATTAAATGCAACAGTGAAAATACTTTTACTTAAAATATCTTTTCATGAATATGCATAAACTTAAATATTTTTCCTTACATCATATACATTTCCTTTTTCATCATATACATATACATTTTTCTTTTTATTAAAATCGGATCGTTTAATCGACCTTCAGCTGAAACGAAAGTCACAATTATACGTGTAACACAGTACTGGGCGGCGGGGACATCAGCGACACTCTCACCCGTCAACTGAGCATTGGCCTTCATATCATCATACCATGTCGATGGAAATACAATTGTCGGGCTCCCTCTAGGGCCATCTCTCGTAAACGGACTTTCTCCGGGGCCATTTCCCTCCCGATATCTCAAATCCTATCATCGTATTATTCATAATCACTTCACCCCCTTCAACGTTTCATATTTCCATCATTTATAAAAATTCATGCATATAGAAATCAATTTTCTTTTAAACCAAGCATACAACACGTATTTTAGCATTAACGTTTCATCATAAAATTTCATAAATATTTAAAATAAACACATTAAAATTTTTTACAACATTCAGGGCACTGCCACGACATCAACTATTTTTAGGTGTAAAATGACCGTTTTACCCCTAGACTTAGAATTTCTCGATCTTGACATTTTTTTACTTTCGTTAACTCTAGACCATCCCAAATAATTATTTAAGCTTAAATTAAATTTTTCATATTTTTATTTAGATTAAATTCGAGGCTTTTAATTTAATTTCCTATTTATTAACTCGTAAAGTGTTAAATTCTCTGATTAATTCAAACCTTGATATTTTAATCCCCAATTTTAAACATAGACTTTTTATGCCTAAATTACCCTTGTGAACCATGAATCAACCCCCGTGGCTCATGGTTCGAATCCCTTAGCCATTATTATCCTAATTCGAACCCTAACTTGTATCCCTCGAGCCACCTCACGATTTACTCGAGCCAAACCCGAGCCACCTTGAGCCAACCCCTAACCAGACCTCCTAGGAACCCTAGTGAACCCTCAAGACTCGCCCTAACCCACACACCTAGCCCCTCTATCAAAACCTATCCGTGCGAGTTACGCTCCTTGACTAGGAGTCTTTTACTCGACTAGGACTCTACTACCCGAGCCACCACTGAGCCACCCTCCTAGGACCATGACTAACCTCTTTAGAGTCCCCATGGCCCAGCCCCCACGGCCCATGCATTTAAAACGTGCATGGATCATCTCCCTCATGCGGCCGCGGCTAGGAAGAGCCTTGCCGTGCGCCTCTTCTCCTTCAGCCCTTCCAGCTTCGTGTGGACCTTCTTTCCTCGAGACCAGGACCCTCATGAGTCCATCCCTTCACCCTGAAAGAGCCTCACACAACCTCGCTTCCTAATATCCCAAAGTCGATCCCCTACCATACTTTAAACCTTCGAGTCGTGCGTGCCTTGGATTCTTCTGATCTAGCCCCAAACCGTGACCCTTAAGGCCCCTAAAACAATCTGAATTTTGGCCCCTTTTTACGTCCCTGACATGGCAGCCCCCTTGGTGCTATATTACAATAGTTTTGCATTATAAAAACACATGTTCAAGGCATAATATGACCCAAAAACGAAAATAATACACGAATAGCATATTTTACATGCAATCATGCTTCAATCAAGTAATATGGTGTAATAGATGAGAAAAAAAGAATTAAGGTGTGTTTTTGAGCTTATTAAGCACCAAAAACGGCTTGAAGATGTGAGAGACGTTGACGGAGAGACGGGGGAAGGAGCTTGCTGAATTTTTCTTCAAACCTTGCATAAATTTCCTTCCAATTCGTGTGGTGTGTGTTGCTGATGGAGAAAAAGAGTCCTATTATTATTTTAGGTGAAGGGGTGTGAGTTGTGTGGGGTTTTGGGGAGGGTTTTTTGCTTTTATTTTAATTAAAACTCATGGTGCAAGCTTGAGCCTATTATCCAAGTATAATAGACCCATAAGCCCATTAGTTATTATTTAAAATATTTTGTTTAGGAATGTTTGTGAAATTATTAGCCAAGTTCTCGAAAAATTCATATTTTCGTCGAAAATCAAATACCGTTTAAAAATACGACTCGGCGTATAGAAACACCTCAAAACACCTCATTTTCCAAAATTTCATTTAAAATACACCACACATTAAACAATTAAAAATTATTATTTAATAAAAATATTTTCCCTTATATGCTCTCCGGTCTCCGTTCCTCGATCGCGTCTAACATTTTAAAACACATTTTTATGCACTCTAAAATAAAACTACATTTTAAACATATTAACATGCCTACTATAATCAATTCATGCAATTAAAATAATTTAATTAAAATACATAAGAAATTTGATAACTTACATGCATGTGGTTCACGTGGACATTCAAATTTTCGAGACGTTACAACAACCACAGCCACATGACTCAAAGTTAACTAGTCAGTCATCATGTTTCAGATTCTAAAGGAGATTATTCAAAATCAGAAGCAATCAGTTGGATTCGCCATCCTCTTGATCATATTGTTTGAAGACTCAGGAGCCTTACTGAGAAACTCTATAACTTTGCACAAGTTCAAGGCTCTCAATGCACTAAATATCCTTTCTCTCATGCCTAAAGGACATGCACTGAATATCTCTCCCATTGGGATATTGTTCATCAAGAAAGAAATTGGAGAAGAACTGGCTATTGAAAAGAAACAGGTTGAAAATAAGGGAAGCAAGTTAAATGGACCAAGGCCAATGAGGAAACTGATTCTACAACCCAGTGACTCTGAGGTATTAACTCATTCTCCTCTTCCAAAAAAATTCTAGAACTACAAAAACCAGACCAGACCACCTATCAAGGCAGTATCTATATATCAGATACAAGTGGTCTTAGGGGTGATCATGGTGCAGTTTTGCGGTTTTTTTTTTAAAAAAATTCAAACCGAATTGCTATATGCGGTCGCTTAGTATTTTGAAAAATTAATCGCGGTTTTACATAAAAAAAATTAACCTTACGGTTTTGAGCGGTTGCGGTTGGTTTATGGTTTTTTTAATAAAAAATATTAGAACAGATATTCTAATTTATTTGAAAACAACAACAATATATTATCTTCAAATATAAAATATAGTTCAAAGCATATAAAGATCAAAATAGATAAAATAATAATCAAGATTCAAAACTAAGTTAATAATTTAACAATACAACACATTCACAACAAAAATGACATTTACACTATATTATATTTTTTAACTTTCAAACTTCAAACAAAATATTGTAGCAAAAGAAATAAATACTTTAATAAAAAAACTAATATTAATAATAATTAATAAACAGATAAGTTTAATTTGTAATAATAATAATTTTGAAGAGAGTTGAGATATAATGAATGATGACTTCTTTATTTTAATATGTTGTTTAGAAATTATTATAATTCTAGGCCCAATATTATGGTAAGCAGTTTAAGTGGTGCGGTTCTTGGTAAAAAAAATAACTGAACCGATTATGCGGTGCGGTTTATGACTAATATTTTTAATCGCGGTTTTTATAAAAATATTATGAAAAACGGTGCGGTGCAATTCGGTTCGGGCGGTTTGGGCGGTTAATAAAAAAATTTGATCACCCCTAAGTGGTCTAGTATACTGAAAACAAGGCTACTGACCATCCGACATAAAATTTGAAACTGATAGTGGTGGCAGCTCCGCCTAGAAAAATCAATATGAAAACAGCTCTCCTTCCTCCAAGACCAACAAAAAGAGAAAGCATCCGATATCCCATCCAATCCACCAGGTCAGGACTGGTCTCTACCTTATCCACGGCCAAGAGAAAAGTAAAAGCTAAGGTGGATGAATCTCATATCTAGGAACCAATATCAGCAATCCAGACTCAAATATACCTACTGATGGATGCATTTAATGATTTTTTTTGCAGAAAAGATAAAGTTTTTTGATGAATGTGTGTAATTTAGAACAATCATCATGGCAACAAAATTGAAGAAAAGGGATATGTTGATAAGGTACATAGCACTAGAAAAGGTGTTCTACATCAAGTCAAAACTGTGGTCATAGCTAAAGCTCTTCAAGGACGAGATTATCTTCTAAACCTTATAAAAATTCAAAATTTGACCACAGTTTGTGTCAAACAAAGATCCAATTATGATCTTTCATTCCTAACCGCACTTGATAATATAGCTGTGATAAATCAACTAGATATGGACATGCTATCCCTGCAGATGAAGGTCAAATTATAGGAGAATGATCACAAATTGTTTGAGCCAGTGGATTCCAAGGAGCAGAGAGTGGGTGGTTCTTCATTTCAGTATGTCTCTGAGTAGCCGACTGACGATGATTCCAAGGAAGCCAAACTGCCCAATCAGTCGGATCCTATCACCTTTTCACCTTTGAGGCATATTACTCTAGCCAGTATTGAGGAAGTTCTGCAATCCATTGCAAAACAACAACAAGATGATATTGAAGATGAATTTTTACTAAGCAAACTATTTCCACATCTCCCCTAACCAAGCTGATCTCTAATGCAGAAGTCATCATATCTGAGGATGTACTTACGATTGAATTCGACGAAGCTTCCTTTGTTCAAGAAATTATACAAGAAGTAGTTGAGATAGCTATGACTGAATAAGATAATCCGAAATCGGAAGAACGAATCATTCAGACTATAGAGGAATATGTTGAGGTACTTATCAGCCAGACTGAGTCAAGAGTCCTAATGATCGAACAAGCAGGGCCTTCTAACAATCAAGCTCTTGGACTGACAGTTATTGCATCCAAATAAATACCAAGAATAGAGCCATCATCTACTAATTTGGACTTAACCAATGAAACAACTCTGGATCAGATAAGTTCTAGTCTCGTTGTCATCTCCTCCTCTACAACAGTTCTGAAAAGAAGCAATCTGAACAATAAAGAAGTCTTAGAATCTTTCAAAGATAAAATTCTCAAAGAAGTGTCAGATCAATCAAGAGGCATGATCGACAAATTTTTTCGATTGCAGTAGATCAAAAAGGCCAAGGCAACCACTTCTACTCATCTTGGTGAGAAAATTCAAGCCAATAACTTTCAAATCTACAAAAGATAGAGGAAGCTCAAGCAAATTTTAATGATAAGATTGACAACGTCAGTTTTTAGTTAGCTTCTGTCAGTTCCTACCTAAAGCCACCATCTGGTGTTGACAAAAAAGGGAAGAGAAGAAGAAGTAAACTAGTTCCAGTCAGCCTAAATCTACTGATGCGCAAAAGAAACCTACTAATAGATACTCTAGTCAGTTTAGATGATGATACATGAAAAACAGTGCATATATAATCAGTTAGATAATTTAGTTGTTTGCACTATTGAAAATAAATGAATTTGGAACTTTTTGGCATAATTTTGTCAAACACCAAAAAAGAGGAAATTGTTGGAATATTTTAAGTTTTGGTGATTGAACAAAGTTGCTTATCCAATGGATAATTAATAACTTAACTTAACTGAATTCAAGGAGGAAAACTGAACTTTCATAAGAAGAAGTTTTCTAAGAAGCTTAACTAATTACAAAATCGGACTGATAAAAGATAAAAAAATGACGTAAAAATTTTGAAATCTCTGAACATCCAGAAACAACCTTTTGTTTATTTAATCTCAGTCTACCTACCTTACTACTCTTCAGAAAACTTCAACTGATTTTCTTGATAAGTCATTTGTTCAACCAATTTCAGTAAGTCAACTTCCGCATTGTTCACACTTTGACTTATTGAGAACCTAATTGAAAAGAACAAAATTTCAGTGTTGCCAATCTAACCGAACTATTTTCAGATAAATTTATTCATCCCCTTCAAAATTTATTTTGGATTCTAACAACAGTCGATTGTAGGCCGCAACTTCATTTTCGATCCAATTTTGATCCTTCATGCCTAGCCCGCATTTGATGATATAGCTGTGATAAATCAATTAGATATGGACATGGTCTCCGTGCAAATGAAGGTGAAATTCTAGGAGAATGATCACAAATTGTTTGAGCCAGTGGATTCCAAGGAGCAGAGAGTGGGTAGTTCTTCATTTCATTATGTCTATGAGAAGCCGATTGACATTGACTCCAAGGAAGCCAAACTGCCCAATCAGTCATATCCTATCACCTCTCCACCTTTGAGGAAGATTACTCTAGTCAAAGTTGAGAAAGTTGTGCAATCCATTGCAAAACAACAAGATGATGATGAAGATGAATTTTTACTAAGCAAACTACTTTCCACATCTCCCTTGACCAAGCTTATCTCTAATGCAGAAGTCATTCTATCTGAGGACATACCACTAAAACAAAAACGCAAAACGACAGCGGATAATAGCTGCCAGAAAACAGTTGTAATTGATAGTGTTGTTGAAAGGGCGTTCAACGACAACATATTGCGAAGGTTTATGACATATCGTCGCTAAAATTAGCGACGATTTTTTACTAAGCCATCGTAATTAGTGACGTTTTAGACATAATCTATCGCTAATTTATTAAGAAAAATAAAAAAAATTACTTTATAATTAAATAAATCTACCAAAAAAACTTGCAATATGGCTAAGCTAATAATATTCATGATCTTAACTAACACTTAGAAATTTACCAAGAATTGAAGTGAAAAAATTTACCCTAAATCGAAACTAAAATCGTCTGAGAGAAAAATTTATCGTAGATGTGGACGGTGTGGAGGAAAATAGACAGAAAACACGGGTATTTATAGACAATTTGCGACGGTTTTTGGTAAAACAATCGCTATTAGCGCTGGTTGTTTATTAAATCGTCGCTATTAGCGACAGTTGCTTATTAAACCGTCGCTATTCAAAATGCTTATTAAACCGTCGCAAATAGCGACGGTTAAGATTAGCGACGGTTAAGCAAAAACCATCGTGAATAGCGACGGTTTAATAAACAATCGTCGTGAATGACGACGGTTTTTGTTTAAATCGTTGCTATTGGTGACAGTTTTTGTTTAAACCGTCGATAATTTAAAAATTGCGATGGTTTTAATAAAACTATAGCCAAATATTCTCTAAAATCGTCGCTAATTAACAATGGTTCGTTAAAACCATTGTGGTTTGTCCAAAAAACACGCTAATCCACAACGATTTTCTAAAACTGTTGTGGTTTGTAAAAAAAACACACACTAATCCACAACAGTTTTACAAAAACCGTTGTCGTTGACACAAAAAAACAAGCTCATAGACAACAGTTTTCAAAACCGTTGTCTTTGGCCTAAATAGTAAGCTAAAAGACAACGGTTTTGTCTTTGAGTGTTTTTTTAATAAAAAACAACGGTTTTTAGTTGTCTTTGCTTAAAAAAACGCGCAAAGACAATGGTTTTTTTGTAAAACCGTTGTCTTTAATGTGTTGTGTATTCAATATTTTTTTTAGTGTACTTATGATTGAGCCTTACGAAGTTGCTTTTGTTCAAGAAATTTATACAAGAAGTAGTTGAGATACCTATGATTGAACAAGATGATCAGAATCGGAAGAACAAATCAGTCGGACTATAGAGGAATAGGTTGAGGTAACTATCAGCCAAACTGAATCAAGAGTCCTGATGATCGAACAAGCAGGCCTTCTAACAGTCAGGCTCTTGGACTGACAGTTATTACATCCAAATAAATTCCAAGAATAGAGCCATCATCTACTGATTTGGACTTAACTAATGAAAACAACTCTAGATCATAAAATTTCAAGTCTCACTGTCATCTCCTCCTCTGTAACAGTTCTGAAAAGAAGAAATCTTAATACTAAAGATGTCGAGGCCCGAAAATCCTTGCTTGAAAATTTGCGGAAAATTAAAAATTTTTCTTTTATAATATATGGAGTGCCTCAACCATAAAATCAACTGATGAATCAAGTTCAATGTTTTAAAAAAAAATATAGCAGCGGAAGAAAATAAAGTTTGCCGAAAATAACAATTTAAAAATATTCAACAGCTGATAAAATGTCTGAGCATAAAAAAATGGCAAGTGCTGAAACTGAGGTCCTCGGGTGCCACTACTGCCGACCCAAGCTGGCTCACTGGTCCCCGCCCTCGGCCCTGGCCTCATCAGTACCTACAACAATCAAGTCTAGTGAGCCTAAAGACTCAGCATGCAAATATCGTAGGTAACGAGTAAATACTGAAGTAAAATGTGCATGAGATAAAATATCATGTCAAGAGGCATACTGAAAATAACTTGTACTGAGCAATTATAATACGTGCATAACTGAACTGAAATCATAGTAAAAATGTTTGCTCCTTGGAGCCCTGTACTGAAATAACTGGTAAAAATTTTCTGTTGAGATTATGGTCTACGCCTGTGGCCTCTGCACTGAACTGAACTGATCGGTAACTGGCTACCGGGGAGTATAAAACTGAACTGAGCTGGCCAGCCACTGGCGACCGGGTGGTACCAAACTGAACTGATCGGTCACTGGCGACCGTATAAAATAATGCTCCCATAATAGTGAATTGACCACAAGCCATATCGCATAAATCTCAAAAATAAGTATTTTCTATTTTTCATGCACGTAATATAATTAACTGGCATAATGAAAAAAATCCTGTAATTTTACCAACTGGATTGGATTGGATCGTCCAGAGGCTCGCTGCAACCTAACTGTCATGAAAAATATGCAATAACTTAAACTTGACCAACCATGCAATTTACGTTTGAAAATGCGACAATTACGTCTACCGACTTCGTATTTAATCATGACTCCGAACCAACCCGAACCAACACAGAACCGACGTATAGTCATGATTAAAATACGCTTAAAATTACGAACTAATGCTCCTAAAATGATGAGGGTCGAAATCTAGGTGGAATGGAGGCCAAAACAAGAAACGCTCTTTCGAGAGTCAATTTGGCACATCGCACCATAAATTCTCGTACCACCTCAAATATGATCCGAATCACGAACGGTCAAAAACACGACCTTCCTAACTCGATGAGGCACTGTCCAGTCCAAGTCCACAGGCTAAAAGCCAACCAAGAACTCAAACGAGCCTCCGAACCGACACAGAAACTTGCTGTAAATTTCCAGCAGCTGCAACCTTGCTTGCATCGCGTCGTTTGCAAGACTTTTGGCCATAGGGGCTTGAACCACCGACCAAAGCCTCTCCACAACGTCCCAAGGAATGATTTGAACCATGGCTAAGGGCCTTAGGCCAGCCACAATTTGCCTCATTCCAGCAAACACCCGAAAGTTCTTACCGAGGGCCCTCATGCGTGCGTGTGTAGTGTTTTGTTTTGATTGCTGTCTCGTGTCGTTCCAGTGGCCATTTGATTGACCATGGCACGATCTAGACATCTAGGGGCATGGTATGAATCGTGGCTAAGGACCATAGGCTAACCAAGATCCACACCAAACCAACCAACTCGAAGTACATGTGCTGTCAAAACCGAAGGGGCCGAGAGGGGAGGGGGCTGTTCTTGATGTTTTATGTAAAAACCGATGGGCCATGGACCAAGCCACCAAAAGGGCAACTTAGTCATGTCTTAGACATGCTAGGGGAGTGATCCAACCAGGGCTATAGGCCCCTAGGGCAGCCATGATCAGATCCTTACCCTTGGACAACAAAACTGAATTTTCGAACACAACTCTGCACCTATGGGGAGCTTGCTGTGATTTCGGTTTTTCCAGCAAGCATGGGGACTGAATTAATGGACCAACATGGTCATAATGCATCCTATTACATGTCTAGGAGCCGCCTTGGGAGCCTGGAGTCGAGCCATCCACCTGAAACGTCAAAACAAGAGAACCCGTGAAGCTTGTCATGGAAACCGAAAATCTGCATGTTATATTTTTTTGAAATTTCTTGGTGTGTTTCGGTTTATGGCCAAATAAATCATGATCATGCAATGAAAATAATTGATAATAGGACTTTATTGAGGTTTGAAAGAATCTAGACATGCCTTGGTTTTCGTTTGAAATAAAAACGAAAAGAATACGACGACTCGGCGCGGAGGAGGTGGAGCGCTTCTCTCCTTTTCTTTTCTTGCTCTCGACTTTCACTCTTGTTCTAGGCTATGAGGGTAACGATTTTTCTACTCTATAAGCTCTGAATTTTGGTCATGGGGGAGGGAGAATGATGGTTAGGAGAGTGAGGGAAGTGGGTGCAAGATATAGGGGATAACTCAAGACCAAGTCTTCACCTTTTGAATTTTGAATTCTAGTTTGATATCAAATGATTTGTTGGTGCATGTTGGGGTGAGGTGACCGATCAATTACCATCTAGACTAGGTGAGGATAAGGTTGATCATTAATTAAATGATGCTCCCAAAAATAAAAGAATTATCCTACTAATTAAATACAAAGAAAGGGTCAAAGGTGTTGAGTTGACATATCAATGCTTAATCATCTAAGGGGCCGAAAATTCATCTAATAAATGGAAAGAAAAATTTTTTCTAGCTAGTAAATTTATAACCCTTAAAAGCCTCACTAATCCTTAATTAATTTAGTGAATTAATCCCTTAATTAAGTAACTTAAATGAGCTTATTTCTTAATCACCTCAAGTAATTAAATTAAATCCTCAAAACATCATTTTTAACTTAAATGAACTTACTTGCTAGCTAAATTAACTTCTGGAAATATTTCTCGAATCTTAAATTCTATCTCAAAGCTCCAACTCCAGTCCGGCCTCGCTGAAATAACTGAAAAATCAAACTACTGCATGAAATAATAAAATAATTAACTTCAAAGAAATGCCTTTAAAATAATCATGCAATGAAGTCAATGAAATTTTAAAAATCTAGAATTATGCATGGCTTATACGTAGACTGATTTACGGGTTCTACAAAAGAAGTCTTAGAATCTTTCAAAGATAAAATGCTCAGAGAAGTGTCAGATCTATCAAAAGGCATGATCGACAAATTTTATTGACTGGAGCAGCTCAAAAAGACCCAGTCTACCACTTCTACTTATCTTGGTGGGCAAATTCAAGCCAATAACTTTCAAATCTACACCAAGATAAAGGAAACTCAAGCAAATTTTAATGACAAGATTGACGACGTCAGTTCTCAGTTAGCTTCTGTACTTCCCTACAAGCCACCATCTGGTGTTGACAAAAAAGGGGGAAGAGAAGAAGTCAACTAGTTCCAGTCAGCCAAAATCTACTGATGCACAGAAGAAACCTACTGATAAATACTCTGGTCAGTTTAGATGACTATACATGAAAAACAATGCCTATATAATAAGTTAGATAATTCAGTTGTTTGCACTGTTGAAAATAAATGGATTTGGTATTTTTGGTATAATTTTGTCAAACACCAAAAAAGAGGAAATTGTTGGAATATTTTAAGTTTTAGTAATCGAACAAGGTTGCTGATCTAACAGATAATTACAAAACCTAACCGAACTGAATTCAATGAGGAAAACTGAACTTTCATAAGAAGAAGTTTCTTAAGAAGCCTAACTTATTACAAAACCGGACTGATAAAACATAAGAAAGAGTGACTTAGGAGTTTTGAAATCTCCAAACATCCAGAAACAATATCGTGTTTATTTACTCTCAGTCTACCTACCTTACTACTCTTCAGAAAACTCCAACTGATTTTCTTAACAAGCCATTTGTTTAACCAATTTCAGTAAGTCAACTTCCACATAGTTCAAACTTTGACTTATTGAGAACATAATTGAAAAGAACAAAATTTCAGTGTTACCAATCTAACCGAACTATTTTGAGATAAATTTATTCAACACACCTTCAAAATTTATTTTGGATCCTAACAACACTCGATTGTAGGCCGCAACCTCATTTTCGATCCAATTATGATCCTTCATGCCTAACCGCATTTGATGATACAGCTGTGATAAATCAACTAGATATGGACACGGTCTCCCTGCAGATGAGGGTGAAATTCTAGGAGAATGATCACAAATTGTTTGAGCCAGTGGATTACAAGGAGCAGAGAGTGGGTAGTCCTTCATTTTAGTTGTCTGTGAGAAGCCGATTTACAATGACTCAAAGGAAGCCAAACTGCCCAATCAGTCATATCCTATCACCTCTCCACCTTTGAGACAGATTACTCTATTCAAAATTGAGGAAGTCGTGCAGTCCATTGAGAAACAACAAGATGATGAATTTTTACTAAGCAAACTACGTACTTTCCACATCTCCCTTGACCAAGCGGATCTCTAATGCAGAAGTCATCCTATCTGAGGACATACTTATGATTGAATCTTTCGAAGCTGCTTTTGTTCGAGAATTTTATACAAGAATTAGTTGAGATAGCTATGACTGAACAAGATGTTCAAAATCGGAAGAACAAATCAGTCAGACTATAGAGGAATAGGCTGAGATAACTATCAGCCAAACTGAATGAAGAGTCGTAATGATCGAACAAGCAGGCCTTCCAACGGTCAGGCTCTTGGAATGACAGTTATTACATCCAAAAAAATTCCAAGAATAGAGCCATCATCTACTGATTTGGACTTAACTAATAAAGACAACTCTGGATCAGAAAAGTTCAAGTCTCGCTGTCATCTCCTCCTCTGTAACAGTTCTGAAAAGAAGAAATCTGAATACTAAAGAAGTATTAGAATATTTCAAAGATAAAATGCTCAAAGAAGTGTCAGATCTATCAAGAGGCATGATCGACAAATTTTTTCGACTGGAGCAGCTCAAAAAGGCCCAGTCTACCACTTCTACTCATCTTGGTGGGCAAATTCAAGCCAATAACTTTCAAATCTACACCAAGATAAAGAAACCTCGAAAATTTTAATGACAGGATTGACGGCGTCAGTTCTCAAATAGCTTCTGTTCTTGCTTACATAAAGCCACAATCTGGTGTTGACAAAAAAAGGGGAAGAGAAGAAGTCAACTAGTTCCAGTCAGCCAAAATCTACTGATGCACAGAAGAAACCTACTGATAAATACTCTGGTCAGTTTAGATGACTATACATGAAAAACAATGCCTATATAATAAGTTAGATAATTCAGTTGTTTGCACTGTTGAAATTAAATGGATTTGGTATTTTTGGTATAATTTTGTCAAACACCAAAAAAGAGGAAATTGTTGGAATATTTTAAGTTTTAGTAATCGAACAAGGTTACTGATCTAACAGATAATTACAAAACCTAACCGAACTGAATTCAATGAGGAAAACTGAACTTTCATAAGAAGAAGTTTCTTAAGAAGCCTAACTTATTACAAAACCGGACTGATAAAACATAAGAAAGAGTGACTTAGGAGTTTTGAAATCTCCAAACATCCAGAAACAATATTGTGTTTATTTACTCTCAGTCTACCTACCTTACTACTCTTCAGAAAACTCCAACTGATTTTCTTAACAAGCCATTTGTTTAACCAATTTCAGTAAGTCAACTTCCACATAGTTCAAACTTTGACTTATTGAGAACATAATTGAAAAGAACAAAATTTCAGTGTTACCAATCTAACCGAACTGTTTTGAGATAAATTTATTCAACACACCTTCAAAATTTATTTTCGATCCTAACAACACTCGATTGTAGGCCGCAACCTCATTTTCGATCCAATTATGATACTTCATGCCTAACCGCATTTGATGATACAGCTGTGATAAATCAACTAGATATGGACACGGTCTCCCTGCAGATGAGGGTGAAATTCTAGGAGAATGATCACAAATTGTTTGAGCCAGTGGATTCCAAGGAGCAGAGAGTGGGTAGTCCTTCATTTTAGTTGTCTGTGAGAAGCCGATTGACAATGACTCAAAGGAAGCCAAACTGCCCAATCAGTCATATCCTGTCACATCTCCACCTTTGAGACAGATTACTCTATTCAAAATTGAGGAAGTCGTGCAGTCCATTGAGAAACAACAAGATGATGAATTTTTACTAAGCAAACTACGTACTTTCCACATCTCCCTTGACCAAGCGGATCTCTAATGCAGAAGTCATCCTATCTGAGGACATATTTATGATTGAATCTTTCAAAGTTGCTTTTGTTCGAGAATTTTATACAAGAATTAGTTGAGATAGCTATGACTGAACAAGATGTTCAAAATCGGAAGAACAAATCAGTCAGGCTATAGAGGAATAGGCTGAGATAACTATCAGCCAAACTGAATGAAGAGTCCTAATGATCGAACAAGCAGGCCTTCCAACAGTCAGGCTCTTGGAATGACAGTTATTACATCCAAAAAAATTCCAAGAATAGAGCTATCATCTACTGATTTGGACTTAAATAATAAAGACAACTCTGGATCAGAAAAGTTCAAGTCTCGCTGTCGTCTCCTCCTCTGTAACAGTTCTTAAAAGAAGAAATCTGAATACTAAAGAAGTATTAGAATATTTCAAAAATAAAATGCTCAAAGAAGTGTCAGATCTATCAAGAGGTATGATCGACAAATTTTTTCGACTGGAGCAGCTAAAAAAGGCCAAGTCTACCACTTCTACTCATCTTGGTGGGCAAATTCAAGCCAATAACTTTCAAATCTACACCAAGATAAAGGAACCTCAAGAAAATTTTAATGACAGGATTGACGGCGTCAGTTGTCAGATAGCTTCTGTTCTTGCTTACATAAAGCCACAATATGATGTTAACAAAAAAGGGGGAAGAGAAGAAGTCAACTAGTTCCAGTCAGCCTAAATCTACTGATGCACAGAAGAAACCTACTGATAAATACTCTGGTCAGTTTAGATGATTATACATGAAAAACAATGCCTATATAATAAGTTAGATAATTCAGTTGTTTGCACTGTTGAAAATAAATGGATTTGGTATTTTTGGTATAATTTTGTCAAACACCAAAAAAGAGGAAATTGTTGGAATATTTTAAGTTTTAGTAATCGAACAAGGTTGCTGATCTAACAGATAATTACATAACCTAACCGAACTGAATTCAATGAGAAAAACTGAACTTTCATAAGAAGAAGTTTCTTAAGAAGCCTAACTTATTACAAAACCGGACTGATAAAACATAAGAAAGAGTGACTTAGGAGTTTTGAAATCTCTAAACATCCAGAAACAACATCGTGTTTATTTACTCTCAGTATACCTACCTTACTACTCTTCAGAAAACTCCAACTGATTTTCTTAACAAGCCATTTGTTTAACCAATTTCAGTAAGTCAACTTCCACATAGTTCAAACTTTGACTTATTGAGAACATAATTGAAAAGAACAAAATTTCAGTGTTACCAATCTAACCGAACTATTTTGAGATAAATTTATTCAACACACCTTCAAAATTTATTTTCGATCCTAACAACACTCGATTGTAGGCCGCAACCTCATTTTCGATCCAATTATGATCCTTCATGCCTAACCGCATTTGATGATACAGCTGTGATAAATCAACTAGATATGGACACGGTCTCCCTGCAGATGAGGGTGAAATTCTAGGAGAATGATCACAAATTGTTTGAGCCAGTGGATTCCAAGGAGCAGAGAGTGGGTAGTCCTTCTTTTTAGTTGTCTTTGAGAAGCCGATTGACAATGACTCAAAGGAAGCCAAACTGCCCAATCAGTCATATCCTATCACCTCTCCACCTTTGAGACATATTACTCTATTCAAAATTAAGGAAGTCGTGCAGTCCATTGAGAAACAACAAGATGATGAATTTTTACTAAGCAAACTACGTACTTTCCACATCTCCCTTGACCAAGCGGATCTCTAATGCAGAAGTCATCCTATCTGAGGACATACATATGATTGAATCTTTCGAAGCTGCTTTTGTTCGAGAATTTTATACAAGAATTAGTTGAGATAGCTATGACTGAACAAGATGTTCAAAATCGGAAGAACAAATCAGTCACACTATAGAGGAATAGGCTGAGATAACTATCAGCCAAACTGAATGAAGAGTCGTAATGATCGAACAAGCAGGCCTTCCAACAGTCAGGCTCTTGGAATGACAGTTATTACATCCAAAAAAATTCCAAGAATAGAGCCATCATCTACTGATTTGGACTTAACTAATAAAGACAACTCTGGATCAGAAAAGTTCAAGTCTCGCTGTCATCTCCTCCTCTGTAACAGTTCTGAAAAGAAGAAATCTGAATACTAAAGAAGTATTAGAATATTTCAAAGATAAAATGCTCAAAGAAGTGTCAGATCTATCAAGAGGCATGATCGACAAATTTTTTCGACTGGAGCAGCTAAAAAAGGCCCAGTCTACCACTTCTACTCATCTTGGTGGGCAAATTCAAGCCAATAACTTTCAAATCTACACCAAGATAAAGGAACCTCAAGAAAATTTTAATGACAGGATTGACGGGGTCAGTTGTCAGATAGCTTCTGTTCTTGCTTACATAAAGCCACAATCTGATGTTAACAAAAAAAGGGGAAGAGAAGAAGTCAACTAGTTCCAGTCAGCCTAAATCTACTGATGCACAGAAGAAACCTACTGATAAATACTCTGGTCAGTTTAGATGATTATACATGAAAAACAATGCCTATATAATAAGTTAGACAATTCAGTTGTTTGCACTGTTGAAAATAAATGGATTTGGTATTTTTGGTATAATTTTGTCAAACATCAAGAAAGAGGAAAATGTTCGAATATTTTAAGTTTTAGTAATCGAACAAGGTTGCTGATCTAACAGATAATTACATAACCTAACCGAACTGAATTCAATGAGGAAAACTGAACTTTCATAAGAAAAAGTTTCTTAAGAAGCATAACTGATTACAAAACCAGACTTATAAAACTTAAGAAGGATACTGATAGCCAAACCGATTCAAGGTTAACTGATGAAGCACAATTGATAGTCTATCTAATTTATTAAGTCCATATATTCCCTAAAAAATCAGTATATTCAGTGATTAAGGATCCGTGCCCAATAGAAATAGCGGATAAAGTGTTACCTACTAATAGTCACTAAACCTTAACAGAATGTCAGGTTTCGGCACACTACTAGAACATGTCAGAAAGGACAATGATATGGCAACAACGATATCTACATTTGGAAACGAATGTATTTTGAAAAGATTATCGTTGCAGATTAAGTTATAAATAGATAATTTGAACAAGCTCTAAATATTAGACAGTTACATATATCTTTGGATTATTACTAACAAACAAACTGCTCTTCTCTGTAGAAGGTTTCCGAGAGCCAAACTAAAATAGCCAGCACATGCTGATAAGTCATTATCTGATTCTTCTGAACTGATTTACAATTTGACTTGTGAAAATGATTTCTAGATCATTCTCTTATATTTGTAACTCATATTGAATCATTCTATTTTCATAATCGAGCTGAGATATGACCAAAAAATTAGAACTAGTTAGACTGAGCTTATTGATGTTTTTTTCGTCTGCTCGATTTTGCGACTAATATTTCGTCTAAATAACATCCGAACTAACTAAGCTATTGTGAAATATTACTTGTGAAAAATTAATTGTTTTATTCAGTCATTTTGGCGGCTTGTCACGAGCTCTGAGATATCAACATAACACCACATCTCGCCAGATTTTCAACTCGTTTGATTTCGAGTTTTAGCTTTTAACTTGAGATAGCAACTTCACACTTGAGTAAATATGTTTGAAACACAATAATAAGTTTTGTTATCATCAAAATCAAGATTGCTTGTGTTTCTCAACCAAAAATCTCTCGCAAAATTTATTTCCACCTCAATATTTAAAATCAATACCCCCCTTAAAATTATAATTAGATACCCTATTATATTTTTTGTAGTTCAAAATTACAAAAGTACACGCCCCGAACCCTGGCCCGCGGCTGCGTGACTGCACAATGAGCCCCTATAGCAACTACTTCGTATTCGTTCTCGTTTTACGAAAATGATTAATCCAAGTTGCTATAGAAGTCCATTGTAAGCCATTATAAACTCATTTTAAATCTTTCATTTTTCAGATGTGGGACAAGGGTATCACAATCACCCCTCCTTCAAAACGCGGCGTCCTCGTCGCGGCCTGACCCCTCGATCCACCAGCACCGAGAATCTAGAGGTGGCTCCTTCAGGTTCAAGGTGGCTCCCGTCATGTAGCACTTTGCCCCGCAGTTTCAAGAGGTGGCTCCCATGCACGTAGCACTTTGCCCCGCATAGAACTTATTTCTCGGTGTTCCATGCCGGTGACCGGCTCTGATACCATTCTGTCAAGCCCTGAACCCAGGCCCGCGGCTGCGTGATTGCACAATGAGCCTCTATAACAACTACTTCGTATTCGTCCTCGCTTTACGAAAATGATTAATCCAAGTTGCTATAGAAGTCCATTGTAAGCCATTATAAACTCATTTTAAATTTTTCATTTTTCAGATGTGGGACAAGGGTATCACAGTCATAACTAACCAAATTTCTCCATGATCAATCTGCAAATTTATACCACTAAAATCCTCTACAAGTCTAGTTTACAATACAAAAAATGGTTTTTCATTTCGACACTTAAGCACGGAGTTATGCCATTTTTCCACGGTTGCTGCAAGATGCTTTAAAATTCAACTTGGCATATACATGTTACAAAATATGAAATTTCGAATTTTAATGATCGGGATCAGTTTAAAATGCTCATTCAAGAACAACCATTTCTGATACCATTTGATAGAATCAATTGTGAGATAATTGTTGAGCTGTAATAGCTCGGTTCTTTAAATCTTAAACACTGAGAAATTAAATCTAGTTTGATTTACATACCAAGCAGAAGACACTCAAAATAATCTTTCGCATTAAACATTTTGAAAAGCGTTAAAAGAAATGCAAGTTGAATATGTAAAAATGTTTTTGGTTGAAGCATTTTATAACACACTTGATATGCAAAATTTTAGGTATTTGAATAATACAAAAAATGCTTCAACAATGCATCTTAAAGCCAATAACAATATTTAAATGTAATAAATAAATAAACCAAATTTTTTTATGGATATTCGGAGATTAACAACTCTTACGTCACCCCTTATTACACTTAGAAACGATCTACTAGATGACTTTGATTTATACAACTCTTTGTACAAACTCATTTCAACTTAGTACTAATCTATTGTCTAATTAAAACACCTAGCATACTCTATTGATGGTCGAAAACTCATAATACACATAATGTTTAACATGTTTTGTGTCAAGACTACAAACACAATCTTTGATGTCTTTTTGTGAAGATTCATTATACTAAGCTTTGATGCTCAACTCTCATGTGTATGTGCTAGTGATTGTGTGAGGAATTTTAAAGTGTATGTATATATCAAATGTATCATCACACTTTTTTTTTTGTTCTTATTTTAACTAATTTTTTTATATAGGTTGTCCATGATTTCAATCCCTTTCCAAAACTTGTATTTGATCTCCAATATATGTGATATAGATTTTAGATACAAGAATATGATCGTTTGGAAATGTTGTGTACAAATTTAGATATTGCAATAGTCAAATTTGTATTTCTGGGCATTTTGCGAAACTAGTATGTTGATGGTCTGATCTGATCTACCATCAAATCAGATTGGTTTGGTCTCATCCGATCTGTTTGGTCTGACTTGAGCTGAACCAAGTCAAGCTGATCAAGTCGAGCTGTTCTGTTCTTTTGAATATAACTCTTGATTTATCGATTTCTGAGCAAAATAGTAAATATGAAAGTTGTAGCATTTCTATTACTTTCCATGGAATCAAGAATCACAGAATTCCATGTTCGTATGAGATAGATATTCACAACACATCATACAGTTAGCAAGTAGAACATGTTCTTCATTAAGTGCAAAATTATCAACTTCATTATGGTTTAACATCTTTTTTTTTATTCGATTTATACTGACTTGTTAAGATGATTTTTATCCATTCTCTTATCTTCATAACTCATACTGAATAGTTATATTTGAATAACCGAGCTTAGAGATATTACCAATATACCATAACTGGTCAGATTGAGCTGATTGTTGTTTCTGTTTCTGTCAACTCGATCTTACGACTAATATTTCGTCTTGATAGCGTCCGAACTAATTGAGATTTTGTGATATATGACTTGTGGAATATTGAGTTTTCTATTCGGTCGTTTTGGCGACTTGTCATTTTCATTAGTGAGCTGTGAGATATCATCAAAACACTTCAGCCCGCCAGATTTTTATCTTTGTTGATTTCGAGTTTCAACTTCCAACTTGAGCTAACAACTTCACACTTGAGTAAATATGTTAAAACACACAATAACAAATTTGGTTATCACTGAAACCAAGATTACTTGTGTATCTCAACCCAACAGATAGATTTCAGTTTTTCATTTTGTTTCATAACATTTCAGATTTTTTATTTTATGCTTGCTCATATATTTTTGAATTTTTAATGATCGATAAATTTTAATTTTTTTAAAAAAAAATTTGTTAGAAAATATTTGTTTGTTCATTTTCCATATTCAATGGTAGCTAATCTTCCAAGGAGTTATATTTTATATTCTTTTATTACCCACTTAATTATTATATGTTAAAAAATTATGTCATACATGTTATATAACCCAAATATATATATGCTAAAAATATTGTTTGTGTTAAGTATAGGTAAGTAGAAATCAAACCAAACCAAATCAGTTTGATATTTAATCGATCACATTTTAGATTGATTTAAAATTCACCAAGTCAAAAAATTAGTTTGGTTCAAAGTTTTGCTGAAAAAATCCTAACTAAACCAAATTCATATGTACATTGTTTTTTATTACACATATGTATATATTATTTTATTTTTCGTTTGTATCATATCAAGATCTAGTTAAATATAGGTGTACATATTGATATTTATCTATTTTTGTATGATATTTGTAATGATGTTATCATACATTACAATGTTAAGTGATTAATATATATATATATATATATATATATATATATTCATATTGGTATTTATATATTCATATTGGTATTTATATAATTATATTAACTAGTTTAGAAATTTTAAATTTTGTTTAAAAATAATCAAATACCCTGGATTTTATTGAAAAACCAAAATTTTTTCGGAAAAGATGATAAAAATACAAGTAAAAAATGGTGAGTCGAGGTAGTAACAAAAAAAAGATATTGGTTTTAATATATTGTGTAAAAGCCCGTATTTCGTATTCATAATTTTTCGGAATTATAAATATTTTTCTAAATAAATAATTATCTTGTCCGATTTAATTAAAGTAAATATGTAAATAATTTTACCTTTAAAATAACAGCGGAAGCAAATATTGTTTTCAACCAACAATTAAAAAATAATTCAACGTAAACATCAACTTAAAAATAATCCAACGTATTAAAACTTAGTTTGAATAATAAAAGGTGCATAGATTAAATCATGAGGTCCTCGGGTTTACTACTCCTGTCCCGATATCGCTCACTGGTCTCCGTCCGCGGTCCCGACCTCATCAATACCTACAACAATCAAGTCTAGTGAGTCTAAAGACTCAACATGTATATATCGTGAATAATAAGTAAATATATCATAAAATCGCATGCAACGTAAAAATAAAGTATCGTAAAGCGTACGGTAAAAATCATATCAAGAATAATTATAACTACGTGCATATCTAAAAATCATACATAAAAGCTTTGCTCAATAGAGCTCTGTCATAACATATCATAATTTTCTGGTAGGGATAATGTTTTTAAGCTAGTGGCCCATAACATAGCGTAAGCGCCTGATCAGACTAAACCACAGTATAATGGGCGGTAGAGATCAATCACAGCCCTTGGACTGGATGTCCGTACCCATACATAATCATAAACCGGTCGTAAGTCACCGGGCGGAGAGGTCCTCGGTTGTTCCTACCGACTTCCAAACCCATAAGCATAAGGTGGCCACAAGACATATCGCATATATCTCAAAAATAAACATTTTATATTTTCATGCACGTAATATAATTATAACCTTATTTTTTTACCGGATGAGTTGGATCGTTCCCAGGCTTGCTGCGACTTACTACTAATATGTGACACATGAAATAAATCTTAACTTGACAAAATCTTAACAATAGAACCAAAAACGAGACGATTCAACTCATCCGGTAAAAATAAGGTTATAATTATATTACGTGCATAAAAATATAAAATGTTTATTTTTGAGATATATGCTATATGTCTTGTGGCCACCTTATGCTTATGGGTTTGGAAGTCGGTAGGCGCAACTGAGGACCTCTCTGCCCGGTGACTTACGACCGGTTATGATTATGTATGGGTACGGACATCCAGTCCAAGGGCTGTGATTGATCTCTACCGCCCAGTATACTGTGGTTTAGCCTGATCAGGCGCTTACGCTATGTTATGGGCCACTTGCTTAGAAACATTATCTCTACCAGAAAATTATGATATGTTATGACAGAGCACTGTTGAGCAAAGCTTTTACGTATGATTTTCAGATATGCACGTAGTTATAATTATTCATGATACGCTTTTCACCGTACGCTTTACGATACTTGATTTTTACGCTGCATGCGATTTTATGATATATTTACTTGTTATTCACGATATATACATGTTGAGTCTTTAGACTCACTAGACTTGATTGTTGTAGCTATTGATGAGGTCGGACGGAGACCAGTGAGCGATCTTGGGACAGCGGTAGTAAACCCGAGGACCTCATGATTTAGTTTATGCACATTTTATTATTCAAACTCATTTTTAACACGTTGGAGTATTTTTAAGTTGATGTTTACGTTGGATTATTTTTAAATTATTGGTTGAAAAACAATATTTGCTTCCGCTGTTATTTTAAAGTTAAATTATTTACATGATTATTTTATAAATTGGGCAAATTATTTATTTATTTAGAAAAATTTTAATAATTCAACAAAATTATGAATACGAAATACGGGCCTTTACAGTTGGTATCAGAGCCTATGATCTTTTAAAGGGTTGTACTACTACTGCTCTCGAGAAGCTCATGAAGTCACGTCTTCGGTCTGTAAGTTTTACGATTACACATTTATTTTAAAGCATGAAATATTTTTTTCGTCATGATTGCATGAAATATTTTACGTCAAGATTACGATTATGCATTATTTATTTAAATGTAAAGAAATAGTGGAATTATGCATGTTGGTTACGTATGGGTTATAATTATGGAACAGCATGCCTCCTAGACGCCGTGTTGGACGCTCGAGAGGTGATGATGAGCGCCGTCATGAGGGCGGTGAGGATCAGGTACAAAGGAAGAACGAGGAGAGAGATCTACCACCACCCCCTCCACCAGACATGAATGCCCAGATGCTAGCTGGGATGACTCAGTTCTTCGCACAGTTTGCGCGGAACAATGCAGTGGGAGCCAGACAGCCGGGACCGGAGGCTATCTATGAGCGGTTCATGAAGATGCGACCAAAGGAATTCTTAGGGACATCCGATCCTATGGCAGCCGAGGGTTGGATTAAGTCCCTTGAGGTTATTTTCGAGTTTATGGGGCTTGAAGATGGAGATAAGGTTCGATGTGCGACCTACCTATTCGGAGGAGACGCTCGCCTATGGTGGGAAGGAGCATCAATGGCTTTGGATTTGACTACTTTGAGTTGGGAGCACTTCACAGAGGTATTCTATTCTAAATATTTTACTGAGTAGGTGCGTTCGAGGTTGACCACGGAGTTCATGACCCTGAGGCAGGGAGACATGACCGTTACGGAGTTCATCCGTAAGTTCGAGAGGGGATGTCACTTTGTACCCCTAATTGCTAATGATGCTCGGGCTAAATTGAGGCATTTTCTGAATGGTCTACGGCCGATCATACGCCGTGATGTTAGGGTGGCTGGCCCTACTACCTATGATGTTGCTGTTTCCAGAGCTCTAGTGGCAGAGCAAGACCAGAATGATATTGAGCGCGATCGCCTTGGAAAACGACCATTTCAGGCACCACACCGTCCTCCTCAGTCACAACATCAGAATAAGAGACCTTTCCACGGTCCGCCCAAGAACAGAGGGCCGCAGCAGCAACCCCAGGGACGAGCAGTCCCGAGGACAGTGGAGTATCCAGTCTGTGCTAGGTGCTCACGTCGTCATGCTGGGCCATGTATGTATGGTTCGGGAAAGTGTTACAAATGTGATAGTACTGACCACATATTGAAGAATTGCCCACAGAAGAATCTGCCTACCCAAGGCAGAGTTTTTGCTCTCCATGCTGCGGAGACTAACCCGGAGACGATGCTCATGACAGGTATCATAAATCCTTAAGTTGTATTTGAAGTTTAATGTTTTGGGTTAATATGTTAAACTTAGAATTTATGATAGGATTGCTTGCTCTAATCAGTGTTATTTACGGGAACGTAGGTTAGAAGAACTTTGACCTTTGCATGTCTATAAGCATAGTTCTTGTAAAACTATTGGGTTTAGCATAATATTCCAATCTTTCAGGGAGAATCTTTATAGCCGGTTCAGCTACGAAAGCCCTGATAGATTCAGGGGCTACTCATTCGTTCATTTCAGAAACCTTTGCGAATTCTCTCAAGATCAAATCAATTGGGCTAGACATAGCGTATTCCGTAACATTGCCTTCTGGAGAGGAGATGACAGCCACTACTGTGATCCGAGATATAGACCTTGAACTTCATGGTAATCTTGTGTATGCGGATCTTATCGCTCTGCCGATGCCAGAATTTGATATTATTCTAGGGATGAACTGGCTATTGAGGAACAGAGTTTTGATTGAATTCCAGCAGAGATCTGTTCTCGTCCGACCGCCGGGGATGGAACAATTCTTATTCGAGCCAGACAGGTATTTTAATTTACCGCGTATGATATCTTGTGTCCAGGCTAGGAAGCTCATTCGTAGAGGGTGCCGAGCATTTTTAGCTACTTTTGTATCCGTTCCCGAGACGCCCAAACAGTCAGCATCCGATGTTCCAGTTGTCCGGGATTTTCTAGACGTTTTTCCTGATGACATCTCTGGATTACCACCTGTACAAGAGGTGGAATTTTCTATTGAGCTTATGCCCGGTACGGCACCGATCTCAAAGGCGCCGTACAGATTAGCACCGACTGAGATGGCAGAACTCAAGAAACAGATTCAGGAACTTCTTGACAAGGAGTTCATTCGCCCGAGCTTTTCGCCATGGGGCGCACCGGTATTGTTTGTGAAGAAAAAGGATGGTTCTATTAGGCTCTGCATTGATTATCGGGAGTTGAACAACGTTATAGTGAAGAACAAATACCCACTCCCGAGGATAGAGGATTTATTTGATCAATTGGAGGGAGCTTCGGTATTCTCCAAGATTGATCTGCGTTCTGGCTATCATCAGCTGAGAGTGAAAGATGCCGACGTTCTCAAGACTGCTTTCAGGACTCGTTATGGCCACTTCGAGTTTCTTGTAATGCCGTTCGGTTTGACGAATGCGCCAGCGATCTTCATGGATCTCATGAATCGCGTATTCCAGCCATATCTTGATCAGTTCGTGATAGTATTCATAGATGATATTCTCATCTACTCAAAGAATCAAGAGGATCACAGCAGACATCTGACCACACTACTGCAGACCTTACAAAAGCACAAACAATTCGCGAAGTTCAGCAAATGCGAGTTCTGGTTAGAGAAAGTGGCGTTCTTAGGCCGCGTCATTTCTAGCAGTGGGATCGAGGTAGACCCGGCGAAAGTTGCAGCAGTCAGAGATTGGGTTGTGCCTCAAAATGCATTCGAAATCCGTAGTTTCCTTGGACTAGCAGGATACTATCGGAAGTTTATTCGAGGATTTTCCTCCATCGCAGTTCCACTCACATCATTGACGAAGAAGAATGTTAAGTATGTGTGGAGCGAAGAATGTCAGAAGAGCTTCGATACATTGAAGCAAGCTCTTATTTCAGCGCCAGTATTGGCCATGCCTTCAGGACCCGGAGATTTTGTTCTGTATACCGATGCTTCGAAACTCGGGTTAGGCGCAGTATTGATGCAGCATGGGAAGGTGATAGCATATGCTTCTCGTCAGTTGAAGACTCATGAGAAGAATAATCCTACCCATGATCTAGAGTTGGCAGCCGTAGTATTTGCATTGAAGATTTGGAGGCATTATTTGTACGGAGAGAAGTGTCAGATCTTCACCGACCACAAAAGTCTCAAATACTTCTTTACACAGAAAGAGTTGAATATGCGGCAGAGGCGTTGGTTGGAGCTAGTAAAGGACTACGACTGTGACATTAGCTATCATCCTGGCAAAGCTAATGTAGTTGCAGACGCGTTGAGCAGGAAAGTTGCAGGGATGGCTCATTTGGTGGTTTCGAGACCCCTTCAGTTTGAGATGCAGAGGTTTGATTTAGAGACATATCCTCGAGGTAGAGTTCCTCATCTATCTACTTTGACGATCCAGTCTTCTCTCTTAGACCATATTCGCAGTGGGCAGTTAGCAGATGAGCAATTGGCTAAGTGGAGACAGAGAGATGAAGCCAAGGGCAGTATTTTGTACACAGTTAGAGATGGTATTGTCAGATATCGGGAAAGAATGTGGGTTCCGAACAGCGATTCTATTCGAGAGGATGTCTTATCTGAGGCCCATATGTCGTCGTACTCTATTCATCCTTGGAGTACGAAGATATACAAAGACCTGCAGTTATTATATTGGTGGCCAGGGATGAAGAAGGATATTAGACGATTTGTTTCCGAGTGTCTGACGTGTCAGCTAGTGAAAGCGGAACATCAGAGACCAGCGGGTATGCTCAAGCCTCTTCCTATTCCCGAGTGGAAGTGGGAGAATGTCACCATGGACTTCGTTGTCGGTCTGCCGAAGTCAGTCAGAGGGTCGAAAGCTATATGGGTGATTGTTGATCGTCTTATGAAATCAGCTCATTTCTTGCCTATTAAGACTACTTTCTCCATGATCCAGTATGCAGAGTTATATATCCGGGAGATCGTTAGACTTCATGGCATTCCCATTTCTATAGTATCTGACCGAGATCCTAGATTCACTTCATCATTTTGGAAGAGTCTACACTCAGCTATGGGTACGAAGTTGTTGCTTATCACAGCTTTTCGTCCACAGACAGATGGTCAATCCGAGAGAGTTATCCAGATTTTGGAGGATCTTCTTCGTGCATATGTTCTTGATTTCTCTGGGAGTTGGGAATCAAAGCTACCGTTGGTGGAGTTTACCTATAACAACAGTTTTCAGTCGTCTATAGGTATGGCTCCATACGAAGCACTGTACGGTCGCAAGTGTAGATCTCCTATTCATTGGGATGAAGTGGGGGAGAGATCAGAGTTGGGTCTGGAGATTGTGCAACAGGCTGCTGATGTAGTAGTAAAGATTCGTGATAGGATGAGGACTGCTCAGAGTGAACAGAAGAGTTATGTGGATCAGAGGAGGAGAGATTTAGAGTTTGCTGTTGGTGACCATGTTTTCGTGAAGATTGCACCTATGAAAGGTGTCATGCGGTTCGGAAAGAAAGGAAAGCTCAGTCCGAGATTCATTGGACCATTTGAGATCCTCGACAGAGTTGGGACATTAGCTTATCGCGTTGCTCTTCCGCCGAATCTGGCCGGAGTACACAACGTGTTTCATGTCTCTTTGTCGAGTTAGTATATGGCGAATCCATCGCATGTCTTGAATTTTGAGCCGTTGCAGCTCACTCCGAACTTGTCTTCTGAGGAAAGACCGGTGCAAATTTTAGACAGGCAGGAGAAAAAGCTTCAGAACAAAATGATCAAGCTAGTGAAAGTCAAATGGCTCAATCATTCGGAGGAAGAAGCTACGTGGGAACCTGAGCCAGAAATGAGGAGTCGTTATCTCGAGTTATTCGGTAAGTTTTAATTTCGAGGACGAAATTCCTTTAAGGGGGGTAGAGTTGTAGAACCCGAAAATCAGATTACGTATAAGCCATGCATAATTTATATTATTTAAATTAAAAATGAATTTTAATGAAAATATGAAGTGTTTTAGTTATTTTAAAAAAATAGATGTTTAGTTTCATCTTTTCAGGATAAATACGCGAGGTCGGGCCGGAGTTTGGAGATTAGAAATAAGGTTAATAATAAGAAAATATTCCTAAATTTAATTTAAGTCAAGGAATAATTTAATTTAAAGAAATAGAATGTTTTAGAATTTATTTAATTAATTAGAGCTAAGTTGGTAAATAAATTCTTTTAGGTTCAATATTTAATTAAAGCTTAAATTAAAATATGTAAACAAGAGAGAATGAATTAATCTAAGTATGAAGTATTCAAGAAATTAAACATAGTATTTAAATGCTTAAGGTTAAATCCATGCAATGCCATGCAAGAGGTCATTATAAATTAAGGTGTAAATTCATTAAAATGCAGAATGGGTATTTAAAACCTTAATCAATTAACATACAAGATGTAAACAATAAAACACCATGCAAAGAAGTAATAATTTTGGGTCCAACATTTAAAATATTCAAAGGTGGATAACTCTCCATTCCAACAATTCCTAATTACAATTCATGGGGTATTCATTTCTCATTTTAATTATCTAATGGGTAGTAAATTTAAATGCAATAACATACCTCATTTGTAGCACCCGTAAATCAGTCTACGTATAAGCCATGCATAATTCTAGATTTTTAAATTTAATTGACTTCATGGCATAATTATTTTTAATGCATTTATTTGAAGTTAATTATTCATTATTTCAGTTCAGTAGTTTGATTTTTAGCATTTCAGTTATTTCAGTGAGGCCGGACCGGAGTCGGAGTTTTGAGGTAGAATTTAAGATTCGAGAAATATTTCCAGAAGTTAAGTTAGCTAGCAAGTAAGTTCATTTAAGTTAGTAAGGGAGGTTTGAGGATTTAATTTAATTATTTGAGGTGATTAAGAAATGAACTCATTTAAGTTATTAAATTAAGGGGTTAGCTCACTAAATTATTTAAAGGATTAGTAAGGCTTTCAAGGATTATTAGTTGACTAGATAACCAACACTTCCCACTCATTTTATTAGCATGATTTCGGCCCCTTGGATTTATTAAGCAATTCATTCCAACTCATCAACTTTGACCAATTCTTTGCATGTAATTAGTAGGATAATTCTAGGATTTTTGGGAGCACAATTTAATTAAATAAATGGACATATCCTAGACTAGAAAATAAGCAAAAATCGGCCACTACCTCCTAGAAGCATCCACCAACTCATTTGATATAAAACCATAATTCAAAATTCAAAAATGAGAAGACTTGGTCTTGATTCTTTCCTTATATCTTGCACCCACTTCCCTCACCCTCCTAACCATTTTTCCCCCCTCTCCTTTTCGAAAATTCAGAGTGAAATCAGACCCCTTTTCAGTAGAAAAAACGTGAATAATAGCTAGGGAGAAAGGGAGAAAAATCGAGAGCAAGAAAGGTAGACAAGAAGCGCTCCATCTCCTCCGTGCCGCGTCGTCGTCGTTTCGTTCGTTTTCTTTCGAAACGAAACCAGGCATGTCTAGATTTCTTTCAAACCTCAATCAAGTCATATTATCATTTATTTTTCAGTACATGATCATGTTTATTCAAGTAAAAATCGAGATCCATGTCAAAACATTTTGAAACAACACATGCAGAATTTTCGATTTTCCTTGGCAAGCTTCACGGTTTCTTTTGGTTTGTGAGTTTCAGGGATTGGATCGACTCCAGGCTCCCAAGGCGACTTATATACATGTAATAGGATGCATTAGGACCACATTTGTCCATCGGTTTCAGCCCATGCTCGCTAGAAAGCAAGAAATGACAGCAACACCATTTGTGTCCCTTTTTGAGTTCGAAAATTTCAGTTTTTATGTCAAGGGGTTTGGATCTGATCTTGGCTGCCCTAAGGGCTCTTAGCCATGGTTGGATCACTTCCCTAACATGTCTAAGACGTGACTAAGTCGCCCTTTTGGTGGCTTGGTCCATGGCCCCTCGGTTTTTAATCAAAACATCAAAACAGCCCCTTTCCCCATTCGGCTTCTTCCTTTGTTCAGCATATGGTTTCGGTTTGTGTTTGCTTGGTGTGGATCTTGGTTGGCCTATGGCCCTTAGCCACGGTTCATATCATGCTCCTAGATGTCTAGATCGTGCCATGGTCAATCAAATGGCCATTGGAATGACACGAGACATCGATCATAGCATAAACACTACACATGCATGCACGTTGCTCTCGGTTGGACCCTTCGGTTGAGTTTTGGTGTGATGCGGATTGTGGCTGGCCTAGGGCCCTTAGCCATGGTTCAAATCATTCCTTGGGATGTTGGTAAGAGTCTCTGGTCGGTGGTTCACGCCCCTAATGGCCGATAGTCTCGAAACCAACGCAAGTCTTGTAGTTGCGCAGCTGCTGGAAATTTACAGCAAGTTGCTGTGTCGTTTAGAAGGCTCGTTTGAGTTCTTGGTTGGCTTTTAGCCCATGTCCTTGGACTGGAAGGTCATGTATTCGACCGTTCGTGATTCGGATCATTTTTGAGGTCGTACGAGAATTTACGGTGCAATGTGCCAAATTGACTCTCGACAGAGCGTTCCGTGTTTTGGCCTCCATTCCACTTAAATTTCGACCCTATCATTTTTAGGAGCACTATTTTATGATTTTTCAGCGTATTTTAATCATGAATATACGTCGGTTCGGTGTCGGTTCAGGTTGGCTCGGAGTCATGATTAAATGCGAAGTCATTAGGCATCATAGTCGCATCTTTTGAACGTAAATTGCATAGTTGGTCAAGTTTAAGCTATTGCATATTTTTCATGGCACAGTTAGGTTGCAGCGAGCCTGGAGACGATCCAATCCAATCCAGTTGGTAAAATTACAGGATTTTTCATTACGCCAGTTAATTATTTTACGTGCATTAAATAGAAAATGATTAATTTTGAGATTTATGCTATATGGCTTGTGGTTCATTCACTATGTGGGAGTGTTATTTTATACGGTCGCCAGTGACCGATCAGTTCAGTATGGTACCACCCGGTCGCCAGTGACCGGCCAGCTCAGTTCAGTTTCAGCCTCCCCGGTAGCCAGTTACCGATCAGTTCAGCTTAGTGCACTGGCCACAGGCGTAGAAACATAATCTCAACAGAAAATTTTATCAGTTATTTCAGTACAGGCTCCAAGGAGCAAACATTTTTACTGTGATTATCAATTCAGTTATGCACGTATTATAATTGCTCAGTACAGATTATTTTCAGTATGCCTCAGGACATGATATTTTATCCCATGCATATTTTAAATTCAGATTTTTACTCGTTACCTGCGATATATGCATGCTGAGTCTTTAGGCTCACTAGACTTGATTGTTGTAGGTACTGATGAGGCCAGGGCCGAGGGCGGGGACCAGTGAGCCAGCTTGGGTCGGCAGTAGTGGCACCCGAGGACCTCAGTGCAGCAGTTGTTATTTTATTCCGCAAACAATTTTTATCAGTCGTTGGATAATTTTTAAATTGTTATTGTTGGCAAAACTTTATTTTCTTCCGCTGCTATTATTTTAAACATTGAACTTGATTCCCCAGTGATTTTATGAATGAGGCCATTTAAGTTCTTTTAAAAAGAAAATTTTTTAATTTTCCGCAAATTTTCAACAAAGGAGTTTTAGGCCCTTTACAGTTGGTATCAGAGCGGTGGTTCTGTATAGGGTTTCACTACTACTGACCGCGTGAAGCTCACGAAGCCACGTCTTCGGTCTGTAAGTTTTTCAGTTCAGCATTTTGTTCAGCATTTTAGTTAAAGCATGAATTATTTTGTCAGCATGCTTCCAGATTTTCAGTATTTCAGTGTTCATTTAAAATAAATTATGGAATTATGCATGTTAGTTACGTATGGGTTATGTTGGAACAGTATGCCCCCTAGACGCATTTTAGAGCGCAGCAGAGAGGAGGAGCCTCGCCGAGAGGACAGGGAGGAACGTAGACCGGAGGGAGACCTACCACCTCCTCCACCGCCCCCACCGGACATGAGCGCCCAGATGTTAGCTGGGATGGCACAGTTCTTCGCACAGTTTGCGGGGGGCAATGCCGCAGCCGTAGCCGCAGCCGCAGCCAGGCCGACAAGGCCCGAGGCTGTTTATGAGCGATTCATGAAGATGCGCCCGAAGGAATTCTCTGGGACATCTGACCCCATGGTTGCTGAGGGATGGATCAAATCCCTCGAGGTTATCTTCGAGTTCATGGAGCTGGGGGACGCAGACCGAGTCCGATGTGCCACCTACCTATTCACTGGAGACGCCCGCTTATGGTGGGAAGGAGCTTCGGTAGCCCTGACCTTGGCTACACTTTCTTGGACCCGCTTTACGGAGGTTTTCTACTCCAAGTATTTTGCTGAGAAGGTTCGCACCAGGCTGACCACCGAGTTCATGAGCCTGAGATAGGGGGATATGACGGTTACAGAGTTCATCCATAAGTTCGAGAGGGGCTGTCACTTTGTGCCCCTTATCGCGAATGATGCCAGAGCCAAGCTGATGCACTTCCTGGTGGGTTTACGGCCAATCTTGCGCCGGGATGTTAGGGTATCTGACCCTGCTACTTATGAGATTGCCGTCTCCAAGGCCTTAGCCGCAGAGCAGGATCTGCGAGATATCGAGAGGGATCGCCAGGGCAAGCGCCCAGTCCAGGCACCGCACCGCCCTCCTCCTCATCAGCATCAGCAGCAGAATAAGAGGCCTCTTCATGGACCGCCCAGGAACCGAGGCCAGCAGCTGCAGCAGCGGGGACGCCCAGCCCCGAGGACTCAGGAGCACCCACGTCGCCATCCTGGAACATGTATGGCTGGCTCAGGAAAGTGTTTTAAGTGTGGCAGTCCAGACCACATGTTGCTGCAGTGCCCTCAGAGGAATCTGCCTACCCAAGGCAGAGTTTTTGCTCTCCATGCCGCGGAAACCAACCCGGAGACTATGTTGTTGACAGGTACCTTTAAACTTTAAGTTATTATTTGAATTTCCGTGTTTTGGGAATCGGGATTTAGAAGTGAACTTAGAACTGTTATAGGATTGCATGCTCTACTCAGATTTATTTCAGAGGAATTAAGCTAGAGGAACCTTGACCTTTGCATGTCTATAAGTTTAGATCTTGTAGTGGGATTCAACTTAGAGCTCCGCTCTTTCAGGGAGAATTTTTATATCTGGTTCCGCTACCAAGGCCTTGATAGATTCAGGGGCCACTCACTCATTTATTTCGGAGGTCTTTGCAAACTTTCTCAAGATCCAGACCATTGGGCTAGATACAGCCTTTTCAGTAGTGTTGCCGTCAGGCGAGGAGATGGCAGCCACCAATGTTATCCGAGATATAGACCTTGAGCTGCACGGTAATCTTGTTTATGCGGATCTGATTGTGCTACCGATGCCGGAATTTGACATCATCCTAGGGATGGACTGGCTATTGAGGAACAGAGTGTTGATAGACTTCCAGCGGAGATCCGTTCTTGTCCGACCGCCTGGAATGGAGCAGTTCTTATTTGAGCCGGACAGGTACTTTCCTTTACCGCGCATTATTCCTTATGTTCAGGCCAGGAAGCTCATGCATAGAGGGTGTCGGGCATTTCTAGCGACCTTTTTATCTGTCCCCGAGGAACCCAGCCAGTCAGCCTCAGATGTTCCGATTGTCAGAGATTTCTTAGACGTTTTTCCCGAAGACGTCTCTGGTATGCCACCCGAGAGAGAGGTGGAGTTTTCCATTGAACTTATGCCAGGTACGGCTCCGATATCCAAAGCGCCATACCGACTAGCACCGACAGAGATGGCAGAGCTTAAGAAGCAGATTCAGGAACTTCTCGACAAGGAGTTCATTTGCCCGAGCTTTTCTCCATGGGGCGCGCCGGTCTTATTTGTGAAAAAGAAGGATGGCTCGATGAGGCTTTGCATTGACTACAGGGAGTTGAACAGGGTTACAGTGAAGAATAAATACCCACTGCCGAGGATTGAGGATCTGTTTGACCAGTTGCAGGGAGCTTCGATTTTCTCCAAGATAGATCTGCGTTCTGGTTATCACCAGTTGAGGGTGAGAGATGCTGATGTCTCGAAGACAGCTTTCAGGACTCGTTATGGCCACTACGAGTTCCTAGTGATGCCGTTCGGTCTGACGAATGCGCCAGCGATCTTCATGGATCTAATGAATCGCGTATTTCAGCCGTACCTCGACCAGTTTGTGATAGTGTTCATAGATGACATTCTCGTCTACTCCAAGAGTCGGGAGGAGCACAGCAGGCATCTGACCACAGTGTTGCAGACATTGCAGAAACATAAACTATTCGCAAAGTTCAGTAAGTGCGAATTCTGGTTAGAGAAGGTGGCGTTCTTGGGCCACATTGTTTCTAGCAGTGGCATTGAGGTAGACCCGGCGAAAGTTGCAGTAGTCAGAGATTGGGTTGTGCCTCAGGATGCATCAGAGATCCGCAGTTTTCTTGGGCTAGCAGGATATTACAGGAAGTTCATTCAGGGATTCTCATCAATTGCCGTTCCACTCACAGCACTGACCAAGAAAAATGTAAAGTTTGTGTGGAGCGAGGAGTGTCAGAAGAGCTTCGATACTTTGAAGCAAGCTCTTATCTCAGCACCCGTTTTGGCTGTACCGTCAGGATTCGGCGAGATTGTCCTTTATACCGATGCTTCGAAGCTTGGTTTAGGTGCAGTTTTGATGCAGCATGGGAGAGTGTTAGCGTATGCTTCTCGACAGCTGAAAATTCATGAGAAGAATTACCCTACCCATGATCTGAAGTTAGCGGCCGTAGTTTTTGCTTTGAAGATTTGGAGGCACTATCTGTATGGAGAGAAGTGTCAGATCTTTACTGACCACAAAAGCCTCAAGTATTTCTTTACGCAGAAGGAGCTGAACATGCGTCAGAGGCGTTGGTTGGAGCTTGTGAAAGACTACGATTGTGACATTAGCTACCACCCGGGTAAAGCTAATGTAGTTGCGGATGCTTTGAGCAGGAAAGTCGCAGTGATGGCTCACTTGACGATTCAGAAACCTCTTCAGATTGAGATGCAGAAGTTTGATCTTGAGACTTACCCTCGAGGTAGAGTTCCTCGTCTATCTACCTTGACCATTCAGTCTTCCCTTTTGGACCGTATTCGCAGTGGTCAGACCGCAGATGAGCAGTTGGCACAATGGAAGAAGAGAGATGAAGCCAAGGGCAGTGTTTTGTATGCAGTCAGCGACGGTATTGTGAGATACCGAGATAGGATATGGGTTCCCAACAGTGATTCTATCCGAGCAGACATCTTATCAGAGGCCCATACGTCCCCGTACTCCATTCACCCTGGGAGTACGAAGATGTACAAAGATCTGCAGCTATTGTATTGGTGGCCAGGGATGAAGAAGGACATCAGGCGTTTTGTATCCGAGTGCCTGACTTGCCAGTTATTGAAGGCCGAGCATCAGAGACCAGCAGGTTGGCTCAAGCCTCTCCCTATTCTCGAGTGGAAGTGGGAGAATGTTACCATGGACTTTGTGACCGGATTGCCGAGGTCAGCCAGAGGATCGAATGCCATCTGGGTGATTGTAGATCGTCTTACCAAATCAGCGCACTTCTTGCCTATTAAGACGACTTTCACCATGGTTCAGTATGCAGAGCTGTATATCCGAGAGATAGTCCGACTCCATGGTATTCCAGTTTCTATCGTATCCGACAGAGATCCCAGATTCACTTCCTCGTTTTGGAAGAGTTTGCATTCGACTTTGGGTACGAAGTTGCTGTTTAGCACAGCTTTCCATCCGCAGACGGATGGGCAGTCGGAGCGAGTTATTCAGATTTTGGAGGATCTTCTTCGCGCTTGCGTCATTGATTTCTCTGGGAGTTGGGAGTCGAACTTACCATTGGTAGAGTTCACCTATAACAACAGTTTCCAGTCGTCTATAGGTATGGCTCCGTATGAAGCGCTGTATGGCCGCAAGTGTAGATCTCCTGTTCATTGGGATGAAGTAGGAGAGAGAGCAGAGTTGGGTCCAGAGATTGTTCAGCAGGCAGCAGATGTAGTAGTCAAGATCCGTGATAGGATGAGGACTGCTCAGAGCCGACAGAAGAGTTATGCCGATCAGCGGAGGAGAGAGTTAGAGTTTGCAGTGGGCGATCATGTTTTCGTGAAAGTGGCACCTATGAAGGGTGTCTTGAGATTTGGGAAGAAAGGGAAGCTCAGTCCGAGATTCATTGGACCGTTTGAGATCCTCGACAGAGTGGGGACGCTAGCGTATCGTGTGGCTCTTCCGCCGAATCTGGCCGGAGTACACAATGTCTTTCACGTCTCCATGCTGAGGACGTATATGGCAAATCCTTCGCATGTGCTGAATTTCGAGCTGTTGCAGCTTACTCCGAACTTATCTTATGAGGAGAGACCCGTGCAGATCCTAGACAGACTGGAGAATAAACTTCGGAACAAGCTCGTTAAGCGAGTCAAAGTCAAATGGCTCAACCATTCAGAGGAGGAAGCTACGTGGGAGTCTGAGCCGGAGATGAGAAGTCGATACCTAGAGTTATTCGGTGAGTTCTAATTTCGAGGACGAAATTTATTTTAAGGGGGGGAGGATTGTAGCACCCGTAAATCAGTCTACGTATAAGCCATGCATAATTCTAAATTTTTAAATTTAATTGACTTCATGGCATTATTATTTTAAATGCATTTATTTGAAGTTAATTATTCATTATTTCAGTTCAGTAGTTTGATTTTTAGCATTTCAGTTATTTCAGTGAGGCCGGACCGGAGTCGGAGTTTTGAGGTAGAATTTAAGATTCGAGAAATATTTCCAGAAGTTAAGTCAGCTAGCAAGTAAGTTCATTTAAGTTAGTAAGGGAGGTTTGAGGATTTAATTTAATTATTTGAGGTGATTAAGAAATGAACTCATTTAAGTTATTAAATTAAGGGGTTAGCTCACTAAATTATTTAAAGGATTAGTAAGGCTTTCAAGGATTATTAGTTGACTAGATAACCAACACTTCCCACTCATTTTATTAGCATGATTTCGGCCCCTTGGATTTATTAAGCAATTCATACCAACTCATCAACTTTGACCAATTCTTTGCATGTAATTAGTAGGATAATTCTAGGATTTTTGGGAGCACAATTTAATTAAATAAATGGACATATCCTAGACTAGAAAATAAGCAAAAATCGGCCACTACCTCCTAGAAGCATCCACCAACTCATTTGATATCAAACCATAATTCAAAATTCAAAAATGAGAAGACTTGGTCTTGATTCTTTCCTTATATCTTGCACCCACTTCCCTCACCCTCCTAACCATTTCCCCCCCCCCCCCCCCCCCCCCTCTCCTTTTCGAAAATTCAGAGTGAAATCAGACCCCTTTTCAGTAGAAAAAACGTGAATAATAGCTAGGGAGAAAGGGAGAAAAATCGAGAGCAAGAAAGGTAGACAAGAAGCGCTCCATCTCCTCCGTGCCGCGTCGTCGTCGTTTCGTTCGTTTTCTTTCGAAACGAAACCAGGCATGTCTAGATTTCTTTCAAACCTCAATCAAGTCATATTATCATTTATTTTTCAGTACATGATCATGTTTATTCAACTAAAATCGAGATCCATGTCAAAACATTTTGAAACAACACATGCAGAAATTTCGATTTTCCTTGGCAAGCTTCACATTTTCTTTTGGTTTGTGAGTTTCAGGTATTGGATCGACTCCAGGCTCCCAAGGCGACTTATATACATGTAATAGGATGCATTAGGACCACATTTGTCCATCGGTTTCAGCCCATGCTCGCTGGAAAGCAAGAAATGACAGCAACACCATTTGTGTCCCTTTTTGAGTTCGAAAATTTCAGTTTTTATGTCAAGGGGTTTGGATCTGATCTTGGCTGCCCTAAGGGCTCTTAGCCATGGTTGGATCACTTCCCTAACATGTCTAAGACGTGACTAAGTTTCCCTTTTGGTGGCTTGGTCCATGGCCCCTCGGTTTTTAATCAAAACATCAA
Organism: Primulina tabacum; assembly: GCF_025594145.1. Lineage (NCBI taxonomy): Eukaryota > Viridiplantae > Streptophyta > Magnoliopsida > Lamiales > Gesneriaceae > Primulina > Primulina tabacum. The sequence continues at coordinate 10,989,643 of NC_134566.1, forward strand.
AACAGCCCCTTTCCCCATTCGGCTTCTTCCTTTGTTCAGCATATGGTTTCGGTTTGTGTTTGCTTGGTGTGGATCTTGGTTGGCCTATGGCCCTTAGCCACAGTTCATATCATGCTCCTAGATGTCTAGATCGTGCCTGGTCAATCAAATGGCCATTGGAATGACACGAGACATCGATCATAGCATAAACACTACACATGCATGCACGTTGCTCTCGGTTGGACCCTTCGGTTGAGTTTTGGTGTGATGCGGATTGTGGCTGGCCTAGGGCCCTTAGCCATGGTTCAAATCATTCCTTGGGATGTTGGTAAGAGTCTCTGGTCGGTGGTTCACACCCCTAATGGCCGATAGTCTCGAAACCAACGCAAGTCTTGTAGTTGCGCAGCTGCTGGAAATTTACAGCAAGTTGCTGTGTCGTTTAGAAGGCTCGTTTGAGTTCTTGGTTGGCTTTTAGCCCATGGCCTTGGACTGGAAGGTCATGTATTCGACCGTTCGTGATTCGGATCATTTTTGAGGTCGTACGAGAATTTACGGTGCAATGTGCCAAATTGACTCTCGAAAGAGCGTTTCGTGTTTTGGCCTCCATTCCACTTAAATTTCGACCCTATCATTTTTAGGAGCACTATTTTATGATTTTTCAGCGTATTTTAATCATGACTATACGTCGGTTCGGTGTCGGTTCAGGTTGGCTCGGAGTCATGATTAAATGCGAAGTCATTAGGCATCATAGTCGCATCTTTTGAACGTAAATTGCATAGTTGGTCAAGTTTAAGCTATTGCATATTTTTCATGGCACAGTTAGGTTGCAGCGAGCCTGGGGACGATCCAATCCAATCCAGTTGGTAAAATTACAGGATTTTTCATTACGCCAGTTAATTATTTTACGTGCATTAAATAGAAAATGATTAATTTTGAGATTTATGCTATATGGCTTGTGGTTCATTCACTATGTGGGAGTGTTATTTTATACGGTCGCCAGTGACCGATCAGTTCAGTATGGTACCACCCGGTCGCCAGTGACCGGCCAGCTCAGTTCAGTTTCAGCCTCCCCGGTAGCCAGTTACCGATCAGTTCAGCTTAGTGCACTGGCCACAGGCGTAGAAACATAATCTCAACAGAAAATTTTATCAGTTATTTCAGTACAGGCTCCAAGGAGCAAACATTTTTACTGTGATTATCAGTTCAGTTATGCACGTATTATAATTGCTCAGTACAGATTATTTTCAGTATGCCTCAGGACATGATATTTTATCCCATGCATATTTTAAATTCAGATTTTTACTCGTTACCTGCGATATATGCATGCTGAGTCTTTAGGCTCACTAGACTTGATTGTTGTAGGTACTGATGAGGCCAGGGCCGAGGGCGGGGACCAGTGAGCCAGCTTGGGTCGGCAGTAGTGGCACCCGAGGACCTCAGTGCAGCAGTTGTTATTTTATTCCGCAAACAATTTTTATCAGTCGTTGGATAATTTTTAAATTGTTATTGTTGGCAAAACTTTATTTTCTTCCGCTGCTATTATTTTAAACATTGAACTTGATTCCCCAGTGATTTTATGAATGAGGCCATTTAAGTTCTTTTAAAAAGAAAAATTTTTAATTTTCCGCAAATTTTCAACAAAGGAGTTTTAGGCCCTTTACATCATTTCTACTCAACCTATTAGACAACAAAACCGTGTAAATGCAGTAGGAAATGAGGAACAAACCAACGGCAATAAGGGGATTAAGAAACAATTCAAAACCCTTCACCTCCTTCACTTGTAACTCTTATTTTAATTTTATTATGGACCCTTTAACACCATTATTAACATTCCTCTTCCTTACCTACATGTCCTACATTCATATGCTCAAAAAATCATTAGGAAACATCTGAGAAAAATCGTGAATTAATAGCAAGGAAGAGAGGGTAGGAACAACAACACTAGAGGAGGAAAAACAATTCATATCCATTCAACTTCTTGACTTGTATCCTCCAACTAAATGCACTTCAAGACTCCTTTATCACCCCTTGTAACCTTCATACTCATTACCTAGCAGCCCTTCATCCATAATTTCGAAATTTACAGAAGAGAACAGCAGCTAAAAATCGAGAATAACAGCACAAGAACAAGAAGGAATTCTCAACTCCGACTCCGTCGCTCGTATTCGTCGTATTGGTTTGTTTTATTCAAAACAATTTCCAGGCATGTATATATTGTTTCTTTTCTCTTCAATCAAGTCCTATATATATTTTTAATCCTTTATATATCTAGGATGCAAGCAGGATCACGAAATTGACAGCAAATGTACAACCAAAAATCTGTACAAAAGTTTTCGGCTTCTTGGTTTTCAATGTCACGGTTTGGGTGTGTTTTGTTGCTTACAGGGAGTTGCTCGGTTCCACGTCCTCAAGGCTGCATTTAGGCATGAATTAGAGGGTATTAGGATGCTGTTAGTTCATTGGTTTGAGTCCCTACATTGCAAACAAGAGTATGACAGCAACTATCTTCCCTAAGCGGCAGAAGTGAGTCACGAAGTGTGTCATTGAGTAATTAAGGTGTATGTTCGAAACCTGGCTGTCCTAGGGGCTGTAGCCACGGTTAGAAACCTTTCTTATCATGTTTAGGACGTGACCAAATCATCTTTTCAAAGCTTGTTTCATAGATCCCTCAGATTTTCACATAAACATGACAAGTGCTCATCGGTTTTAAAATTCTGATTCTTGTATGAGTATGGTTTCGGTTTTGGTTGTGTTGTATGGATTATGGTTGGATTCTAGCCCATAGCCATGGTTCCTACAACACTCCATCATGTCTAGATCGAGCAATGGTCGATAAAATGGCCCTTGGAACGAGACAAGACAGTAAAATGGTTCAATACAACACACTATGCAGCAAGTGGTGCTCTCGGTTGGTATGCTGTAATTGTCCTAGGTGTTTCCTTGGATTGTGGTTGGCTTCTAGCCCTTAGCCATGGTCCAAGACATGCCTTAGGATTTCGGTAAGAGTCCTTGTGCGGCGGTTCAAGCCAATGGTCATTAAATTTCAGAGTTTGCACCACAAACACACAAGTTGCTACTGCTGTATTTTGACAGCAACTTTCATCTTCGATTTTGATGCTTGTTTGAGTTCTTGTTTGGCTTTTAGCCCATGGCCTTGGACTGGACAGTACCTTAATGAGTTAGGAAAGTCATGTTTTTGGCCGTTCGGGATTTGGTCGAGTTTAGAGGTCGTACGAGAATTTACGGTGAAAGGTGCCAAAATGACTCTCGAAAGGGTGTTTTATGTTTTTGGATTCCTTTCACCTATTTTCGTGTTTTACAGTCATTATGCATATTTTTTAGTATGTTTGGGGTATTTTTAATCATGGTTAAACGTCGGTTTAATGTTGGTTCAGGTTGGAACGATACCATGATTAAAATTCAAGTGGTTGGTCCTAATAATCTCATTTTTGGATAAGTTTTTGTCAAGTCAAGATTTATTGCATGTGTCACATATTAGAATTAAGTCGCAGCAAGCCTGGGGACGATTCAACTCATCCGGTAAAAATAAGGTTATAATTATATTACGTGCATAAAAATATAAAATGTTTATTTTTGAGATATATGCTATATGTCTTGTGGCCACCTTATGCTTATGGGTTTGGAAGTCGGTAGGCGCAACCGAGGACCTCTCCGCCCGGTGACTTACGACCGGTTATGATTATGTATGGGTACGGACATCCAGTCCAAGAGCTGTGATTGATCTCTACTGCCTAGTATACTGTGGTTTAGTCTGATCAGGCGCTTACACTATGTTATGGGCCACTTGCTTAGAAACATTATCTCTACAAGAAAATTATGATATGTTATGACAGAGCTCTGTTGAGCAAAGATTTTACGTATGATTTTCAGATATGCACGTAGTTATAATTATTCATGATACGCTTTTCACCGTACGCTTTACGATACTTGATTTTTACGCTGCATGCGATTTTATGATATATTTACTTGTTATTCACGATATATACATGTTGAGTCTTTAGACTCACTAGACTTGATTGTTGTAGGTATTGATGAGGTCGAGACCGCGGACGGAGACCAGTGAGCGATCTTGGGACAGCGGTAGTAAACCCGAGGACCTCATGATTTAGTTTATGTACCTTTTATTATTCAAACTCATTTTTAACAAGTTGGAGTATTTTTAAGTTGATATTTACGTTGGATTATTTTTAAATTGTTGGTTGAAAAACAATATTTGCTTCCGCTGTTATTTTAAAATTAAAATTATTTACATGTTTATTTTATAAATTGGGCAAATTATTTATTTATTTAGAAAAATTTTAATAATTCAGCAAAATTATGAATACGAAATACGGGCCTTTACATATTGCATAAATAAACAATTGGCGGGCTTTAGGTGAAGCTAAATATTTTATTCTTCGAGTTGAACTTATCGTCGATATGCATGCGATTCAAAATACATAATGAATTTAGGGGGAGATAATTAAGCTTGATCAGTATTTAACACCAGCATGATGTACACGCCGTCCATTATTTATCCATTAATTTTTGCATGTTAACAAGAGTAAAAGATAAAAGGGTCATAGCAAGCCCAAAGTTTTATTATAAAACAGTAATTATCTTTAGCTACTCAATATTTCTTTATATATTTATTTAAAAAACTCCATGACCGAGAGTGGGAGAACACAACAAACTGTTCGAGATTCTTTGAAGCCTACTTGCTTTGCCAATGCATGAAATTAATTTTATACCCTCTCCTTCCCACCAGGACTATATGCTAGCATAACCATGTCAGTATGTAAATTACATATAAAATCTTCTCTTGGGGTCTCTGAAAGGATATGCTCCACAACGATGATTTTTCCGTTATTTGGAAGTGCTTCATGGCATCTCTTCAATATTTTTAAGCATTGTGTATCACTCCAGTCGTGAAGAACCCCCTGTAGATATGATAAAAAAAAGATTTGAATCGGTCTAATAAGAAAATAATTATAAAAATATTATTACAAAGTTGTAAGAAACAAATGGGAATAAAAAAATTATGAAAAAGTAAATTTTTTTAAAAAACCAGTGGAAAATTATTGTAAACAACTATTTAATTATATGTATTGAATAAAATATACATTTCTTATGATGTCCCTATTATCCCACATTGAAAAGAAAAAAAAATTTAAAAGAGCTTGCGATGTTTACAATGAACTTATGTAGTAGCATCAGTTAATTATTTTGTAAGACAAATGTTTATTTTGCAGTCAGTCTTCCACATACATGACCCATGTGTGACATTTATTATTATTATTATTATTATTATGGCAGAACAATTTAGAAGGCTAACAAAATGGAGAAAATAGGTAAGTTGGCTGCCAATAAATAATATATATTTGTGTGTGTGTGTGACATATATTATTATAATTATAATTATAATTATTATTCTTATGGCAGAACAATTTAGAAGGCTAACAAATTGGTGAAAACAGGGGAAGTTAGCTGCCAATAAAAAGTATAAATATACCCATACATACATACATACATATATAAATATATATATATATAAACACACACACGCACACATATATTATATGATGAAAACAATTAAGAAGGCTAAGAAAATGGTGAAGATAGGGGAAGTTGGCTGCCAATAAATAATATATATATATATATACACACACACACACACACACACAAACACACACGCGCACATATATTATAAGATGAAAACAATTTTACCTTCATGATAATGGCATCGCCTTTCGGAACACTAACGAACATGTCTCCACCCAAGTGCTCCATGCCTAATCAATACAAAAAGGTCGGCCAAGTTTAAATTTCACGTAAACCATCAAATTAAATTAAAAAGTAACATTCAAACACAAATATTTCCATGGAACCGCTTTAAAATACATTACAAAGAACTAACACAAATATTTCACACACTTGCAAAAGATGGTGCATCTTTAATAACATGGGGCAAATCAAATTAATGGCCTTTATAGTTGGATGCTTGGATAGGATCATGTGCAGGGAATCCGATTCCACCTCCAACATCGACCAATGTCCTCAAACCCTTGAATCCCTCGTACGTATCTACAATTTTTCCATCATAATTGTCGAATAATTGGACATTGCTCTATTAAAAACTATGTTAAATCTAGGATCTGTGCCGTGATACTCGAATGTGCTCATTTTATATACTTTTTCAAAAGGAACTCCCCCTTCGAGAATTGCATCTTTCAGGTGGTACCTGCACATACAATTATTAATGATTAATTACACACGCACACAAATAGTATGTGTAGAGGTTTATATGTAGTTGATACTTGCCAAGTCTCCAAATGAACCCTGTCTTGGTACATGATCAACAAAGGGGCTAGAGAAACTCCATCATCATTCTTGGTGTAGAACTTGCAGACCGGAGCCAAGGAATACAGCCGCTCAATGCTGCCATCAGGCAGGGTTTTCACTCGGCAGTTTAAAATAGAATAGCTCGCGAGCAGGCGAAGGATTCTGTCCACCATGTTATGCGCCTCTGGATTGTTGGTGGGAATTTCCGCGGCGAGCTCTCTTGGTGAAATAAAGGCGTCGGGCCCCTTATTCTTCATGAGTTCAAGGAGGTCGAGCTCCAGAGCCACTTTGAGGACATTAGGTAGCACTGAAGCAGAGGCTAGTTGCATGGCGAATAAAAAAGAAGCCTCGTTCCCTTGTGCAATCTCCATTTTTGTATTCATTTTTCCTGAAAAGATTGAGAACAAGAAGCAATAATTTGGGTAGGATTGTGCATATGCAGAGACAAACATATTTATAGTAGCTTAGCTCGTAATAATTGTTATAAATTGATTTTTTTGATATAAAATGAATAAAATTAATCCATATTGCTTGAATCAAAATTAATTTATTTTTGCATTAATATATATAATTGTTACATCATGGCAATTAACATATATGTATGAATTATGTATATATTTGTTTATTTGTTATAGAATAGGCCGTATATCATTAATGGATGGTCAAATTACGTATTAGTTAATTCCTTGAAATCCACGCCACTCAAGAGAGCTGCATGCATTTTGCTGTATCTATATTATATATAATAACACATCATATTAACTAAATTTGATATGTTGATGCGGTGCAAAAGTTTTTTTACATTTTTTTCTTCGTAATATTTATTACTTAACTTTGTTGGAATAATTTTATTAGTAATTTTTATATGTCTCTCTATTCTTTTCCAATTTTTCACCAATTTATCTATTATTTATCTAAAAATTCAAACTATCTCAGTAAATTTTATGTAATCAGTAATCTATAAATATCATATTCTAATAAAATAATTTATGTATTTTACCCCAAAATTATCAAAGAAAAAAAATTAATATGACATGTATCATGTGCCATTGAACACTAATTTATTATAAATTACTGGATACTACGATCCCCATTAATTTATATATCTGGTCTATAGAAAAATTTTATGTTTGAAAATTTCAATTATTATAAAACCAGGAAATAGAAAGAAGGATACTATTTTCACAGGTGGAAATTATATTTTTCTTATCAAATTAATGAATATTTTGATTTGAATCTATAAAACATACATATATTTTCCCCATATAGCATACATCAATTCTCACTCATACTTGCATGCAATTGCTAGCTTTGATCCTAGTCCAGTACGTATATGCTGAGGAAATCAAAGTTGACAATAGGCTGAGATGCACAAATGAGAACAAATTGAAGCGAAGAAAATAATTCCCAACTTTAATAATGAAACACCAAGAAATTAATAATACCTTCAAGATATTTAAAACTTCCCAAACGTGCATCTTTCTAAGTTTTTTTATAAATAATTTTTATTTAAAAAATAAATGTTCAAAATTAATGTATGTGGTGGAGTTTTACAAAAATAATGCAAAACTCCACCACTAATGACGGACGCCGCAAATAAATTTGAATCTCATTCCAAAGAAGTTGTTGTCTCTCATTTGAATCTAAAGATATTTTCAGCGTTCCTGTATCATAAACGCTCTTGTAATCGATTTCGAATCAATTTATTCTATGGAAAATGTTGTCTCTCAAGTCTTTAAAATTGTTGAGTCATCTGGACTCAGGGCTTTTCTCAGTTCATCTTTGGACATCTATATGGATGAGCTGAAAAGTTTCTACACGAGAGAGATATTAACTGAAGACGAAAAGATATTGTTGCATTTGGGAGAGGACGGTCTGTTAATCGAGAAAGATTATTTCTCTGCATGCATTGTTTCAATTGCCCATTGAAAGACTAGCTGACTTCTCTCTATTACCTCAACAAGAAGTTGAAAAGATAAAGGTGGAGTTTTCTGCATCTGGTGATATTATCAAAAATTTTGGAAAGAAGAAAGAGATGAAGTTGCATTATCAACTTCGGGCTGATGTTGTGGCTGAGCCAATTCTAACGAAGATAGACTCTTTTGATGCCTACAATTCAGAAATTTTTTTGGTGATAACAACCATTGCCACGTGACTCAAAGTTAACTAGTCGATCATCATGTTCCAGATTCTAAAGGAGATTATTCAAATTTAGAAGTAATCAGTTGGATTCGCCATCCTCTTGATCTGATTATTTGAAGACTCAAGAGCCTTACTGAGAAACTCTATAACTTTGCACAAGTTCAAGGCTCTCACTGCACCAAATATCCTTTCTCTCAAGCCTAAAGGACATGCACTGAGTGTCTCTCCTGCTAGGATATTGTTCATCAAGAAGGAAATTGGAGAAGAACTGGCTACTGAAAGGAAACTGGTTGAAAAGAAGGGAAGCAAGTTAAATGGACCAAGACAATGTGAAAACTGATTCCGCAATCCAGTGACTCTGAGGTATTAACTCATTCACCTCTTCCGGAAAATGCCAGAACAACAAAAACCAGATCAGTCTACACCAATCAAGCAGTATCTATATCTCAGATACAAGTTGTCAAGTATACTAAAAACAAGGCTACTGACCATCCGACAGAAAATTTGAAACTGATAGTGGTGGCAGCTCCACCTAGAAAAATCAATAAGACAATGGCTCTCCCGCCGCAAGACCAAAAAAAAGAGAAAGCATCCGAGATCCCATCCAATCCACCTGGTCGGGAGTGGTCTCTGCCTTCTTCATAGCCATAGGGAAAGGAAAAGCTAAGTTGGATGAAGCTCAAGTGTCGGAACCAATATCAGCAATCCAAACTCAAATATACTTGTTGAAGGATGAATTTAATGATTTTTTTTGCAGAAAAGATAATGTTCTTTGATGAATGGGTGGAATTGAGAACAATCATCTTTGCAATGAAATTGAAGAAAAATTATATCCTGAAAAGGTAGGTAGCACTAGAAAAAGTGCTCTACATCAAGTCAAAACTGTTGTCAGAGCTGGAGCTCTTTAACGACAAGATTATCTTCTAGATCTTCTAAAAATTCCAAATTTGACTACAGTTTGTGCCAAACAAATATCCAATTATGATCTTTCATGCCTAACCGCATTTGATGATATAGTTGTGATAAATCAACTAGATATGGACATGGTCTCCTTGCAGATTAAGGTCAAATTCTAGGAGAATGATCACAAATTGTTTGAGCTAGTGGATTCCAAGGAGCAGAGAGTGAGTGGCTCTTCATTTCAGTATGTCTCTGAGAAGCCGACTGACGATGACTCCAAGGAAGCCAAACTGCCCAATCAGTCAGATCATATCACCTTTCCACCTTTGAGGCAGATTACTCTAGCCAGTATTGAGGAAGTTGTGCAATCCATTGCAAAACAACAACAAGATGATATTGAAGATGAATTTTTACTAAGAAAACTACTTTCCACATCTCCCTTGACCAACTTGATCTCTAATGCAGAAGTCATCCTATCTAAGGATGTACCTACGATTGAATCTGATGAAGCTTCTTCTGTTCGAGAAATTGTACAATAAGTAGTTGAGAAAGCTATGACTGAACAAGATGATCCGAAACCGGAAGAACGAATCATTTAGACTATAGAGGAATATTCTAAGGTTCATATCAGCCAAACTGAGTCAAGAGTCCTAATTGTCAAACAAGAAGGGCCTTCTAAAAGTCAAGCTCTTGGACTGACAGTTATTGCATCCAAATAAATACCAAGAATAGAGCCATCATCTACTAATTTGGACTTAACTAATGAAACAACTCTGGATCAGATAAGTTCAATTCTTGTTGTCATCTCCTCATCTATAACAGTTCTTAAAATAAGCAATCTGAATACTAAAGAAGTCTTAGAATCTTTCAAAGAAAATTTCTCAAAGAAGTGTCAGATTTATCAAGAGGCATGATTGACAAATTATTTCGACTGGAGTAGCTCAAAAAGGCCCAGGAAACCATTTCAACTCATCTTGGCGGGAAAATTCAAGCCAGTATCTTTCAAATATACACCAAGATAGAGGAAGCTTGTAACGCCCCAGATTCGACGACTGTCCTCACTGTACCAAGATGAATCTTTCCAGCGTGATTATGTACTCACTCACACACACCCTGGGAAACTTCCCAGGAGGTCACCCATCCCAAAATTACCCAAAGTCAAGCACGCTTAACTTTTGAGTTCTTATGTGATGGGCTACCGAAAAGAAGATGAACCTTCGTGATATGAGTAGTACAAATCAAATCTTTTAAGCCCACTTTAACTGTACAGTCCATTACATTGAACAATCTCGGAATCCCTTTCATTCCCGTGTTCATTCATGTTCCCTCCACCAAGAGGCCTGCCAGGAGCCGCTCATTGTCTGTGCAACTGATGGCACCGGCGATCACCCCCCGCCCTCTTCGGCCCCGGGCCTCACATGCCCACCAGCTTCCGCTTGGTTCGTCCCCGAACCACACCGTACTAAGAGAGGTCGGCTCTGATACCAACTGTAACCCTAACCACACCGTACTAAGAGAGGTCGGCTCTGATACCAACTGTAACGTCCCAGATTCGACGACTGTCCTCACTGTATCAAGACGAGTCTTTCCAGCGTGCTTATGTCCTCACTCACACGGGAAACTTCCCAGGAGGTCACCCATCCCAAAATTGCCCAAAGTCAAGCACGCTTAACTTTGTAGTTCTTATGTGATGGGCTACCGAAATGAAGATGCACCTTCGTGATATGAGTAGTACAAATCAAATCTTTTAAGCCCTCTTTAACTGTACAGTCCATTACATTGAACAGTCTCGGAATCCCTCTCATTCCCGTGTGGGTCGGTTCATTCATGTTCCCTCCACCTAGAAGCCTGCCAGGAGCCGCTCATTGTCCGTGCAACTGATGGCACCGGCGATCACCCCCCGCCCTCTTCGGCCCCGGGCCTCATAGTTGTAGAACCCGAAAATCAGATTACGTATAAGTCATGCATAATTGCTACTATTTAAATTAAAAATGAATATTTTATATAAATATGAAGTGTTTGATTTATTTTAATAATTTTAAGTCATGATTATTCATTTTAAAGATAGATGTTTAGTTTTATCTTTTCAAGATAAATACGCGAGGCCGGACCGGAGTTTGGAGATTGGAGATAAGATTAATAATAAGAAAAATATTCTTAAATTTAATTTAAGTCAAAGTAATTTAAAGAAAAAGAATGTTTTATGATTTATTAAATTAATTAGAGCTAGGTTGTTAAATAAGTTCTTTAGGTGAATATTTAATTAAAGCTTAAAGTAAAATGTGTAAACAATGGAGGGTGAATTAATCTAAAAATAAGATATTCAAGAAATTTAACATAGCATTTAAATAATTAAATATTTTAAAAACATGCAATGCCATGCAAGAGTTATCCTAAATTAATGGGTTAATTCACTAAAATAAACATATTGGTATTTAAAAAGCTTAAACATTTAAGATACAAGGATTAAACAATATTATGCCATGCAATAGCATCAACTTTCGGTCAACCTCTCTAGACAAATTCAAATGGTTACTAACCCCCCATTCAAGGCACTTCTAAATGGACTTTATAGTGCATACATTCCTTTACCTTTAATTCACTAATTCAAATACTATTATCCACTTAATTCCTCCTCAACCACTAGCCTAGGAAATTAGCTTGAAACGTACAGCAAGAATAAGAATAAGAAAAGCTGCAACCAAGGATGAGAAACAATTCAAATTCCTTCGACTCCTTCACTTGTAACTCCAATTTTAATGTATATTATGGACCCTTTAACACCACTATTAACATTCATCTTCCTTACCTACATATCCTACATCCTATATACTCGAAAATATCAGAAGTACAGCAGCTAAAGTCTCGGCAACCAGGAGGAGAAAAGTGAATAAAAAGCCACTCAAATTCTTGACTTGTAACTCCAAAACTAAAGGCATATAATGGCACCTTTAACACCTATTATATTATTCACCTTCATCACCTACATTCCCCACAACCTCACCTTCAAAAATTAGCAGAAAACAGCAGCTTAAAAATCGAGATCAGCAGCTGAATCAAAGAATAGAAAACAACTCCGTTCCGTCGCGTCGTATTGTCGTTTTGATTTTTTTTTGTCAAAACAAATTCCAGGCATGTATATATTAGTTCTTTGCTCTTCAATCAAGTTATAATAGATATTTTAAATCAATATGTGATCAAGGTTTGGGAGGAAAAACGAAATATAGCAGCAACTACCCAAGAATTTCTGTACAGAATTTTTATGTTTCCACTTTGTGTCTCACGGTTTTGGTTGGCTTGCTTTGTGGTTCAGGAGGTTGGCTCGTTTTCCAGGCACTCAAGGATGCTCCTAGGAATATTTTACCATGTGTTAGAGAGTTGTCGGTTCATTGGTTGAGTCCAAACATTTTAAACAAAGGCATGACAACAAACGTTTTCTACCAACTACAGATTTGGTTCACGATTTTTTTTGTCATTGAGTTGTTTAAGGAGTGTTCGAACCCTGGCTGTCCTAGGGGCTGCATTGTAAAGGCCCGTATTTCGTATTCGTAATTTTGCAGAATTATTAAAAATTTTCTAAATAAATAATTATCTTGTCCCATTTAATTAAAGTAAACATGTAAATAATTTTAACTTTAAAATAACAGCGGAAGCAAATATTGTTTTCAACCAACAATTTAAAAATAATTAAATATAAACATCAACTTAAAAATAATCCAACGTATTAAAACTCAGTTTGAATAATAAAAGGTGCATAAATTAAATCATGAGGTCCTCGGGTTTACTACTGCTGTCCCAAGATCGCTCACTGGTCTCCGCCCGCGGTCTCGACCTCATCAATACCTACAACAATCAAGTCTAGTGAGTCTAAAGACTCAACATGTATATATCGTGAATAACAAGTAAATATATCATAAAATCGCATGCATCATAAAAATAAAGTATCATAGAGCGTATGGTGAAAATCGTATCATGAATAATTATAACTACGTGCATATCTGAAAATTCATACGTAAAAGCTTTGCTCAATAGAGCTATGTCATAACATATCATAATTTTTCTGGTAGAGATAATGTTTCTAAGAAAGTGGCCCATAACATAGCGTAAGCGCCTGATCAGAATAAACCACAGTATACTGGGTGGTAGAGATCAATCACAGCCCTTGGACTGGATGTCCGTATCCATACATAATCATAAACCGGTCGTAAGTCACCGGGCGGAGAGGTCCTCGGTTGTTCCTACCGGCTTCCAAACCCATAAGCATAAGGTGGCCACAAGACATATAGCATATATCTCAAAAATAAACATTTTATATTTTTATGCACGTAATATAATTATAACCTTATTTTTACCGGATGAGTTGGATCGCTCCCAGGCTTGCTGCGACTTACTACTAATATGTGACACATGCAATAAATCTTGACTTGACAAAAAAAAAAAAAAAAACTTAACAATAGAACCAAAAACGAGACGATTAGAGCCAATAACTTGATTTTTAACCATGGCTTCGTACCAACCCGAATCAATATTAAACCGACGTTTAACCATGATTAAAAATACCCCAAACATACTGAAAATTATTCATAATAACTATAAAACACGAAAATGGGTGAAAGGAATCCAAAAACATAAAACACTTTTTCGAGAGTCATTTTGGCACCTTTCACCGTAAATTCTCGTACGACCTCTAAACTCGACCGAATCACAAACGGCCAAAAACATGACTTTCCTAACTCATTGAGGTACTGTCCAGTCCAAGGCCATGGGCTAAAATCCATCAAAGAACTCAAACCAACCTCATGAACCGAACAGCAAGTTGCTGTCAAATTACAGCAGGAGCAGCTTGTGTATTTGAGGGGAAATTCTGAAATTTAATGACAAAGGGCTTGAACCACCACCCAAAGACTCTTACCAACATCCTAAGGTATGGCTTGGACCATGGCTAAGGGCTAGAAGCCAACCACAAACCGAGCCAATACCTAGGACAATGCACAGCTCAAACCGAGAGCACCCAGAAATTCTGTGCTGTAGTATTCGAATGAATTTGTTGTCTTATTTCGTTCCAGTGGCTGTATGGTCAACCATAGCTCGATCTAGACATGATGGAGTGTTGTATGAACCATGGCTATGGGCTACAAGCCAGCCACAGCCCATCCCAACACCTCAAAACCGAAGTTACTCACACAAACAGAAACAGAATATTTTTCGAGTGATGCTTGTGTTGTTTTGGTGAAATTTTGATAGATCCGTGAACCAATCCTTGAAGGGATGATTTGGTCACGTCCTTGACATGTTAAGATAGTGTTCTAACCATGGCTATAGTCCCTAGGACAGCCAAGATTCGAACACCACCATTAAACACCAAATGATCGAAAACGTGCACCAAATCTGTAGCTTGTGGAAATAGTTGCTGTCATGCTTTTGTTTTAAACGTTTGGACTCAAACCAATGAATCACTAACACCATAACATACTCTAAATCATGCCTAGCAACAGCCGTGGGTGCCTGGAAAACGATCCAAACTCCTGAACCACAAAGCAAGCCAGAAACCGTGAGACACAAAGAGGAAATAAAATTCTGTGCAAAAAAATTGGGTGGTTGCTGTCAAAATTTCGTGATGCTGCATGAATATTGATTATATATTGGTTTAAAAATATCTATAGGACTTGATTGAAGAGTCAAGAAACAATATATACATGCCTGGAATTTGTTTTGAAGAAAAACAAATCAAAACGACAATACGACGCGACGGGATCGGAGTTGGCTTCCTTCTTGTTCAGCTGCTGTTATTCTCGATTATCTTGCTGCTGTTTTCTTCTGAAATTTGAAGGTGAGGTTGTGGGGATGTAGGTGAGGAGGGTGAATGATTTAATAGGTGTTAAAGGTGACATTATATGCCTTAAAATGAGAGTTACAAGTGAAGGAGTGGAAGGGATTTGAATTGTTTTCCTTATTCCTTTGCTAACCGATTCTTGTTCTTATTCTTTTCTGCATGTTTCCGTTTCTTTGATAGCATGACAGATTAAGGAAAAATTAAGGTGTCTTTTGTATTTGAATTTACTTATAATTAGTGCATTAAAATTGGGAGATGAATACAATTAGGATTTACTTGAATGGGGAGTTACTAATCACATTAGAAATGGTTTAAGGCTTGACCGAATTTGTTACTCATTTGCATGGTATCTTTTTATTTAATCCTTGCATTTTAATTGATTAAAATGTTAAACCTCCATTATATATTTTAATGTATTAACAATTTAATTTAGTTTAGAATCTTGCTTAGAATTTTGTATGGCATGCTTGACCTCCAAATTTAAATGTTTAAATGTTGTGTTTAATTTCTCGAATATATTATACCTAGAATAATTCATCCTCAATTGTTTACACATTTTAATTTAAACTTTAATTAAATATTGAATCTAAAAGAATTTAGTTAACCAACTTAGCTCTAATTAATTAAATAAATTCTAAAACATTTTATTTCTTTAAATTAAATTATTCATTGCCTTAAATTAAATTTAGGAATATTTTCTTATTACTAATCTTATCTCAAATCTCCAAACTTCGGTCCGACCTCGCGTATTTAACTGAAAAGATAAAACTAAACTTTTGCATTTAAAATAAATAGTTATGACTTGTCAAATATCAAAATGAATTAGTAATAATTATGCATGGCTTATACGTAGTCTGATTTTCGGGTCGTTACATGTAGCCATGGTTAGAACCCTACCTTAACATGTCTAGGACGTGACCAAATCATCATTTTAAAGATTGGTTCATGGGTCCATCAAAAGTTCACCAAAACAACATAAGTGCATTTCGGCGTTCTCCATTTTCTGTGTGTGTACACTTTCGGTTTTTGGGTGTTGTTTGGATTATGGTTGGTTTCTAGCCCATAACCATGGTTCATACAACACTCCATCATATCTAGATCAAGCCATGTTGGATCAAATGACCACTGGAACGACACAAGACATTAAAACAAATTATTACAGCATACTACGCATAAAGGGTTATCTCGCCAGCAACTTTGAGTTGTCCTAGGTTGCTGCTTGGGTTGTGGTTGTCTTTCAGCCCTTAGCCATTGTTAAAACCATACCTTAGGATGTTGGTAAGGGTCTCTGGTCGGTGGTTCAAGCCCCAATGGCTAGGAGATTCATAAATTGAGCAAAACAAGCAAGCTGCTACTGCTGCACTTTTGACAGCAACTTTGAGTCACGGTTTTGGGTGATTGTTTGAGTTCTTGGTTGGATTTTAGCCAATGGCCTTGGACTGGACAGTACCTTAATGAGTTAGGAAAGTCGAGTTTTTGGCCGTTTGTGATTTGGTCGAGTTTAGAGGTCATACGAGAATTTACGGTGAAAGGTGCCAAAATGATTCTCGAAAGAGTGTTTTATGTTTTTGGATTTCTTTCACCCATTTTCGTGTTTTACAGTCATTATGCATGTTTTTCAGTATGTTTGGGGTATTTTTAATCATGGTTAAACGTCGGTTTAATGTTGGTTCGGGTTGGTACGAAGCCATGATTAAAAATCAAGTTATTGGTTCTATTCGTCTCGTTTTTAGTTCGATTGTTAAGTTTTTGTCAAGTTAAGATTTATTGCATGTGTCACATATTAGAATTAAGTCGCAGCAAGCCTGGGAGCGATCCAACTCATCCGGTAAAAATAAGGTTATAATTATATTACGTGCATAAAAATATAAAATGTTCATTTTTGAGATATATGCTATATGTCTTGTGGCCACCTTATGTTTATGGGTTTGGAAGTCGGTAAGCGCAACCGAGGACCTCTCCGCCCAGTGACTTACGACCGGTTTATGATTATGTATGGGTAGGGACATCCAGTCTAAGGGCTGTGATTGATTTCTACCGCCCAGTATACTGTGGTTTAGTCTGATCAGGCGCTTACGCTATGTTATGGGCCACTTGCTTAGAAACATTATCTCTACCAGAAAATTATGATATGTTTGACAGAGCTCTATTGAGCAAATCTTTTATGTATGATTTTCAGATATGCACGTAGTTATAACTATTCATGATACGATTTTCACCGTACGCTTTACGTTTGTTTATTTTTACGTTGCATGCGATTTTATGATATATTTACTTGTTATTCACGATATATACATGTTGAGTCTTTAGACTCTCTAGACTTGATTGTTGTAGGCACTGATGAGGTCGAGGCCGAGGGCGGAGACCAGTGAGTTGGCTTGGGACAGCAGTAGTAAACCCGAGGACCTCATGATTTAGTTTATGCACCTTTTATCATTCAAACTCTATTTTAACATGTTGGATTATTTTTAAATTTCTGTTTGAAATACTGTGTTGACTTCCGCTGTTATTTTAAAGTTAAGTTATTTACATGTTTATTTTATAAATTGGGCGAGTTATTTATTTATTTAGAAAAATTTTAATAATTCCGAAAAATTATGAAAACGAAATACGGGCCTTTACAGTTGGTATCAGAGCCTATGATCTTGTAAAGGGTTGTACTACTACTGCTCTCGAGAAGCTCATGAAGTCACGTCTTCGGTCTGTAAGTTTTACGATTACGCATTTATTTTAAAGCTTGAAATATTTTTACATCATGATTGCATGAAAGATTTTATGTCAAGATTACGATTATGCATTATTTATTTAAATTTAAAGAAAATAGTGGAATTATGCATGTTGGTTACGTATGGGTTATAATTATGGAACAGTATGCCTCCTAGACGCCGTGTTGGACGCCCGAGAGGTGATGATGAGCGCCGTCATGAGGGCGGTGAGGATCAGAGACAAGGGGAGAACGAGGAGAGAGATTTACCACCACCCCCTCCACCAAACATGAATGCTCAGATGCTAGCTGGGATAACTCAGTTCTTCGCACAGTTTGCGGGGAACAATGCAGTGGGAGCCAGTAAGACGGGACCAGAGGCTATCTATGAGCGGTTCATGAAGATGCGACCAAAGGAGTTCTTAGAGACGTCCGATCCTATGGCTGCCGAGGGCTGGATTAAGTCCCTTGAGGTTATTTTCGAGTTTATGGGGCTTGAAGATGGAGATAGGGTTCGATGTGCGACCTATCTTTTCGGAGAAGACGCTCGCCTATGGTGGGAAGGAGCATCACTGGCTTTGGATTTGATTACTTTTAGCTGGGCGCGCTTCACAGAGGTATTCTACTCTAAATATTTTACTGAAGAGGTGCGTTCGTGGTTGACCACGGAGTTCATGACCCTGAGGCAGGGAGACTTGATTGTTACGGAGTTCATCCGTAAGTTCGAGAGGGGATGTCATTTTGTACCCCTAATTGCTAACGATGCTGGAGCCAAATTGAGGCATTTCCTAAATGGTCTACGGCCGATCTTACGCCGTGATGTTAGGGTGGCTGGCCCTACTACCTATGATATTGCTGTTTCCAGAGCGCTAGCGCCAGAGCAAGACCAGAATGATATTGAGCGCGATCGCCAGGGTAAACGACCATTTCAAACACCACACCGTCCCCCTCAACCGCAGCACCAGAATAAGAGACAGTTCCACGATCCACCCAAGAACAGAAGGCCGCAGCAGCAACAGCAGGGACGAGCAGTCCCGAGGACAGTGGAGTACCCAGTCTGTGCCAAGTGTTCACGTCTTCATGCTGGGACTTGTATGTATGGTTCGGGAAAGTGTTACAAATGTGGTAGTACTGACCACATATTGAAGAATTGTCCTCAGAAGAATCTGCCTACCCAAGGCAGAGTTTTTGCTCTCCATGCTACGGAGACTAATTCGGAGATGATGCTCATGATAGGTATCCTAAATCCTTAAGTTTTATTTGAAGTTTAATATTTTGGGTTAAGATTTTGAACTTAGAATTTATGATAGGATTGCATGTTCTAATCAGTGTTATTTACGGGAATTTAGGTTAGAAGAACTTCGACCTTTGCATGTCTATAAGCATAGTTCTTGTAAAACTATTGGGTTTAGCATGATATTCCAATCTTTCAGGGAGAATCTTTATAGCCGGTTCAGCTACGAAAGCTTTGATAAATTCAGGGGCTACTCATTCGTTGATTTCAGAAACCTTTGCAAATTCTCTCAAGATCAAATCAATTGGGCTAGACATAGCGTATTCAGTAGCATTGCCTTCTGGAGAGGAGATGACAGCTACTAATGTGATCCGAGATATAGACCTTGAACTTCATGGTAATCTTGTGTATGCGGATCTTATCGTTCTGGCGATGCCAGAATTTGATATCATTCTAGGGATGGACTGGCTATTGAGGAACAGAGTTTTGATTGACTTCCAGCGGAGATCTGTTCTATTCCGACCGCCTGGAATGGAACAATTCTTATTCGAGCCAGACATGTATTTTAATTTACCGCGTATGATATCTTGTGTCCAGGCTAGGAAGCTCATTCATAGGGGTTTCCAAGCATTTTTAGCTACTCTTGTATCTGTTCCCGAGACGCCCAAACAGTCAGCATCCGATGTTCCTACGGGAGTTGAACAGAGTTACAGTGAAGAACAAATACCCACTCCCGAGGATTGAAGATTTATTTGACCAGTTGCAGGGAGCTTCAGTATTCTCCAAGATTGATCTGCGTTCTGGTTATCATCAGCTGAGAGTGAAAGACGCCGATGTTCTCAAGACTTCTTTTAGGACTCGGTATGGCCACTTCGAGTTTCTTGTGATGCCGTTCGGTTTGACGAATGCGCCAGCGATTTTCATGGATCTCATGAATCGTGTATTTCAGCCATATCTTGATCAGTTCGTGATAGTATTCATAGATGATATTCTCATCTACTCAGAGAATCAAGAGGATCACAGCCGACATCTAACCACAGTACTGCAGACTTTACAAAAGCATAAGCTACTCGCGAAGTTCAGCAAATGCGAGTTCTGGCTAGAGAAAGTGGCGTTCTTAGGCCACGTCGTTTCTAGCAGTGGTGTGGAGGTAGACCCGGCGAAATTTGCAGCAGTCAGAGATTGGGTTGTGCCGCAAAATGCATCAGAGATCCGTAGTTTCCTTGGGTTAGCAGGATACTATCGGAAGTTTATTCGGGGATTCTCTTCCATCGCAGTTCCACTCACATCATTGACGAAGAAGAATGTTAAGTATGTGTGGAGCGAGGAATGTCAGAAGAGCTTCGATACATTGAAGCAAGCTCTTATTTCAGCACCAGTGTAGGCCATGCCTTCAGGACCCGGAGATTTTGTTCTGTATACCGATGCTTCGAAACTCGGGTTAGGCGCAGTATTGATGCAGCATGGGAAAGTGATAGCATATGCTTCCCGTCAGTTGAAGATTCATGAGAAGAATTATCCTACCCATGATCTAGAGTTGGCAGCCGTAGTATTTGCATTGAAGATTTGGAGGCACTATTTGTACGGAGAGAAGTGTCAGATCTTTACCGACCACAAAAGTCTCAAATACTTCTTTACACAGAAAGAGTTGAATATGTGGCAGAGGTGTTGGTTGGAGCTAGTGAAGGACTATGACTGTGACATTAGCTATCATCCTGGCAAAGCTAATGTAGTTGCAGACGCGTTGAGCAGGAAAGTCGCAGGGATGGCTCATTTGGTGGTTTCGAGACCTCTTCAGTTTGAGATGCAGAGGTTTGATTTAGAGATATATCCTCGAGGTAGAGTTCCTCGTCTATCTACTTTGACGATCCAGTCTTCTCTCCTAGACTGTATTCACACTGGACAGTTAGCAGACGAGCAGTTGGCTAAGTGGAGACAGAGAGATGAAGCCAAGGGCAGTATCTTGTACACAGTTAGAGACGGTATTGTCAGATATCGAGACAGAATATGGGTTCCTAACAGCGATTCTATTCGAGTAGATATTTTATCTGAGGCCCATATGTCGTCGTACTCTATTCATCCAGGGAGTACGAAGATGTACAAAGACCTGCAGTTATTATATTGGTGGCCAGGAATGAAGAGGGATATCAGACGTTTTGTATCCGAGTGTCTGACGTGTCAGCTAGTGAAAGAGGAACATCAGAGACCAGCAGGTTTGCTCAAGCCTCTTCCTATTCCCGAGTGGAAGTGGGAGAATGTCACTATGGACTTCGTTGTCGGTCTGCCGAAGTCAGTCAGACGGTCGAATGATATATGGGTGATTAATGATCGTCTTACGAAGTCAGCTCACTTCTTGCCTATTAAGACGACTTTCTCCATTATCCAGTATGCAGATTTATATATCCGGGAGATCGTCAGACTTCATGGTATTCCCGTTTCTATCGTGTCTGACCGAGATCCTAGATTCACTTCATCATTTTGGAAGAGTCTACATTCAGCTATGGGTACGAAGTTGTTGTTTAGCACGGCTTTTCATCCACAGATAGATGGTCAGTCCGAGAGAGTTATCTAGATTTTGGAGGATCTTCTTTGTGCATGTGTTCTTGATTTCTCCGGGAGTTGGGAATCAAAATTACCATTGGTGGAGTTTACCTATAACAACAGTTTTCAGTCGTCTATAGGTATGGCTCCATATGAAGCACTGTACGGTCGTAAGTGTAGATCGCCTATTCATTGGGATGAAGTAGGGGAGAGAGCAGAATTGGGTCCGGAGATTGTGTAGCAGGCTGCTGATGTAGTGGTCAAGATTCGTGATAGGATGAGGACTGCTCAGAGTAGACAGAAGAGTTATGCGGATCAGAGGAGGAGAGATCTGGAGTTTGCTGTTGGTGACCATGTTTTCGTGAAGATAGCACCGATGAAAGGTGTCATGCGGTTCGGAAAGAAAGGAAAGCTCAGTCCGAGATTCATTGGACCATTTGAGATCCTCGACAGAGTTGGGACATTAGCTTATCGTGTTGCTCTTCCGCCGAATCTGGCTAGAGTACACAACGTGTTTCACGTCTCCCTGTTGAGGAAGTATATGGCGAATCCCTCGCATGCCTTGAACTTTGAACCTTTGCAGCTCACTCCGAACTTGTCTTATGAGGATAGAACAGTGCAAATCTTAGACCGGCAGGAGAAAAAGCTTCGGAACAAAATGGTCAAGCTAGTGAAAGTCAAATGGCTCAATCATTCGGAGGAGGAAGCTACATGGGAATCTGAGCCAGAGATTAAGAGTCGATATTCCGGGTTATTCGGTAAGTTTTAATTTCGGGGACGAAATTCTTTTAAGGGGGGGAAAGTTGTGGAACCCGAAAAACAGATTACGTATAAGCCATGCATAATTGCTACTATTTAAATTAAAAATGAATATTTTATATAAAAATGAAGTGTTTGATTTATTTTAATAATTTTAAGTCATGATTATTCATTTTAAAGATAGATGTTTAGTTTTATCTTTTCAAGATAAATACGCGAGGCCGGACCGGAGTTTGGAGATTAAAGATAAGATTAATAATAAGAAAAATATTCTTAAATTTAATTTAAGTCAAAGTAATTTTAAGAAAAAGAATGTTTTAGGATTTATTAAATTAATTAGAGCTAGGTTGTTAAATAAGTTCTTTAGGTGAATATTTAATTAAAGCTTAAAGTAAAATGTGTAAACAATGGAGGATGAATTAATTTAAATATAATATATTCAAGAAATTTAACATAGCATTTAAATAATTAAATATTTTAAAAACATGCAATGCCATGCAAGAGTTATCCTAAATTAATGGGTTAATTCACTAAAATAAACATAGTGGTATTTAAAAAGCTTAAACATTTAAGATACAAGGATTAAACAATATTTTACCATGCAATAGCATCAACTTTCGGTCAACCTCTCTAGACAAATTCAAATGGTTACTAACCCCCCATTCAAGGCACTTCTAAATGGACTTTATAGTGTATACATTCCTTTACCTCTAATTCACTAATTCAAATACTATTATCCACTTAATTCCTCCTCAACCACTAGCCTAGGAAATTAGCTTGAAACGTACAGCAAGAATAAGAATAAGAAAAGCTGCAGCCAAGGATGAGAAACAATTCAAATTCCTTCAACTTCTTCACTTGTAACTCCCATTTAAATGTATATTATGGACCCTTTAACACCACTATTAACATTCATCTTCCTTACCTACATATCTTACATCCTATATACTCGAAAATATCAGAAGTACAGCAGCTAAAGTCTCGGCAACCAGGAGGAGAAAAGTGAATCAAAAACCACTCAAATTCTTGACTTGTAACTCCCAAACTAAAGGCATATAATGGAACCTTTAACACCTATTATATTATTCACCTTCATCACCTACATTCCCCACAACCTCACCTTCGAAAATTAGCAGAAAACAGCAGCTTAAAAATCGAGAACAGCAGCTGAATCAAAGAAGAGAAAACAACTCCGTTCCGTCGCGTTGTATTGTCGTTTTGATTTGTTTTTGTCAAAACAAATTCCAAGCATGTATATATTAGTTCTTTGCTCTTCAATCAAGTTATAATAGATATTTTAAATCAATATGTGATCAACGTTTGGGAGGAAAAACGAAATATAGCAGCAACTACCCAAGAATTTTTGTACATAATTTTTATGTTTCCACTTTGTGTCTCACGGTTTTGGTTGGCTTGCTTTGTGGTTCAGGAGGTTGGCTCATTTTCCAGGCACTCAAGGCTGCTCCTAGGAATGTTTTACCATGTGTTAGAGAGTTTTCGGTTCATTGGTTGAGTCCAAATATTTTAAACAAAGGCATGACAACAAACGTTTTCTACCAACTACAGATTTGGTTCACGATTTTTTTTTGTCATTGAGTTGTTTAAGGAGTGTTCGAACCCTGTCTGTCCTAGGGGCTGTAGCCATGGTTAGAACCCTACCTTAACATGTCTAGGACATGACCAAATAATCCTTTCAAAGATTGGTTCACGGGTCCATCAAAAGTTCACCAAAACAACATAAGTTCATTTCGGTGTTCTCCATTTTCTGTGTGTGTACACTTTCGGTTTTTGGGTGTTGTTTGGATTATGGTTGGTTTCTAGCCCATAGCCATGGTTCATACAACACTCCATCATGTCTAGATCAAGTCATGTTCGATCAAATGACCACTGGAATGACACAAGACATTAAAACAAATAATTACAGCATACTACGCATAAAGGGGTGCTCTCGGCAGCAACTTTGAGTTGTCCTAGGTGGCTACTTGGGTTGTGGTTGGCTTTCAGCCCTTAGTCATGGTTCAAACCATACCTTAGGATGTTGGTAAGGGTCTCTGGTCAGCGGTTCAAGCCCCAATTGCAAGGAGATTCATAAATTGAGCAAAACAAGCAAGCTGCTACTGCTGCACTTTTGACAGCAACTTTGAGTCACGGTTTTGGGTGATTGTTTGAGTTCTTGGTTGGCTTTTAGCCCATGGCCTTGAACTGGACAGTACTTTAATGAGTTAGGAAAGTCGTGTTTTTGGCCGTTCGTGATTTGGTCGAGTTTAGAGGTCATACGAGAATTTACGGTGAAAGGTGCCAAAATGACTCTCGAAAGAGTGTTTTATGTTTTGGGATTTCTTTCACCCATTTTGTTGTTTTACAGTCATTATGAATGTTTTTCAGTATGTTTGGGGTATTTTTAATCATGGTTAAACGTCGGTTTAATGTTGGTTCGGGTTGGTACGAAGCCATGATTAAAAATCAAGTTATTGGTTATATTCGTCTCGTTTTTAGTTCGATTGTTAAGTTTTCTTCAAGTTAAGATTTATTGCATGTGTCACATATTAGAATTAAGTCGCAGCAAGCCTGGGAGCGATCCAACTCATCCGGTAAAAATAAGGTTATAATTATATTACGTGCATAAAAATATAAAATGTTTATTTTTGAGATATATGCTATATGTCTTGTGGCCACCTTATGTTTATGGGTTTGAAAATCGGTAGGCGCAACCGAGGACCTCTCCGCCCGGTGACTTACGACCGGTTATGATTATGTATGGGTACGGACATCCAGTCTAAGGGCTGTGATTGATCTCTACCGCCCAGTATACTGTGGTTTAGTCTGATCAGGTGCTTACGCTATGTTATGGGCCACTTGCTTAGAAACATTATCTCTACCAGAAAATTATGATATGTTATGACTGAGCTCTATTGAGTAAAGCTTTTACGTATGATTTTCAGATATGCACGTAGTTATAATTATTCATGGTACGATTTTTACCGTACGCTTTACGTTACTTTATTTTTACGTTGCATGCGATTTTATGATATATTTACTTGTTATTCAGGATATATACATGTTGTGTCTTTAGACTCACTAGACTTGATTGTTGTAGGCACTGATGAGGTCGAGGCCGAGGGCGGAGACCATTGAGCTGGCTTGGGATAGCAGTAGTAAACCCGAGGACCTCATGATTTAGTTTATGCACCTTTTATCATTCAAACTCTATTTTAACATGTTGGATTATTTTTAAATTTCTGTTTGAAATACTGTGTCGACTTCCGTTGTTATTTTAAAGTTAAGTTATTTACATGTTTATTTTATAAATTGGGCGAGTTATTTATTTATTTATAAAAATTTTAATAATCTCGAAAAATTATGAATACGAAATATGGGCCTTTACAAAGCTCAAGCAAATTTTAATGATAAGATTGACGAATTCGGTTCTTAGTTAGCTTCTGTTCTTGCCTACCTAAAGCCACCATCCGGTGTTGACCAAAAAGGGGAAAGAGAAGAAGTCAACTAGTTCTAGTCAGCCTAAATCTACTGATGCACAAAAGAAACTTACTGATAAATACTCTAGTCAGTTTAGATGACGATACATGAAAAACAGTTCCTATATAATCAGTTAGATAATTTAGTTGTTTGCACTGTTGGAAATAAATGAATTTGGTACTTTTTTGGCATAATTTTGTCAAACACAAAAAAAGAGAAAATTGTTTGAATATTTTAAGTATTGGTGATTGAACAAGGTTGCTGATCCAATAGATAATTAATAACCTAATCAAACTAAAATCGAGGAAGAAAACTGAACATTCATAAGATGAAGTTTTCTAAGGAGCCTAATTGATTACAAAAACGGACTGATAAAACATAAGAAAGATACTAATATCCAAACGATTCATGGTCGACTGATGAATTCCAATTGACAGTCTATATAATTGATTAAATCCATATATTCCCTATAGAATCAGTATAATAAGTGATTGAGGATCAGAGCCCAGCTGAAATAGCAGTTAAATCTTTCCGTACTAATAGTCACTGAACCTTAATAGAATGTCAGGTTTTGGCGCACTACCAAAACATGTCAGAAAGGACGATAACATGGCAACAACATCAGCATTTGAAAACGGATATATTTTGAAAAGATTGCAATTGCAGATTAATATATAAAAACATCAGTTGAACAAGCTTTAAAAGTTAGAAAGTTACATCTATCTTTTGATTATTAAAAAAAAAATGATATTCTCTGTAGTATGTTTCCAAGAACTAATCTATAATAGCCAGCACACACTGATAAATCATTATCTAATCATTTTGATGATCAAATTTTTGCTTAGAATTTCTCTGTGAAAACTACGTAACTAATAGCAAGAATTCTTACTGCTCAAAGTACTTCGATTGAAGTTTTACACCAAGTATTTCAGTTAGGCAGTGTTATGCCCTACAAAAGAGGGTGATTTCAAATTACTTGTAATTACGAAAGTATTTTAGTCCAAACATTCCGCGGCGAAAAAAGAGTGACTTAGGAGTTTTAAAATCTCCAAACATCTAGAAAAAACCTTGTGTTTATTTACTATGAGTCTACCTACCTTACTGCTCTTCAGAAAACTCCAACTGATTTTCTTGATAAGTCATTTGTTCAACCAATTTCAAGTCAATTTCCGCATAGTTCACACTTTGACTTATTGATAACCTAATTGAAAAGAACAAATTTCAGTGTTGCCAATCTATCCGAACTGTTTTGAGATAAATTTATTCACCCCCTTCAGAATTTATTTTTGATCCTAACAAAATTCGATTGTCGGCCGCAACCTCACAATCCGCATAATGTTTAACTTCTCTTATGTCAAGACTACAAACAGAATCTTTAATGTCTTTTTATAAGAATCACTCATCTAAATTTTGAGCTCAACTCTCATGTATATGTGTGAGTGATTGTGTGTGAGGAATTTTACAATCTATGTATATATTAAATGTATTCTCATACTTGGGCTTGCTCTAATTCTAGCTAATTTTTCATGTTTGTTGTTCATGGTTTGAATCCCCTTCCAAATATTGTATTTGATCTTTAATATGTTGTATTTATGGCATCTAATAATTATGTAGATATTAGATACAAGAATACGACCGTTTAGAAATCTTGAATATGAATTCTGACATTGTAATGTTCAACTTCGTATTTCTAGCCATTTCGCGGAAATGAGCTTTTGATGGTGTGATCTAATATGCCATCAGATTAGCTTGGTTTGATCTCGTCTAATCTATTTTGTTTGATTTGAGCCGAACCAAGTCAAGTTGATCAAGTCGAGTTGTTCTATTTTTTTGAATATAACTCTTGATTTGTATCCTTTCACTTAGCTTTTCATGGAATCGAGACTCACTTAATTCCATGTTTGCTTGAGAGAGATATGCTTGACAGATCAAACAGTTAGCAATATGGATCATGTTCTTCATTCAGTGCAGAATCAACTACTTCATTATGGTTTATCAGCTTCTTCTGAACTGATTTATACTTTGACTTGTGAAGTTGATTTCTAGATCATTCTCTTATATCAGTATTTCATATTGAATCGCTCCACTTTCATAATCGAGTTGAGAGATATGACCAATAAACTAGAACTGATCAGGCTGAGATTATTGATGTTTATGTTTCCGTCAGTCAATCTTGCGACTAATATTTTGTCTAAATAACATCCAAACTAACTAAGCTATTGTGAAATATTACTTGTATAAACTTAAGTTTTATATTCAGTCATTTTGGCGGCTTGTCCTGAGCTCTGAGATATCATAATAACACCGCAGCTCGCTAGATTTTCAACTTTGTTTATTTCAAGTTTCAGCTTTGAACTTATGCTAGCAACTTTGTTATGGATCGATATAGAGTTTAGAGGGGGGGGGGGGGTGAATAAACTCGTTCCTTTGACGGTCGTTTTTGCAAAGGGTTCTAGAATCCTGTTAGAGATTATAGCTAATCTTGTTCAAGAATAATTCCAGCAGATCACAATAAATAGTGCGGAAACGATCCGATGGAGTACGGTGAAACACAATAAAACAGTAGGCAGTAGATAATGGTTGTTTAGGGAAGTTCGAAGATAAAATCTTCTACGTCTTCCCTTCTTCTGTTTCCAAAAGATATCACTAAAAGACTTTGGTTTTTACAGTACAACACTTTTACACACCCAATTCAGCAGAACTTATCCTTTGCCTACTGAAACTCTTAGTTTCTCAACACAATAAGATGAATACATCAAAGTTCTGGAAAAGACTCTTTTCCAGTTTACGAACTCTTCTCAAAGATATAATAATGTGAATATGATTGTAGAGAGAGTCAAAAACACTCAGCACAATATGATCTCAAAAGATCATATAACTTAATATGAAGCGTGTGCTGCTTTTCTATATATTGAGCTTGAAGATGATAAGTAGGTCTGAGTGCTCAAATCGACGTTCGTATATCAGAGAATGTGAACGTTGTTTTGGTATTGGGTTAGCTATAAACGTCGTTGATCTTGTTTATTTATAGAGGTCTTGAATCCAACGTCTATAAACAAAACGGCTTCTTTGACTTCCTGAAAAAAATCAGCTTTATTACCTAAAAAGGTTCCTGCAAAAAGTTTCAGAACAATCAGTCTTGTTTCATACCATATTTGGTAAGACGTATTAAATGACTTTGTTCAGCATTAATGATGCATTTAATACTCGTACTTGGTAAAGAAACGGTAACATTTAATATAAGATCTATAGGTTCAGATTCAACAAAATTCAAGTTCTACTTCTGTTTTTCTAAGTCGGTAAATACTCGAAAAGTACTGCTTTGTTAAGGTGATATGAGAACTTCTACTTTTATACTATCTTTTGGTTTTACTAACGCGATCTATTGGTTTTGATATCATCACCACAATTAAATTAAGTCTATCAAACTTCACATTTGAGTAAATTATTTTTGAAACACAATAAAAAAATTTGTTATCATCAAAATCAAGATTGCTTGTGTTTCTCAACCCAAAATTCTCTCGCAAAATTTATCTCCCCATCATTATTTAAAATCCATATGCCCTTTAAATTTATAATTAGCTTTCTTGTTATATTTTTGGTAGTTTGAAGTTACTAAAGTACAGTAATAACTAACCAAATTTCTTCGTAGCCTATTTATCGTGTCAAAACACATAGTCTGACTTTAATTAATAAACTGCTTTTCCTTGAGCCTGATCAAGTTGAAAATTTATGCTAATAAAATTCTCTTCAAGTTTAGTTCACAATACAAAAAGCGGTTTGTCATTTCGACACTTGAGCAAGGAGTTATGCCATTTTTTCCACGACTGCAAATTCAACCTGGCATATATATGTTAGAAAAATATGAAATTTCAAATTTTAAAGATCAGGATCAATTTAAAATATTCTTTCAAGAACAATCATCTTTGATACCATTTGATAAAATCAATTGTGGGATAATCGTTGAGCTACGACAACTCGGTTCTTAAAATATTGAACACTGAGAAATTAAATCGAGTGTGATTTACAAACCAAACAGAAGACATTCAAAATAATTTCTCTTATTAAACATTTTGAAAGACGTTTAAAAGATATATAAGTTGAATGTGTAAAAACATTTTTGGTTGAATTATTTTATCAAACACTTGATATGCAAAATTTTAGATATTTGAATAATACAAAATATGCTTCAACAACACATCTTAAAGTCAGCATAAATAATTAAATGTAATAAATAACTAAAATCGAGTGTTTTTATTGATATTCGGAGATTAAAAACTCTTACGTCACCCCTTAGTTCACTTAGGAATCATCTATTTGATGACTTTGATTTTTACATGATAAGTGCAAGAATTGCACGTAATTTTTATGATAAGCCATTTGAATTATATCAATTTCAGACATAATTATGCTAGGTATTTGTTGTTTTTGTGTCGTGCAGGAGATGAACAACTATTGAATGGTTTATGGCAACTAAAGGGGTTTTTGATAGCGAAATATTGGTGGACAAGCGTGATGCATCGGTTTGGGTGACACCTGCGAGGGTGCTTCAAACACAATATTCTCAATGAGCTGTAATAGCTCGTGTTCTAAAAATGTAAACACCGATGAATTATATCGAGTTTGGTTTTAAATCAAGCGAAAAATACTCGAAATAATCCTTAGTTAAGAAAGTTAACCAGTTTAAATCTTTTAACTTGTGTAAACTGATTAACTGATATAAGAGGAATCTGTTCTTGCATATATCAGTTCAATTATGGTGAGAACTGACCTGATAACAGCTCAAACTAATCAAATCAGTTTGAAAACAATATTTAAACAGTTAAATACACAATATATATTTATGGATGTATGGAGACTTCAACTGCTCCTACGTCACCCTTCTACCATCTCGGGTAGGATCCACTAGAAAACTTTTATTTATACAAAGCTTTGTACAAACCCACTCAGCTTAAGACTTACCCTACTGCCTAACTGAACTCCTAGCCTAGACTGAAGGAAAAACCTTCCAGCCAACACTTGTTTAACTTTTATGTGTCTAAGACTACATACACAAGTTTCACTTCTTTGTGCAAGACACACTCAACTATTCAATAAGCTCAACTCTCTGTATATGTGAGTGATTGTGTGTGTGCGTGTGTGAGAACTGATCTTTAAATACAACATGACAGTTTTCTCACACACTGAGGAAATTGTGCTTCTAATCTAAGCTGATAATACTTTGAAGTGTTCTCTCAAATCTGGGTTGATTGCTTCTTGTAAGCTGATGTGCATTATGCGTGCTCTTCTTCTTGTGATCTTCACACACTCTTATTTTTCCGCACCCTTTTTTATATTAATGAACTTGGTTTGGTATTTATAGATGCAATTAGACCATACATCAAGACTCATAAAATATGTTCGTTGCAATTTGAATAAGTTCCTCAAAATATGTCTGTACTTTCCGACAGTCATTCTGGAACGTTTTGGCTTTTAGCAATTCTGCAACGTCTATTATTGTCCTTTAACTGGACAAAAGCTTTTCCTCAATGCGCTCAGCTGGATTCCATTTGAATAAGTTTGTCGTGTTCTGCAAACTGATTGATTTCTAACTGATGTTCTGAACTGGTCAGTTGAACTGATCTTGAACTGGTTTGGTGAAATCAGTTGGTTCGTCAGCTGAACTGATTTCACTGCTTCAGTTCTGGTCTCTTCATCACTTGAGCTCTTTATCAGCTGATCGGAATTTTGAAGGTCTTCTGCTGAACCATCTATCAGCTGGACAATCAGTTGAACTGGTCTTTGATATATCAATTGAACTGATTCAGTTTGGGCAATCAGTTGGCGCTTTCAGTTTTGCGTCTCGATAGCTTCAGTTTTAGCTCGATAACTGATCAGTTAGAGTCTTGATTAGTTTCAACTTCTGCGCACTTAGGTAAATTCATTAGAAACAAAATAACAAGTTTTGTTAACATCAAAATCAATATTGCGAACATCAAATATTCTAACAATTTCTCCTTTTTTGATGATCACAAAACTTGAACAATTAACGCGAACTATAAATTTTAAAATTTTAAAATTTAATACTGATTCTCTCCCATTGTGAGAATCAAAAACATTAAGGCGATTATAAAGAATTTTTCAGTTCGAGAGATAAGAAAGCTCCCCCTCAATAACCGAATTTAAAACAAGTTTAAAACATTTTTTAGTTCGAGGGATAACATATTTAAGAAAAGTTCCCCCTCAAGAACTGAATTAAAAACTCTCCCTTAAAAATATAATCATTTACGCGATTTAAAAATATGTTTTAGCAACTTTTAACATTCAAGTAGTTTAGGAAACACATTAACTGAAAATATAAGTTCAGTTACATCCAAACCAACTGGATAAACATGATGTTTATTTAATCAAATAAGCGTCTTTTGTATATACATTTAAGCACACTAACATGTGTAACGAAATTGCTACTACAATAGCATATTTTAAACAATATCAATATCAGTCAGTTTATAAATAATAGAAATGAATATACCAATAACTAGTTGCCTTGAATACTTTGAAATGCTGCAACGATCTTGAGTCCCTTTTTGCCAGAAGAGCAGCTAATTTGCTTGGACTTAATCTCTGTGCTGGCTAACTGGTCGAGCTGACTCAAACTGGACTCAACTGATACTGAATCGCATTGACCATCTATTTTGATCTAATATGACAATGAAGCGGTGGTATACTGTTGATGATTAAGCTCCTAATCATCCAACATTTCAGCTTAGCTGGGTTTCGTCTGTTGATCAGCTGAAAAAGTAGGCTGGCAACTATAATCTTGTCCACCGATCAGTTTAGCTGTTCTGCTGTCAGTTTGAACTCAAAACCCTGCAAGCTACTAAAACAACAAGATTACGCAGTCGAGAGAAGTGGCTACAATGTTAGTTGCAGATCCAACAATCTTCTCTCTTCCCTGGGTAAACTTATATAAAATTTTTAAGAGGATTTTGAAATCCATTTTAAATAAAATTTTGAAGCAAATTTTAAAATATCAGCTTTCAAATGTCTTTTTTAGAACAACTAACTCTGATACCAATTGATAGATCGGTTTGGGTGATATCTGCGAGGGTGCTTCAAACACATTATTCTCAATGAGCTGCAATAGCTCGTGTTCTAAAAATGTAAACACCAATAAAATAAATCTAGTTTGGTTTTTAAACCAAGCGGAAAATACTCGAATTAATCATTCTTTAAGAAGCTAATCAGTTTAAAGCTTTTAACTTGTGTAAACTGATTAACTGATATAAGGGGGATCCGTTATTGCATATATCAGTTTAGTTATGTTGAGAACTTGACTGTTAACAGCTCGAAGTGATCCAATCAATTTGAAAACAATAGTTAAAAAGTTAAGCACACAAGATATGTTTATGGATGTTCAGAGACTTCAACTGCTCCTATTTGTCACCCATTCTACCACCTCGGGTCGGATCCACTAGAAAACTTTGATTTATACAAAGCTTTGTACAAATTCACTCAGCTTAGGACTTACCCTACTGTCTAACTAAAATCCTAGCCTAGACTGAAGGCAAAACCTTCCAGACAACACTTATTTAACGTCTATGTGTCAAAGACTACATACACAAGTTTAACGTCTCTGTGCAAGACTCACTCAGCTATTAAATAAGCTCAAATCTTTGTATATGCGAGTGATTGTGTGTGTGCGTGTGTGAGAACTGATCTATGAATATAACATGACAGTATTCTCACACACTGATGGAATTGTGCTTCTAATCTAAGGTGATAATACTTTGAAGTGTTCCCTCAAATCTGTGTTGATTGCTTCTTGTAAGTTGTTGTGCAGTATGCATGCCATTCTTCTTGTGATCTTCACACTCTTATTTTTCCACACCCTCTTTTAGATTGATGATATTGTTCTGGTATTTATGGAGGCAATGAGACCATACACCAAGACTCATAAAATATGTTCATTGCAATTTGAATATGTTCCTTGAAATATGTTTGTACTTTCCGACAGCGATTTTGGAATGTTTTGACTTTAAGCACTGTTGCAACGTCTATTATTGTCCTTTGACTGGACAAAAGCTTTTCCTCAATGCGCACAGCTGGATTCCATTTGAATAAGCTTGCCATGTTCTACAAACTGATTGATTCTTAACTGATGTTCTGAACTGGTCAGTTGATCTGATCTTGAACTGGTTTGGTGAAATCAGTTGGCTCATGTTGGAACATTTCATGTTCACAATTTTACTTGATTTTGATGTTAACAAAACTTTTTATTTTGTTACTAATAAAATTACCTAAGTGTGCAGTTAGCTGAACGTAACTGAAGTTATCGAAGAATGCAAACTTAAAGTACAAACTGATTAATTGAACTGAACCAGTTCCACTGATGAATTGTAAACCAGCTCAACTGATTGTTCAGCTGATAGGTAGTTCAACAGAAGACCTTCAGAAGCTTGGCCAGCTGATGAAGAGTTCAACTGATGAAGAGCTCCGATGACCAGTTCAACTGAAAGAGTGAAATCAGTTCAACTGACGAGTCAACTGATTTCACCAGCCAAACTGAAGATCAGTTCAGATGACCAGTTCAGAGCATCAGTTAGATCCAATCAGTTGCAGAACACGACAAGCTTATTTAATGGAATCCAGCTATGCACAAAGGTACTAAAGTTATTGTCCAGTAAAAGGACAATAATAGACGTTGCATCAATGTTTAAAACCAAAACGTTACAGAATGGCTTCCGAAAAGTACAGACATATTTTGAGGAACAGATTCAAAATGTAACGGATACAATAATTGAGTCTCACTGTACGATCAAACTTCCCGCCTATAAATAGAAGATGAAGATAAGTGAGAAAAGAAAAGGGCATGAACAAGAGAGAAAAGGCGGGCACACATATTGTATATCAGATTACAAGGAAGCAATCAGCCCAGTCGAGGAAACACTCCAAAGTTATATCAGCTTAGTTTAGAAGCATTTTTCCCTCAGTTTGTGATAACACATTCCTGTTGTATTCATTGTTCAGTTCTCATACACTCACACACTATCACTCACATATATCAGAGAGGAGAGCGTAAAAGATCAGTTGAGTGAGTCTTTCACAAAGACATTAAACTTGTGTATGTAGTCTTTGCCACACAGACGTTAAAAAATATTGGCTGGAAGGTGTTGCTTTCAGTCTAGGCTAGGTGTACAGTGGCAGTAGGGTAAGTCCTAATCTGAGTGGGTTTATACACGGTGTTGTATAAATCAAAGTCTTTTTGTGTATCCTACCCGAGGAGGTAGAAGCGGTGACGTAGGAGCAGTTGAAGTCTCCGAATATCCATAAACATATCTTGTGTCATTTTTGTTTAACTGCTTGTTTTTGTTCTTAACTAATTTGATCAGTTCAGTTCTATCCATAACTGAACTAATATAAGTCAGAACTGATCCCATGTAATTTTCAGTTATTCAGTTGCACAAGTTATAAAACTGATTAGCTTTCTTAACGAAGGATCATTTCGAGTATTTTCCGCTTGGTTTAAGACTAAACTCGATCTAATTCATCGGTGTTTACATGCTTAGAACACGAGCTATTGCAGCTCATTTAAAATATTGTGTTTGAAGCACCCTCAAAGGTTCCTGAACCATTCTATCAGCTCATCAATTGAACTTATTTCACTGCTTCAGTTGAACTGGTCAACTAGGCTCTTCATCAGTTGAGCTCTTAATCAGCTGGCCGGGCTTCTGAAGATCTTCTGCTAAACCACCTATCAGCTGGACAATCAGTTGAACTGAATCAGTTGGCGCTTTCAGTTTTGCGTCTCGATAGCTTCAGTTTTGGCTCGATAATTGATCAATTTGAATCTTGATCAGTTTCACCTTCTACTCACTTATGTAAATTCATTAGAAACAAAATAACAAGTTTTGTTAACATCAAAATCAAGATTGCAAACATGAAATGTTTCAACAAAGCACCGCAGCGCCAAGGAAGAAGCGCCACAGAGCTAAGGCTTACAGGGGGGAAAACTAGCGCCTAGGCGCCATTTATGCAGCGCCGCAGTGCCAGGAGTGTCGAAGGGAAAGTTCCTAGGTGCAACAACCCAGCGCCGCAACGCCAGGATCATTGAACCACAGGCGCCTAGGCGCTACACCTCAAGCGCTGCGGCTCTACCCCTAGACTTCACAAACGGGCAGCACCGCGGCGCTAACATACGCGAAAAATGGAGAATTGGGCTTTATTTGACGGGATCGAGAGAATGATAAAAAGAAGAATATGGTTTTAGGGAGAGGGTGTAATGCCCGAATTTTGAAAAAAATAAAATTGTGGCAGTAGTTGTGATGGTTTATGGCTTTACATTATGGTATGAATGGTAATGAATGTAATAGAATTGAATAGATAATGGATGGGTAGAATCAAAGGTTGAATTTGAGCTAAATAGGTAATGGAAGTGCAGAAACGGTATAAAAAATGTGGCAGTAGTTGTGGTTTTTAGCATAATGTTTTGTATATTGATCCAATTGATGTGAGGACTACTTTCATTAGAAATATAAGACATAAGGCTATAACTTTCTTATTTTGAGTTTTGGTCAAAACATTAGGGAAGACGAGCCAAAAGCGCCCCGAAGTGTGTCGTGCGTATCGTCGTTCCTACAATGACACATGTTGGGAGATTGAGCATAACTTTTTACTCAGACCTCCAAATGACATGAGGTTAATTGGAGATGCAAGCCAAGACATAGTTTACTACTTTCACAAATTCTGCGCCAGATCCCGCGCGATGGCGCGCCCATTGCTGAATTTTGGTGTTTGGGCAGTATGGTGCGCGCCCCTGCGCCAAAACACGCGCCATGGCGCCCAGCACTTGTACAAAAAACGTGTTTTGAGGTTTGGATAGTATATATTAGATTGGGGAATGATTTTTGTATCATTTCTTCTCATCCTCATTTCTCTCCATCGGTTTAGAGCTAGGGTTCCTCATTTCTCCTTCAATCCAATTTCTTCCAAGACATTAATCTTTGATTGAAGCCTTAATCTTTGCTTGGAGATTAGAAGTTCTTCTCCTCAAGAGTTTAGAAGCAAGGTAAGAAAGCTTATTTCCTTGGGTTAGTGATTGAAGGGAAAACAATGGGTTGTTTGGTTTGAGTGTTGAGGTAAAGTTGTTAATATAATGATTGATGGTATTGTATGTATTGATTTTTGGAAAAGAAATGGAATTGTAAAGGAGGCTAACTCTTTAGCACGCACGTCACGTGTTTGACAAAATAATTCAATGAATGTTTTTATGTCATATTATGGTTAAGAAATGATATGGATTTCTTCTTTACACAATTGTTGGGATTTGAGTTTTCTTGAATATCCAAATTGCGGATCATGATTCGAAGCATTATTGAATTAATTATGAATTTTGTACAGAAATTGCTCTGTTTTGATAAATGATCCGAGTTCTTGAGTTATAGTAGAATTCAGAGGTTCAAGATTTCTCACCTACACATTTCGATCTTCTTTTGGTAATATTTGAAAGGTATGTAACGGTCGGTAACATACGAGGTAAATGTATCATTTTTATTTTAAATTGAAAATTCTATGGCTTGATGAAATACTTGTGATTTTTGATGATTGATCTTTTTAACTTGATGAGATTGAAATGCATCATTGCATTGCATATTGAGCCACTTTTCGATTCAGATTTGATATGGCGGAGGCCACCTTCATATATTGATTTGTTTGACGTATGGGGCTATAGTTGAGTTGGCATAGTGTATGCGGAGGTCGCTGCTATGGCCTGAACACTCTCTATAGGCGCACCATAGTTCTGGGATTGTAGAACACAGCACCCCACCTCGAGCGGATGAGTCGGTGGATGTTGCTGGGGGATTCTCTTTCCTTGGGTACCCTATGACCAGATGATTCACTTGATCTTGAAATTTATTGATAGCCCACAGCTTCTGATCTTGCATTGCATTATATTGCATCTTTATGGATTTATATGAACTATTTTGAAAATTAAATTCTCATATGTTATTGATTGTATCATACTGGGTTTATACTCATCGGCACGTCGGCTACCTCTTATTTTCATGTGCTTGACGGTAGGTGAGGCGAGACTTGGGATACCAGATCCAGTTCTAGGCGAGGAGATACGAGTTAGAGTGGGATTCTCGGGTCTTAGGAGCTATTTGATGATGTTTGGATTACTTTTGTTCACTAGTTATTTTGACATGTTGAAAATTATATTTCAAACATTTGAGACATTTAAATTATTCTGACGATGTTTATGTCAGTTTGTGAACAAGAAATTATATATTTTATCAAATCGTTTGGTTTGATACATTTAAAATTATTAGTATTAGATA
The DNA here is from genome assembly GCF_025594145.1 of Primulina tabacum. NCBI lineage: Eukaryota > Viridiplantae > Streptophyta > Magnoliopsida > Lamiales > Gesneriaceae > Primulina > Primulina tabacum. Next base: position 11,027,874 of record NC_134566.1, read on the forward strand.
TCTAACCCGGGGCCCCACATTTGGTGGTATCAGAGCGTATGATATTTGGGAACAGGGTAGATCGAGTCAGTTCGAATTGCTTGATCATGTGATATATTTTCTAGCATTTTCACTGTGCCGTAATGTGAAATACATGATCATAATTGAGATACTCTATTGTTGAGCTATATTCGTGATTTTTGAGATTATTGAGTCTCGAGAGCCACAGATGATTGATACAAGATTGAGATGATTATGATATTGTGATTTATCTATGTTTGATCTATTGTATATCAGACATGGCTACTCGTGGTAGAGGTCGTGGTAGACCTAGACAGAACATACCAGTGGCACAAGATCAGGGTAGAGCTATTCATACTCAGATGGATATAACTCCGACTCCGATAGAGATACTGTTAGCCAGATTTCAGCCTTTGCACCCAACGATGTTGAAGGGTACCGAGAATGCATTAGGGTGTGAGAACTGGTTGGAGAATATGGATCAATTATTTGAATCTCTTGAGTATCCACATGATCGTAGAATCAAATTAGTTGTTCATCAGTTATTAGATGTTGCTAAGAGTTGGTGGATCCTGAAAAAGAAAGCTTTAGAGGGTCGAGGTACGATTGTTACCTGGGATATTTTTAAATCTGAATTTTATCAGCGTTTCTTTCCTACCTCTTACAGGAAAGATAGGGGAGCCGAGTTTGCAAATTTAAAGCAGGGAAATCTGAATATTGAGGACTATGTTGCTAAGTTCTCGAATTTACTGAGATTTGCTCCTCATGTAGCATCTGATGAAGAAGCTAAGGCTGATCACTTCATAAATGGTCTTAATCCTGATATCTTTACCCTGGTTAATACTGGAAGGCCTAACACTTTTGTTGAGGCTCTTGATAGAGCAAAGGGAGCTGAAACCGGAATCAATAGGCAGAGAGGTTCTCAGTATTCGCAACGACCCCAACAGCCACAATTCCGACAGCAGTTCAGACAGGGTAATAGTGGGAACATAAGAGAGCAGTTTAGGGCTAGAGGGAAGCAATTTAAGAGGCATGGCAGTAATTTTTTGAATTCTAGTGGATCGAGACAGTCTGGTTCTGTTTAGAGCACTGGTTATTCAGGCACAACTTGTGGTCAGTGTGGTGGTAGACATTATACCGATTAGTGTAGAGGAATCTCAGGAGCTTGCCACTTGTGTAACCAGGTGGGACACTATGCTCGAGTGTGACCTAATCGTGGCAGTGAAATATCTCAGAGTGGGGGATCATCGAGACAGACACCTCACCAGAATCTTCAGACCCCTACAGTTCATTCTTATCAGCAATCAAACCGGTCAGATCAGAACAAACATAGTGGTGGCCACAAGGCAGGACATCCACCTAGACAGCAGGCTCGAGTTTTTTGCACTCACTGAGGATAAGGCACATCATGCTTCAGATAATGTCATTGCAGGTAATTGGTTTCTCTCAGGTTATCCTGCTTATGTTTTGATGGATACGGGTGCATCACATACTTTCATATCTGAGTACTTTGTCACATTGCATTCGTTCATTATATACCATTATCATCTACCTTATCTATTTCTACTCCACTGGGAAAAGTGATGAGGTCAGCTGAAATGATAAGTGGTTGTGAATTTCGTTATGAGGATAATGTCATTGAGCTTGATTGTAATATATTGGAGATCTCTGATTTTGACTGCATAGTTGGTATTGACATGTTGACAAGATACAGGGCTACTGTAGATTGTTTTCAGAAAATTGTTAAGTTTAGGCCTGATATGACAGATCACTGGACATTCTATGGTAAAGGTTCTCGAGCTAAGATTCCTTTGATATCTGTTTTGTCCATGACTCGTTTGTTACAGAAAGGAGCCGAATGTTTCTTGGTTTATGCGATTGATATTTCAAGGTCAGTACCTAAATTGGCAGATATTCCAATTGTTAGTGAATTTTCAGATGTATTTCCAGACGAAATTCCAGGATTTCCTCCAGTCCGAGAGGTTGAGTTCAACATTGAGTTAATGCCAAGTACACAGACTATTTCTAGAGCTCCTTATAGGATGGCGCCAATTGAACTGAAGGAACTAAAGGAACAACTTGAGGATCTATTGGCTAAAGGATATATAAGACCAAGTGTTTCACCTTGGGGTGCTCCGGTTTTATTCGTGAAGAAGAAAGATGGGTCTAGGAGGCTTTGTGTCGATTATAGACAGTTGAATAAAGCCACAGTAAAGAATAAGTATCATTTGCCAAGGATTGATGATCTCTTTGACCAGTTGCAGGGTTCTTCAGTATATTCTAAGATTGATTTAAGATCCGGATATCATCAGTTAAGAGTTAGAGAGACATATGTGCCTAAGACTGCTTTTCGTACCAGATATGGGCATTTTGAATTTTTGGTTATGCCTTTTGGGTTGACCAATGCACCTGCGGTATTTATGGATTTGATGAACCGTGTGTTTCAACGGTATATAGATCAATTTGTTGTGATCTTCATTGATGATATTCTTATTTATTCAAAATCTGAAATTGAGCATGTCGAGCACTTGAGAGCTGTTTTGCAAATTTTGAGAACTGAAAAGTTGTATGCTAAATTATCCAAATGCGAGTTTTGGTTGGATCGAGTGGTATTCCTTGGACATGTGATTTCGAGTGCTGGTATATCAGTTGATCCGAGTAAAGTTGAGGCAAACATCAATTGGTCTAGACCGACATCAGTTCCTAAGGTACGTAGTTTTATGGGTTTGGCAGGCTATTATCGCAGATTTATTGAATGATTCTCACAGATTGCGAGGCCAATTACACAGCTGACACAAAAGAATGCACAATTTATTTGGCCACCAGAATGTGAGGCTAGTTTTGTTGAACTTAAGCATAGATTGACTAGTGCTCCAGTTCTGTCGATTCCACCAGGTGTAGGAGGATTTACAGTGCACACTGATGCTTCACATCAAAGATTGAGTTGTGTATTAATGCAGCACGGCTGTGTGGTTGCCTATGCCTCAAGACAGTTGAAGCCACATGAGTCTAGATACCTCGTTCATGACTTGGAACTAGCAGCAGTGGTTTTTGCCCTAAAGATTTGGCGTCACTACTTGTATGGGGAGACATTTGAGATATTCACTGATCATAAGAGTTTGAAATACCTTTTTTTCACAAGCAGAGTTGAACATGAGATAGAGGCGTTGGTTAGATTTGTTGAAAGACTATGATTGCGAAATAAAATATTATCCAGGAAAGTCTAATGCAGCAGCCGATGCTTTGAGTAGAAAAGCATGTAATATGTCCCTGATAACTAGCAGTGTATCTGATTTAGTAGAATAATGTTGTCTTTCTGGTTTGGATTTTGTGGTATATACTCAACCTGTAAGAGTATTTATGATTCAGGCAGAACCCGAGTTGTTTGTCAAAATTGTAGAGGCCCAAAAGTTAGATCAAAGCAATCAGAAATCAGTTGAACTTGTCAAATCAGGACATCAATCAGAATTTCAGATCAATAATGAGGGTATTTGTTTGTGAATGATCGTATTGTAGTTCCTAATATTTCAGAGTTGAGGATACAGATTTTGCGTGATGCTCATTGCAGTAAGTTCAGTGTACACCCTGGAAGTAAAAAGATTTACAATGATTTAAATTTTGGTGGAAAAGAATGAAATCTAACATAGCACAATTTGTATCTCGTTGTTTGAATTGTCAACAAGTGAAAGCAGAAAGAAAACGACCAGGAGGTCTTTTGCATAACCTTAAAGTTTCAAAATGGAAGTGGGATCATATCACCATGAACTTTGTCACGAAATTGCCGAGGTCGTCGAGGGGTTGCGATGCAATTTGGGTTATCGTTGACAGATTAACCAAGTCTTCGTGTTTCATTCCTTTTCAGATGACATATAGGCATGATCAGATGGCCAGATTATATATCAGAGAAGTTTCGAGATTGCATGGTGTGCCTAAGTCAATTGTATCAGATCGTGATCCCAGATTTTCTTCTCATTTTTGGCAGAGTTTACAAGAGGCCCTTAGTACTCGTTTGCATTTGAGTACATCATATCATCCTCAGACAGACGGACAGTCAGAACATACTATTCAGACATTAGATGATATGCTGAGAGCTGTAGTGATGGATTTTGGTATTGGTTGGCAGGATTCGTTACCACTTGTCGAGTTTTCTTATAACAATAGTTATCAAGTGAGCATTGGAATGTCACCATTTGAAGCACTATATGGCAGGAAGTGTCGATCTCCTCTGTATTGGGACGATTTATCTGAAGCACCAATTGTAGGACCTGATATGATAAGAGATATGACAGAGAAGATGAAATTGATTCAGAGTCATATGACAGCTGCTCAGAATAGACAGGCTAAGTATGCGAACATCAGGAGACGGCCGTTGATTTTTGAGAAAGGTGACAGAGTTTTTTTGGAAAATATCTCCTTTCCGTGGTACAGTTAGATTTGGAAAGAAAGGTAAATTATCACCGAGATTCATAGGTCCATATGAGATTTTGGAACGTGTTGGTGATTTGGCTTATAGATTAGCTCTTCCTCCTGCGTTATCAAGTGTTCATGATGTTTTTCATGTGTCCATGTTGAGGAAATATTATCCAGATCCTTCTAATGTACTTCCACCAGATGAGGTTGAGTTAGATCAGAATTTGAGCTACATTGAGAGACCGATTCAGATTCTAGACAGAAAAGATAAACAACTCAGAAATAAATTGATACCATTGGTTAAAGTACAGTGGAGCAGACATGGTGTCGAAAAGGCAACTTGGGAATTAGAAGATAAAATGAGACAAAAATATCCAGAGTTATTCAAATGAAGTATGATTCTATTATCGGTTTTATTTTCAGTATTGATTATTACATGTTAGACATGAAAGAGATGATTGATTTCGAGGACGAAATCTATTTTAGAGGGGAGGAATTGTAATGCCCGAATTTTGAAAAAATGTGGCAGTAGTTGTGATGGTTTATGGCTTTACGTTATGGTATGAATGGTAATGAATGTTATTGAATTGAATAGATAATGGATGGGTAGAATCAAAGGTTGAATTTGAGCTAAATAGGTAATGGAAGTGCAGAAACGGTATGAAAAATGTGGCAGTAGTTGTGGTTTTTAGCATAATGTTTTGTATATTGATCCAATTGATGTGAAGTGACTTTTATTAGAAAGATAAGACATAAGGCTATAACTTTCTTATTTTGAGTTTTTGGTCAAATATTAGGGAAGACGAGCCAAAAGCTCCCCGAAGTGTGTCGTGCGTATCGTCGTTCCTACAATGACACATGTTGGGAGATTGAGCATAACTTTTTACTCAGACCTCCAAATGACATGAGGCTAATTGGAGATGCAAGCCAAGACATAGGGATACAACGTTCTAGTTTACCACTTTCGCAAATTCTGAAGTTAAAAATGCATTTTGGACAGAATACGGCGCGCCCCTGTGCCAGATCCCGCGCGATGGCGCGCCCATTTCTGAAATTTTTGTGCTTGGGCAGTATGGTGCACGCCCCTGCGCCAAAATACGCGCCATGGCGCCCAGAAATTGTACAAAAAACGTGTTTTGAGGTTTGGATGGTATATATTAGATTGGGGAATGATTTTTGTATCATTTCTTCTCATCTTCATTTCTCTCCATCGGTTTAGAGCTAGGGTTCCTCATTTCTCCTTCAATCCAATTTCTTCCAAGACATTAATCTTTGATTGAAGCCTTAATCTTTGCTTGCAGATTAGAAGTTCTTCTCCTCAAGAGTTTAGAAGCAAGGTAAGAAAGCTTATTTCCTTGAGTTAGTTATTAAAGGGAAAACAATGGGATGTTTGGTTTGAGTGTTGAGGTAAAGTTGTTAATATAATGATTGATGGTATTGTATGTATTGATATTTTGGAAAAGAAATGGGTATGTATTGATATTTTGGAAAACAAATGGAATTGTAGAGGAGCTAACTCTTTAGCACGCACGTCACGTGTTTGACAAAATGATTCAATGAATGTTTTTATGTCATATTACGGTTAAGAAATGATATTAATTTCTTCTTTACACAATTGTTGGGATTTGAGTTTTCTTGAATATCCAAATTGCGGATCTTGATTCGAAGCATTATTGAATTAATTATGAATTTTGTACAGAAATTGCAATGTTTTGATAAATGATCCGAGTTCTTGAGTTATAGTAGAATTCAGAGGTTCAAGACTTCTCACCTATAAATTTCGATCTTCTTTTGGTAATATTTGAAAGGTATGTTACGGTCGGTAACATACGAGGTAAATGTATCATTTTTATTTTAAATTGAAAATTCTATGGCTTGATGAAATACTTGTGATTTTTGATGATTGATCTTTTGAGATGAGTTATTATGATATTGACTTGATGAGATTGTAATGCATCATTGCATTGCATATTGAGCCACTTTTCGATTCACATTTGATATGGTGGAGGTCGCCTTGATATATTGATTTGTTGGACGTATGGGGCTATATTTGAGTTGGCATAGTGTATGCGGAGGTCGCTGCTATGGCCTGAACAGTCTCTATAGGCGCATCATAGTCCTGGGATTGTAGAACACAGCACCCCACCTCGAGCGGATGAGTCGGTGGATGTTGCTGGGGGATTCTCTTTCCTTGGGTACCCTATGACCAGATGATTCACTTGATCTTGAAATTTATTGATAGCCCACAGCTTCTGATCATGCATTGCATTATATTGCATATTTATGGATTTATATGAACTATTTTGAAAATTAAATTCTCATATGTTATTGATTATATCATACTCGGTTTATACTCACCGGCACGTCGGCTACCTCTTGTTTTCATGTGCTTGACGGTGGGAGAGGCGAGGCTTGGGATACTAGAGTCCAGTTCCAGGCGAGGAGATACGAGTTAGAATGGGATTCTCGGGTCTTAGGAGCTATTTGATGATGTTTGGATTACTTTTGTTCACTAGTTATTTTGACATGTTGAAAATTATATTTCAAACATTTGAGACATTTAAATTATTCTGACGATGTTTATGTCAGTTTGTGAACAAGAAATTATATATTTTATTAAATCGTTTGGTTTGATACATTTAAAATTATTAGTATTAGATATCGGACCCGGGGCCCCACAGAGGACATCCCTTTTTTGGGAGAGAAAGGACATGAGAGATGAGAGCACACGTTGGAGACGAATTGGAACGCGAGGATTGATCTCAACGACGAATCTGGGGACAAAGACGCCACTTCTACTTTTTTATCTAATCTTTCGCCCTTTTAATTTTTGTGTTGAATTGTCTAAATCTTCAAACATGCTTTGTTTTTTTAGATTTCATTATGCACTAACTTTTCAATTCTAGAGGACGATGTAGCTTTGTTGACACGATAATTTTGACTTACTTGTTTATATTATTGAATTCCTTTTGGTTTAATTGTGTTTCCTAGTTCTTATCAATTTCAATTTACCAGCCGTAAATTGTTTGTTATCTAAATAATTCTACAACTCTGGAGAGGGGCTAGAATTATGGATCATTAGGGACACATCGTTAAATGATTATATTGTTCGAAAGGCATATAACTTTAGCGAGGCCTAGGTAAGATCATCGTTTGCATATATCATTTAAACTTATATTTTTTTTAGGAATGTTTGAGTCTAAGTTTGAATGATACAATTTATTCATCTCTTGGGAAAGGGGAATAAAAAAATTAAATGTTCTTGGCTATTGAACAAATGGAATTCATGAATATAAAGTCAACCGGGAATAGTTATCGTGGAAACTAAGTGAAATCGCTCCTCTAGATATTTTCTTTTATTGATATTTTCTCAATTCGGTTATTCGATTACTATTTATTTACAAGTGATTCGTTTTCAGTAAACCAAACCTTTAATTTATATTTCTAGATAAAGTCCTGACTATTTTAACTACATGCACTGATATACTTTTATATATACACTCCTCGTGGGAACGATACTTTACTCTCTTATATTAAAACTTGACAACTGTGCGGTTGTGAGAGGAAAATACGCGACAATACAACTCTTTGTACAAACCCATTTCAACTTAAGACTTATCTATTGAAACAAACCCCATTCCCATAGCATTTAATGTAAAGAAAGAAATAGCATATGCAGAAGCATCACATTAAAAAGGGAAGAAACTTGATACAAAGTGATAGTAAATACCATCTACATAAAAATTTCAAACTTTTAACTTAATCATTCACAAAATATCATTCAACACACAGCCAAAAGCCAACACTAAATTTTTTCCGACCTTCATTTGCAACATACAAAATTCTTGACACTTCCAATGTTCAATATACTCTAAAATACAAGTGAACATTCAAAGATTCTCTTTTCTTTAGTCATATGACTTCTTCAGCCTCGGACAATCCATTTCAGTCTTTCTTGTCACGTGCATCACATGACATTAACTTGAATGAGATATAACTCAGTAAGTAGAAAACAATCAATAAAAAATACAAATACATAGGCTTGGCTTGAAACATGGCTATAGCAATGGCAATGAATTGAATAATACTATCTTCAAATGGACAATAATATCAAAAACAATAAAGATAGTATTTCTTAGCATGGATTAAAGAAAGGAAATGACAGTTCTGTGACCTGTGACCTCTGACCTGTGGTAGTATATCTTTGATATAAATATCAAAACTGTGAGAGATACTTCATAATCATGTGATTGGCCAATGACATGCATGAATGACTATCATTCCTTAGCTTTAATCAAAGGAAATCTCATTGAGGCAATAAATCAAATACTTGATAGGCACAAATGTTTATTAGCTCCTTGATCAATGAATTCAATAATGATCCGTGAACAATGAATATGTAACAATATATATATCAAGTATATACCAATGAAAGGAGCTACTCATCAATAAACATGGCTCATATACATATATTTATCATGTGAGCACAAGGAGAAGTTTCTACTTACAACCCAACAAGCAATTGGTTGTTAGGGTGACCTTGAATGTGTTACTACAACATCATACATAATAATAACCAACAATCATCACCAATATCTATGAAAATCAATAATCTAACTTAACCCTTTAATATTTTAAACCCTTCTAATTTCCAAGAAATAAAAAGTGATTACCTTTGAAATTTAAGGTAGAAGACATTAGGAATCAACTATGATTCTTGAACTTGAAGTTGAGAATTGTGGAAGAGAAACTTGAGGAAGGAAGGGTTTGATCGATTAGGGAGAGAATAAGCCCCTAGAATGATATAAATAAGCCCTTCACTTCATAAAAATCGCATTCTAAAACCACATTTTTGGCACGTCTAGCGCCGCGGTTCCACTTCTTTGGTGCTGCGGCGCCTGCGCTTCGCACCTGGCAGCGCCGCGGCACTGCCTGACAGCGCCACGGCGCCAGGGCTTCGGCCCTGCATGCCATGCAGCACTGCTACCTTGCGCTGCGACGTTGCTCCTGCACCACATGAGCATCACCAACACACCTAAATCCATCACTTTCCAATCCTATGCAATACCAATGAACAAAACATCCATATACATCCTTTAATCATCCATCAAGACATCACATCAACAACTCATCCTTTCCATAATCAATAACGTAACAACTATACAATATACCATCAACAACAATAAACATACTAAAACCATGTCAATAACCATAACCATATCCCATATTATCACCCATTAAACCATATAACATGTTCATAACTATAATAAACCATAAATATTATCCTGCTAAAAGGTTGGGCTATTACAATCTCCCCTCCTTATAAAAATTTCGTCATCAAAATTTGCTTACTGTTGAATAAAATCGGAGAACGATGCTTCATCTCGTCTTCCGGTTCCCACGTGGCCTCTTCAATCATATGATTCTTGCATAAAACTTTTACAAGTCCAATTTCTTTATTTCTTAACATTTTTACCTTGCGATCAAGAATTTGAATCGGCATTTCTTCGTAGCTTAGGTTAGGTAGAAGGTCCAATGATTTGTGCCGAAGAACATGAGATGGATTGGGAAGATATTTACGTAACATAGGAACATGAAAGACGTTATGAACTCGATCCATGTCTGGTGGTAATGCAAGACGATAAGCTCGGTCTCCAATTTTGTCAAAAATCTCGAATGGCCCAATGTATCGAGGACTTAATATACCTTTCTTGCCAAATCGCATAACTCCCTTGAGAGGAGCTATCTTAATAAATACATGATCACCAACCTCGAATGCTAAAGGTCGTCGTCGAACATCGGCATAATTCTTCTGTCGAGACTGAGCGGTTCTCATTTTTTCTTGGATCACTGCCACAACATCTGCTATTTGTTGAACCAATTATGGGCCCAACATCTTCCTTTCACCTACTTCTTCCCAATACAAAGGGAATCGGCACTTTCTTCCATATAAAGCCTCGTAGGGTGCCATGCCGATTGAAAACTGGTAGTTGTATTATACATGAATTCCACTAAAGGCAACTTAGAATCCCAACTTCTTGGAAAATCAATTGTGCAAGCTCGTAACATATTTTAAAGAATTTGGATTGCCCTTTCGGATTTCCCGTCGCATTGAGGATGATATGCTGTGCTAAAGGCCAACTTGGTGCCTAAGGCTCTGTGCAAACTCTTCCAGAATTTAGAAGTAAACCTTGGTTCACGATCAGATACAATTGACACAGGGATTCCATGAAGTCTGACAATCTCAGTCACATAGACTTCAGCATACTGGTTCACTGTAAATGTTGTCTTGACCGGAAAAAAATGAGTCGACTTGGTTAACCTGTCAACAATCACCCATATGGAGTTGTAACCCTTTGGTGTTCATGGAAGTCCCGTTACGAATTCCATGGTGATGTGTTCCCACTTCCATTGAGGTATTGGGAGAGATAGCAAAGTCCCAGCAGGTCGTTGATGCTCAATCTTAACCTGCTGACAGGTTAGACATTCAGAAATACATAACATAATATCTTTCTTCATACCTGGCCACCAATAAAGACGTCGAAGATCTTGATACATTTTGGTACTGCCAGGATGAACTGAATAAGGCGCTGAATGAGCTTCAATAAGAACATCTTTACAAATATCGTCCCCTACAGGAACACAAATTCTACCTCGAAAGGTCAATAACCCATTACTATTCAAACCAAACTCAGAAACTCCTGTCAGATCACTTTTATTCTTCAACTCTAATAACTGAAGATCGAGTTGTTGTTCCTTTAAAATTCGATCAATCAAAGTAGAGTGAAGAACTAATGTAGATAACATGATTTACTGTACCTGGAGATACCAAAGTTATTTCGTTCCTTTACAAATCGAGTAACAACGGTTTTTGAATCATCGAATCCAATAAATAAATGGATTAACGGCTTAAAGCATCCGCAACGACTTTAGCTTTTCCAGGATGATAGCTAATGGTGCAATCATAGTCTTTTACCAGTTCCACCCACCTCCGTTGCCTCATATTCAATTCTTTCTGGGAAAATAAATAACTCAAACTTTTATGATCTGTAAAAATTTCACATTTCTCGCCGTATAAATAGTGCCTCCAAATCTTTTAGGCGAATACCACAGCCGCCAACTCCAAATCATGTGTGGGATAATTCTTCTTGTATTCTTTTAGCTGCCGAGAAGCATAAGCAATCACTTTCTCACGTTGCATCAACACAGCACCTAACCCATGCTTTGAAGCATCTGTATAAACAACAAAATCCTCAGTATCACAAGGAAGTAATAATACAGGGGCAGATGTTAACTTATCTTTCAAAAGTTTGGAATGCTTGTTGGCATTCTATGGTCCATTCAAATTTGTTAGCCTTTCGTGTCAAGCTTGTGGGGCCCCGGGTCCGATATCTATTGCTAATAATTATAATTGTAACAAACCAAATGATTTAGTAAAATACATAATTTTTAGTTCACAAATCCACATAAACATCGTCAAAATAATTTAATTGTCTCAAATGTTTGAAATATAATTTTCAACATGCCAAAATAAAGTAGTGAACCAAATAAATCCAAACATCATCACATAGCTCCTAAGACCCGAGAATCCCACTCTAACTCGTATCTCCTCGCCTGGAGCTGGACTCTGGCATCCCAAGCCTCGCCTCACCTACCGTCAAGCACATGAAAACAAGAGGTAGCCGACATGCCGGTAAGTATAAACCCAGTATGATACAATCAATAACATATGAGAATTAACATTTCAAATATCTCATATAAAATTCATAAAGATGCAATATAATGCAATGCATGATCAGAAAGCCGTGGGCTATCAATAAATCTCGAGATCAAATAAATCATCTGGTCATAGGGTACCCAAGGAAAGAGAATCCCCCAGCAACATCCACCAACTCATCCGCTCGGGGTGGTGTGCTGTGTTCTACAATCCTAGGACTATGGTGCGCCTATAGAGAGTGTTCAGGTCATAGCAGCGACCTCCGCATACACTATGCCAACTCAAATATAGCCCCATACGTCCAACAAATCAATATGTCAAGGCGACCTCCGCCATATCAAATCTGAATCAAAAAGTGGCTCAATATGCAATGTAATAATGCAAATCAATATCATCATTTCGATATCATAATCAACTCATCTCAATACAACAATCATCATCAAATCACCAATAGTTCATCGAGCCATATAGTTTTCAATTTAAAATAAAAATGATAATTTTACCTCGTATGTTACTGAACGTAAAATACCTTTCAAATATTACCAAAAGAAGATCGAAATGTGTAGATGAGAAGTCTTGAACCTCTGAAGTCTACTATAACTCAAGAACTCGGATCATTTATCAAAACAGAGCAGTTTCTGTACAAAATTCATAATTAATTCAATACGGCTTCAAATCAAGATCCGCAAATTGGATATGCAAGAAAACTCAAATCCCAACAATTCTTCTTAATATTTTGTCAAATAAAGTCATTTACTCAGTCGTTCATAATCTGAAACATTACCAGCATAATTTTCGAAATTCTGCATCAGTACAAATCTGGCACCGTTTAGTGTTTGGAGCATAACTCTCTCAATACTCAATGGAATCAAGCCCAATTTATATCATTTCGAAGACAAGACAATGTTCTATAACTTTTATTTGAACACCAAATTCAGAATCCCAACCGATTAACAACAGAATTCGAATAAACAGAAGCCATTGACACAAACTCGGGATTCTAGACCAGGTTTAGTAAATATAGCATATCTCTTTCAATTCTTCATGGAACTGAGTGATTCGTGAACCAAATCGAAACTAACTCGATTGTCTACAAGTTTGATAAAGACCATAACTCCAAAATCAAAACACAACTGTCCCATATACTCAAAATACTGAGGGTATAAAAACCGTTCTTTGCACATAAACAAGAAACCTTGCCAATATCAATTTTAAATTCAAACCAACTCAAATACAACATCTTCAACAACTTAATATCTCAAATATCAACTCAAATATCAATTCTAAACTTCAACTCATTTCCAAACTTGAATAAAAATGGGAAATACTTACATCATCTTGAAGATCTTGAAGAGATGATCACAAATCTATCCTTATATCAAAATTTCCTTGAGCAAATCTCCCTTAGATTGAAGAAGAAATGTAGAAATGGAGAGGAGATGAAGGTTTTGGTGGAGGAAAAGGAGGAGAAATGATTGGAAAGGAGGTGAAAGTTGACTTAAATATTCATTTTTTTTCGTCTGTAGTGCCGCATCGCTACTTTTCAACGCCTCAGCGCCAAATTGAGCAAAACTAGCGCCTAGGCGCTACTATTCTAGCGCCGCAGCGCTTGAACTGTACCCATGAACAGTACCGTGAACAGTACCCGTGAATAGTAATTTTTTTAAAAAAAAATTTCGGGCATTACAAAGCTCGTCAATGGCAATGCTATTTTCGAGAAATCTGCTATGAATCGTCTGTAATACCCTACCAAACCAAGAAAAATCCGTACCTCTGAAACTGTCTTTGGAATGGACCATTGTTTAATAAATTCAATTTTGGATGGATGCTATTCCTTCTTTTGACACGATATGGCCCAAAAATGCCACTTGCTCTAACCAGAACTCACATTTTTTTAATTTCGCATATAATTGCTTCTCCCTCAATGTCTGTAACACGATCTTCAAATGATCACTGTGAAGTTCTCGCGTCTTAGAATAAATCAAAATGTCATCGATAAATACAATCACAAAAGTATCCAAATACGGCTTAAAGACACGATTCATCAAATCCATAAACACTGAAGGAGCATTGGTTAATCCAAACGACATCACCAAAAATTCATAATGGCCATACCTCGTTCTAAAAGCAGTCTTGGGTATGTCCTCAGTTTTTACCTTCAATTGATGATATCCGGATCGAAGATCGATTTTCGAAAATACAGTGGACCCCTGCAATTGATCAAAAAGATCGTCGATAAGAGGTAAAGGATATTTATTTTTAATAGTTACCTTATTGAGTTCTCGATAATCAATGCATAATCTCAACGACCCATCATTCTATTTCACGAACTAAATTGGAGCTCTCCATGGCAAGGAACTAGGACAGATAAAACCTTTATCTAATAACTCCTGTAATTGATTCTTCAATTCCTTCATCTGAGTTGGATCCATTCTATACGGAGCTTTAGAAATTTGAGCTGTACCTGGACTCAATTCAATAACAAACTCTACCTCTCGATCAGGAGTTAAGCTAGGCACATCATCAGCAAATATATCAGGATATTCCTGAACCACTTCAATATTCTGTAATTGCACATTACTGTCCCTATTCACATCCGATACTAAGGCCAGAAAACTAGTACATCCCTCATTCAACAACTTAATAGCTTGCAAGCAAGAAATAATGGGAGTACTTATCGATGATCCTAAACCAACAATTTCATTATTCTCATGGTCATCAATTAAAAATTTCACGGTCTTTTCCATGCAATCAATTACTGCAAGATAAGTAGATAACCAATCAATCGCCAATATAACATCAAAAGCAACCATCGGAATCACAATAAAGTCAGAATACAACAATCTCGAACCTATCTATACTGAACATGCCTTAAGGATACTAGTAGGACAAATTTCATCACCAAAGGGCAACATAATATTGAAATGTAAAGGCATGACAGTAGGCTCGCGAGATAAAGAGTGCATAAGTACTTCAGACATAAAAGAATGAGTTGCTCCAGTATCAATCAACGTAAGTGCTTCTGTTGCGACTTTGATTGTTGCACTCCCAAGAGCAGGTTGTCAAGAAGTAGTATAATTCGGTGAGTCCGAATATCGTATCTACAGGGAAGCTAAGGTAATTACAAGTCCACTACAATGTCTTTTTGTTTTGTTTTGTTTTTGTTAGTTTTTCTTTTAATGGTTTGAATCTTTAATTGGCAATTTTTAATTGTTCAAATTTTAATTTAAGTAGTTGAGATTAAAGGATCCACTCTTGGTATTTTAATAAAGTTAACATTAATGAACATTATTGAAATTTACTTAATAAAATGGTTCCAATATATTAAATAATCATATTTTTATTATGTTATATATTATTATCTTATAAGTATATAATATATACCAAAACTTGTAAATGTTGTCAAGTATTTATTGTGCTATATATATATTTGTAAACACTAAATCAAGGTTCCCACTTTAAATGGTTGATAAAACCAAACAAACATTTAAATGGTACCAAGAAATTAATATTATGATATTAATAAATAATAAATCAAGGCATCCACTTTAAATGGTTGGTAAAACCAAACAAACATTTAAATGGTACCAAGAAATTAATATTATGATATAATCATATAATAAATCAAGACATCCACTTTAAATGGTTGGTAATACCAAACTAACATTTAAATGGTTTCCAAGAATTTAGTGTAACATATAGCAACAATAAATCAAAACTCTCGCTTATAAGTAGGGTATAATAATACTTAAAGAAATAAATATAACATAAACAATAATAATGATTAAATAATATAAAACATAGATTCTTACCTTTTAATAACCTTATTATCATGCCAAGAGTTTCACCTTTTTATCTCAACTTTGGGAAGTTAGCTACTCATTATTCAAAGTGTAAAACTTTGAATATGAATTTAACATGCTAATTATATTTAAATGAAGAAATAAAGGGAAAACAAAGAGAGAAATATTATGAACTCAAAGGTTTGTTCATAAAATGAGGGATATATCAATACATTACAATGCACCCCTATTTATAGCCAAATTTGGGGAGACAACCACAAATAAAATATTATTTTTTACACATAAGTCTTCATTGGTGTTCCAAGAAATTAATATTTTAATACACATCACTTTTAAAAATCTTCTCATCTAAATTTTCTTCTCCACATAAAAACAAACATGTAGATATCTGAGTTGTTTGAATTGTGGTATTTGTTTTAACCATTTGACCAAGTAATTTGAGAGATATGGTCAAAATACTAGAGCATGGTAATACTGCCACTTCTTTGGTAACTTAATTGTTGCTTAATTTGATCCCATTTGTGAGAAGATTTTTATCTCATGCTTGCACCAATATTGTAGATATTGACATCAACTTTCTACAGGTTCAAGAATCAACTTAATCTCATTTGCAACGCCAAGTTTATTTTTGTTTTATCGAACCTGTAAAAAATAGTAAAAACTTATAATTACAAAACAACTTATATTTTATACAATTTATTATAAAACATTTAATATTTAAACATTTAATAAAACAAAAACTATATATTTATATTATAAAACATTTAATAATATACAATTTTTATCTTTAACAACTTCCTTGCCAGATATTAGAATATTACTTGATATGACTGAAGAATCAGGATTAGTGCTACTACTTAAATAATAATTCACCCAAGTGTAGGTTGTCTGCAAGTAATATATTCTTAAGTACGAGATCGATCCTCAGAGAGGTTATTTGAGTTTAAAATTTATTAATTTATAAATTATCAAATGCAAGAATGAAGTTTACAAATTATAAATTTTGTCAAGGCTTGAGGATTTATTCTTGGTTTATGTAATATTGTTTAACTAAAAGTAAACAAAAGAAACCACCATAAATAATGGTTCCAAGAAAATTAAACACACACATAATATAATATAGTTCCCACTATAGAAATACCGAATTAACCGATATTTTATATATGGTACCTATTATTATAATTATAACTATATAAATAAATAATTGCATAAAGTAAATGTTAAATTAAATCATTATATTTCATTTAGAACAACCGGCAGAGCCACGCTATTGCCTAAATGAAATATATTGATTTAATAGTTAGTTGCGGTAAAGTAAAAGTTAGATGCGGTAAAGTAAATGTTAGTTTCGGAAAAGTAAAAGTTAGTTGCGAGAAAGTAAAAGTTAGATGCGAAAAATAAAAGTTAGTTGCGATAAAGTAAATGTTAGATTGTTAGATGTTAGTATTAAATCATAATAGTTCATTTAGAACAACCGGCAGAGCCAAGCTATCGTCTAAATAAAATATTATGATATTATTATATATATATATATTAAAATAATAAGTGATGAAATATTTATTGTATCAAAATTAAACAACAAATCAAGATAACCACTTTAATGGTATCAAGCATTTGATATAAATTGATAACAACAAATAATTCATTTTTATCCTACAATAGAAATAAGTTAGCAAATGAAAAAAAATAAAGAAAGAATATACAAAATATAAACAATCTTACTTCACCAAGAATGCATCCTCTTCAACCTTGACATAATAGATTTAGCTTGCCATAAGCTTGTTTTTGATCAACACTAAAATATCACTCATAGTTGAGAACATGAAAGAAAATATATTGGAACTTAGAACTTTGATACACACTCACACTATATTTTACAATGAGATAGAATGATTCTCAGCTAGCACAAGGCCTCTATTTATAGGCCAAATGAGAGAAATGGTCAAAATTTTTATTAATGCCATGTAGTTGCAATAGTATTCTTTGTCTCC